>NW_024962252.1:43730837-43838729 GCF_019238085.1 Lagopus leucura | reverse complement strand
AAAAAAAAAAAAAAAAAAAAAAAAAAAAAAAAAAAAAAGCAACTTGTTATTAAGCATGGGAAAGCATAAAATAGGTATAAATCAGCACATGAGAGCTATTTGATTTTTAGTTTTAGTACTTACTGTTAGACTCTGTCATATGATTAGGTAAAACATATAGGAAAGGTGAAGAGTATAGGATTATCAGTAAATAGGAACCCAAATCATTTAGAAGGACCCAACTGGTTTAGCATTGGACGTGGAGGTTGGTGGCCCTGCATGTGGCAGGGGGGTTGGAGATTCATGATCCTTGAGGTTCCTTCCAACCCTGGCCATTCTGTGATTCTGCGATTCTGTGAACTTAGAAGGACCAAGCAGGCAACCATTTGTATTAAGGTATCTACACAGAGAGCAGAAGGTGAATAGCTGGCAGAACACATCTAATGTGGTCTGTAAGATTCATATGATAAGGCAATGCAACAACAGTACAAGGAGTTACTGAAACACTTGATGGGCATTTCAGAGTTTTCCCCTGAAGTCCGTGGTTGTTGTAGCTAAGGCTAGGAAAAGAAGATTTAGAGTCTGCTGTTAAATCTGATTTAATGCAAGAAATTGTTTCAGCACTGATCTGTACCTGCACATATGTTTCCTATTAGGATTGCAGGGATGACAAATTAAATAAGTCACTTAGAAACTACAGGATTTGTAACTATACCACAAAGTCTAAATAAACCAAAGAATACACTGAAAAAGATCCCAGACATTTTTAGATTTCTTATTCAGATACATGAACACTATCTGGATAAAAGCATTTTATTATGTGTTATGTACTTTTTATTCATTTTCTCCACACTCACCTCTGAGGCATTTTCTACAGTATTAAGTATCTGGACAAAGTATGTAATACTTATGTATCATAGTTCCTTGAAACCGTGTAAAATGGTTCCTTATTAGGAAAAAAAAAAAAGAAACACACCAATGGCAGTGATGTCTTCTGAATTAACCACAGTGACAACAAAATTAAAGGCAACACAAAATTATTGCTTGTGTACTTTCCCTAACATGCCATTCAGGGACATAAATAGAAGATGATCCTTTATTCCAACAACACTGAAGCTCTTTTACTGTTCTTTCTTTGCTTCTTGACCAGTTAAAAATAGCAAACCTCTCTCTTACCTAGTACCCGCATCAAAGCAAAAAAACCCAACCCATCATTTAATTGCATAGCCCTTAGGCTAAGCAAAACAACGTTACAGGTTCTTTTGCCATGTCATTATACAGTACGTAACAGCACAACAAGTTATGCAGAACTGTATCTTATTTAATATTGGAAAATAATTGTTTACAAACTTAAATTGCAATTAAATCTTCAAAGGGATGAAATGGTAAGTAGAACAAAGGAACTGTCCAGACACTGCATTAATGTCTTTGATCTTCTTTATAATGTAGTCTTAGTGCCAGATACAGAGATTAAGGAGGGGGTTGGGAGATCTAGATTAATGTACAATAAAATAAAAAGATTGTAAAAATTGTTGAAAATTGCAAAGATTTCCAGTACTGTTTTTTTATTCCTGTTATTATGGAAAGATCTAAACGGGAAGACATGTTAGAGGACTTAGAACTCAGAGCAGAAGGAAGGCTGATTTGAATTTTTGTGACTCGAAATTAAAGCCAGTGGCTGGGTTCATCTTTGCTCAGCGAAGGAAGAATTCAATCCACACTGGCCACTTAGATGAAAAGTGTAAATATTTAACAGAATTCTAGATCCTACTATTGGTTTAACTCTAGGACTCAACCTGCCTTTTTTTCCCCACCTTTTTTTTTTTTTCTTTTTTTTCCCCTCCTTGTAAGAGATATGAATGGGCAAATGTCTTCATTTTCTCTCTCCAGTGGACTGTGTGCCCAAGGTGGTCTCAAGGAGAATGAAGGAGGACAGCTTCTGGGTGTTCAAGAGCTCTAGGACCTAGTCTACTATCTCAGAGTAAATGCTCCCAGTCAGTGTGCAGCATCTTATTACAAGTCTTACTTAAATCTCCCATTCCTTCCTTAAATCCCCAAAACAAAGCATCCATCCATAGCTATGAGATAGACTGGCAGGTTTGCAAACAAAGGAAGCCTTTCATTTGGACTGCATGGCTAAACAGCCAGTTGTAGTGTGCTAAGTTTCTCTACACTCTAATCAAACTCTGAGAATCTCACTAGGTTATTTTTTTCTCCCAGAAGGCTTGCGACTTATGCTAGTGAAGGAAGACAAGTTGTGCAAAAAATATTTGGGAGAGAATAGACTCTACAGCTTGATCACTTACGGAGAAGACACGGACATTGGTAAAGAGTTTCCTGATCATCTCAAACATAAAAGTGCAATGTATGAAAGTGGGAGCAGCAATCATCATAAAAAATGTTTATAGTACTTACAGAAAGGAAATACCAACTTTCAATGAGTTCAATTCAACTGATCTCCAAAGCAGAACAATTAACTAAAACATCCAGAAATGCTTGGTTGTCATAATCAAAAAAAAACCATTTTATCTGAAAATATCTAGCTTGCTTTGTATAATATAATAATCCTGCCTGCTTGGGGAAGACAAGGGTGACATTGCTTTCTAAGCTGTAGCTATGGAAATACAAAGCAATTGTTGTGAAATGGAACAGTTTAAAGACAGCAGATGCTTCTATTATGTCAATACTGAAAGTAATGACAGTATTGTACCACTTACTGTGCTTACTATTGATCATTCTGCATAACCTTGCATGAGATCAAGGGTAAGAAAAAGATGTCATAAGTGGAAGTGTTATCATCTCTTTTCTTTCTTTAGGCAGAACAGAAAAAAAGAAAAGATGAAGTCACGATAGAATAATAGGGAATGAGAAAGTGGATGACACTGAGTCACAAAAGAGACTTGTTCTCCACAAATAAGGTACTCTACAAACTCTAACAGGCTGCACAAAACAAATGAAGGAATGAAGCATATCTAATTAGCTAGAGAAAAAGAAATGTAGGGGAAGATGAGAGCTATGACATGAAAACGCTAGCAGTCAGAGGTGGAAGTTGTCAGTTTAATTTTTTTAACCCACCCTTTCACACTAAAAATACACGGAGGCACGTTTTTCCCAATCTCAGAATAGACAGGTATCTTGGGTCCCATTTTCAGCTGGTAAAAGTGATTGTGATCCCACCAACTGTATAATTAAGCTCACACATCTGCTTCATTGAATCAAAATCACAGAAGCTTAACGGCATGATTAAATAACCCTTTTCACCAAGGAGAGGAACAGTTTACTGTACTTGTCTAAATCCAGGTGCAAGAGTATTGCTTGATAGTGATCTAACTGCAATATAATTAAACACAAGTCTCCTTACTTAACTCCTAACGAAGTATCTGTACTGCAAGAAGTGATAAAGTGGTGGTTTTTAATTAAAAAAGAAATTCTTCAAGTAGTTGTAATTTGTATCCTTTCGATCATAAGCAGTAAGATCTTTAGAAATTTGATTTAGAAATGAGACAATTCTTCCTGTAATCAACAGGTTGCTTTCTTTTTTTTCTTCCCCTCCCTCTCCTCTTTTGCCCCTACCTTCCCCCCATCATCTATCTCAGCTAGTAAGGCAGATACGCCACTTCTGATCTTGTGAACTTACTAGAGAAAATACACAGCAAACAATTATAGCTGGGTCCATCACAGAGCCTTTATTCTCTCCACATTCAAATTCATAATTTCCATTGCTCTAATTCAGATTACACCTCAGCATTGTTACATACACTGAAATTAAGGAATAGGGATGCTGAAAGAGAGGGGGGAAAGTGTCTCTCATGATATCTGATCACTCTCTCATTTTGGGAGAATAAAGATTACAGCTTTTTAAGAACCAGGTTTGTCTTTTTGCATATCACTTAGCACAAAAGTTGAATGATTTGTGACTAAGCTTTATAGACATCATCGCATTTATAAATTTGTAACAACAATTCACTCGCAAAGTTGGGGTAAAGGTGCATTTCCTGTCACCAGAGTTTACCTTACAGGTTGATGGTAAGAGCGCACAGCCGTCATGAAGCAGAAGTGAATCAGCACTGGCCACAAACCAGGCAGGTCTTCTGTTCTTCCTCCTCAAATACTTGTTTTTAAGCACCATCTGCTTCAGCTTGTATTAACTCTTACCTTCTGTATGATTACAATTAGCTACTTGGTGCCTGTACACTTCTGCCTTCCAATGAGATTCTCTGACTGCATGGACCTCTACCAGACTTCCTTACAGAAACTTAATCTACTCATGGATGTGTCCATCTGAAATACAACTGCATTCTCATTTAAAACCAATAAATATAGAGGTCATTTTTTCAATGTTATTTAATCATATTATTATTACTATTATTATTATTATTACTATTGTTCAACACAAAATTCCATATTTTTTTCCTTTTGTTTTTTAGCTAGCATCTTGAACCGTGAAACAAGGTGTTTATTATTCTGCTCTCAGTGTTAATCTGCATGTTGAGGCCTTTTTGGCATCAATAATTTCTTGCTTTTGCCCACTCAGCGTTTTGGAGTATGCAATTACAAAGAAATGTGTTTGTTTTGTGAACCTGTTTGAGGCCCTGGGCACTTGTGACAAAGTTCCCAAAGTCCCCAGCTTTCTGTTTGGTACAGTTTGAGGACAGGAGTCTTGCCTCTGAAGGTAGTTACACAAACAACTGTGCTCCAGGGTAAGTGACTTCTTACCAGAACAGAATACAGAGCTTGGCACTTCCAGCCACAAACTCAGTCTTTGAGGTCCTTATCCTCAAGTATCAGCCAAAGTGGCCACCATCATAGGCAAAGAATGTTTTTCCTCTTTGAAGATCAACAAGGAGGATAATTCCTGAATCAAAGAGGGTCAGTTTCTCTGGGAGCTGCTCTGAGTAGCAGTAACAGCAACTACACTGATGAGAGGAGGAAGGGGGATAGGTAAGTAAACAAAATTTCTTCCCCATCAGGGTTGCATTAGAATACACTGAGTTGTAACAGCATCAAAAAACGTCTACCACAGTCCACACAGATCACCCCAGCTGCTGTTGTCACTGGTATAACTCCTACCTTAATGTCTAAACAAGAATACAGGAGTTTTGTTATATTTTTTTTCCTGCCCTCTTCATGTATATATTTCAGTACATTTTCTCTTCTGAGGATGTTGTCACAGGATGGACATAACACCATGTAATTTTCCAAAATAAACCAGTATTCCTTAGTGCTTGTAACTCTGCTAATAACTTTCGTTAATGCCTTCAATCTCTATTCAATTGTGAAAATCATGTCCTAACTTGCTTACCTTTCCCCAGTCCAATTCCCATTTGCAGCACTTTGCTAGAACAAGAATACCACTGACCCTTTCAGGTTGCATTCATGTTGTATATTTCTGTGCTGACAAGGACACAGAAGTGAACAATTTTATAATTCAGTATCTATGTCTAAATCTAGCACCCATCTTCGAAACTCTCAGAAATGGTACAGGTTATTACCACTAAATACTCTCTTGCACTCCTTGTGCTCAATGTAGACTCCCTTTATATTGCTCTTTATCTGTGCTTTTCTGTTTTTGAACTAATTTAAAACCACAGGGATAAGAATTTTTTTTTTCTCCCCTTAGCATCTGACTTCCAGTTTCCTGGCATGTCTGTTATTTATCTCTGTGAAGATTTACTTACATCTTTGTCATGGTTTTATGATTTTTGGTCATCAGTATTCCACACCATAACATCATGTAATGCACTGGGGGTGGGGTTTGATATCTGCCGAATGTTCGTCCGTCGGAGAAGAACTACATTTCCCCAGGAGACTTTGCGGTCAGCAAGGGGATATAACTCCAAGCAAGGTCACCTGATTCTTCTTCTTCGCCTGCTCTTCGCTGTCTGCGCTTTGCTATCTGCACTTCGCCGCCTGCGCTTCGCCGTCTGTACTTCAGTCACACAACTGGACTGCACTTCTCACCCCAGCATTGTGGTGAGGCAATTCAAACAGACTCTCTCTCTCTCTCTCATTGTATTTTACTAATACTATATTTCGTAAAATCATTTGTTCCACCTCAGATCAGTGCTGTTGTTTTCAAGTATTTTGGGGTCCCCTGCTTCCCCTTTCCCAGAGGCGCGGATCCGCAGATCCCTCCACCCTGCTGGTCACAGAACTGGGCCGGACCAGCCCATAAACTGTTGACAATCTTCTAAACCACACTGTAATTCAGTTTATAGAAATACATATATATATTTTTTTTAATGGGGCTATTCAAGTAATTTTTCCTTCTCCACCATCATCATCTTATTTTTTCCTCCCTTTTATCAATGCTTCTGCTCAGTCTGACACATAACATGACTGAAGGATGTACTCTTGGAAGATCACAAGGCTTCAGTGGTTATCCACTACACTCATATGCACATAATAGTTAGATGGTTTAATTACGCCATCATTACAGCAAACATCATTCTCCCTGATTGTGACTTTGATTCCTTCCTCCCACAATAATAAGTTAATAGCTGCCATCTGCCTTTTAAAATACTTAGAGCAGAAGATAATCTTCTGTTCCTGCCACAGTTGCCACTCTAACTGTTAATGTACATAGATTACACTTGTCTGTAAGGAAATCTGAGAGCTGTATTTAAACACAATTTCTGATCATTTCTAAATGAAAATTTAGTATGTACCAACCCAGTAAAGAAAAAAAAAAAGCATACACTTAGAATACTCATTCTCTAAAAATCTGTTTGCTTTCCCTAAAGTGACTGATGTGAGATCTACCCAGAGGAGCTTTCAATTAAAGTGTTAAACATAGAAAGAAGAATTAGATCAGCACTTACTATGCCCAAACCAACATCAGCAAAATTTATTACCAAATCAGATCAAAGCAACTATCCCAGGGAAATTTTGTGAAGTATTTTAAATCTTTAAGATGGTAATGAGGAACCTTTTTGCAGCCAGACACATGTACCACCTTAGTCTCACCCAAATTACAGGTGAGGAAACAGGTGAATCCAGAGCAAACAGTTGAATACATACTAACCTAAATTTTCACTGAAGGAGCAAACATGGAGCATCAGCCCCCTTCAGCCATCATTTATAAAAATTCAGAGGACACAAGTTATGCAGTCTTTTAAATCCATGCCATATGTAGCTTCTATCATCTTTTTCATACTTTATTTGCAATTTATAAAGTAGTCCAGCAACTCTAACATGCAACATTAAAGCAGGGCACAGGAACTAAAGAGAGACAGTTTCTGTGTTTGGATGGTCAAAGAGGGATGGTGTTTCACAAGTTAAAGCAAATCTCAGAAATCAGACCATACAAGTGGAAAGAGAAATCAGGATGGCTCTTAGAAGATGAAGAAAAAGGTTCCAGCAGGATCTGGTCACACAGAATCACAGAATCACCTGGGTTGGAAGGGACCTCAAGGATCATGTAGTTCCAACCCCCCTGCCTGGCAGGGCCACCAAACATACACATTTAGATCAGGTGTCCCTTGTGTCCCTTGGGGTCAGGTGAAGTAAGCAATTTCACTTACTGGCAAACAAAAACAGAGCTTTCAGCAAGAAAGCACCTGAAAATGTAAGACTGAGCCACAAAAACATTTTGAGCAAACACTTTTTAGTGGGAAAACCAACACTGTATCAATAATAGGTACTTCATGTTTGCAGAAATATTTTTAGGTTTAATTTTGTATCTCTCTTGATTAACACTAGAGCCCCTAGTTCTTGTATAATACTAAATGCTAGATTGTAGATTTGCGTTTTGAGGATTTTGTTGTTAAAATTACTTTAGATTCTGTTAATTTGCAAAACTCTTCTAACGGTTTTGCTTCTAGAACAGTTTTTGCTTCTAGAACAAAAGCTGAAAAGTGACTGACTGCTTTTGCTACGCATTTTAAATGCTGCCATTGCTTTAAAGCACTTTACTGACTAGGCTCTTGGTTGACAGCAAGGATAACTGCATGCTAAGGTAAATCAGTGGTGATAGCAGGGCAACTTTACAAAAACCAAATGCCAGAAAACCATGGAACAGCAAAATCCACAGCAGCAATGAGAAGCCAGCATTGTTCCTGGCTGCTTTCCTCTACTAGAGAAATCAAATGTTCAAGGCATAGCATTACCTCCCCTTTTCTGGAGGGGTTACAAATCATTAGAGCTACTTCTCATTTTTACACCCACTACCTGAGTATCTGGATTCTTCTTCAGTGACAAGGAGCATGAAGGTGTAAATACTACATAGGAGGTGGATCCCTGAGAAACAGTTACATGGACAACAACTAAATGAAAGAAGCTATTATATCTGACCACAGGTCATACACATATAAACATGCATTTTCCTTATTTCTGCAAATCTGTTTTTACAGACTTTGCTGCAGTGTTACTCCTATTTGGGTGCTGTAAAGAACTTGTATTTTAGTGACCTGCTTTAAGGAGAGAAGTTCCCAATAGAAAAGGTAGAATGGGATTCTCAGTGTAAGGTCATTATCATCATGATAATCATTGTACTTGTGCCATTATCACACTTCACTATCACTTCACACATGTCCAGCTTTTTGCCTTTGTTCTGCACTTTCAGATAAGAACATTTGCAGAAAGATTCACCGCTAGTGAATGACTTCTTACAGACCAAGAGAAAGGAGATGAGAGGTGGCAGGAGAAAGAGAAATGAGTGCTAAGATGTAAAAAAAAGCACTTGCTAAATGACTTTTTTTTGCAGTTATCCACCTGCAGTACTTAACCACACCACTGATGCAGAAATGTCATGATAGCCTACTTAGGTATTATGATATCGATCCATGGATCACAGAGGTGTCTAGGCAGCATGACCTCTGTCCTAGGGAATTGAACAAAACGATGTGTCCAAGGTTTTGGTGAAAGTGCGTGTGACGCTGGGTATTACAGGCCATAGTTTTCAGTCCCCTGCTAAACTATCCTAAAACAAGCTTCTAAGCCTCACCTATACTTCTAAATATGGCTATACAGAACACTTTTCAACCACCCTGTAGTCTTCTGACACACTTTTTGTCACATTCTTGAGCTTCAAGCAATACGTGGCCTAAGCAAAGCTACTCAAAACCTCCACACATTGCTGTACAGTACTAAACAAGTCAGAAAGATGCATCAGAACAATATTAACAGATTAATCCTTCCAATAATGCACCTGAGAACACTAGTGAGGAGCAGACTCAATCTGTACTTGAGTTGCCTCACAGTAGGATTCATATCAACAGCCGAGTAAAGAAAAGAAGATAAAAGAGGATAAAATAGCAAGATTTTGGGGTCTGATATGCTGGGTTTTTGTCATGTTCTGCATTTTGTATCTCCATCACAGAGTCACAGAATGGCTTGGGTTGGAAGGGACCTTAAAGACCATCCAGTTCTAGCATGCTGCCTTGGGCAGGGTTGTGACTCACTAGATCAGGTGCCCAAGGCCCCATCCAATCTGGCCTCTAGGGATGGGGGCATTGTAAAAATAACAAGGCTACAATGCATCACATGTTGGCCCTGGATTTTAGAGGAGGTTTACTTTTCTCTTTTCCAAACCACACCATTATTCTGCTCTCAGATCTCATTTAGCATGAAATCACTCAGCTTTTTTCAGCTTCAGCAAAGTGAATCTCCACTTGTGACAAGTATCATTAAGCTGCAAGCCGTACAGGTTCACAAGGGTAAAAGAGAAGCAGTACATTTGATTTCAGAAGTTTATTTGCTTAAAATCTGATATTACCAACAGCTCATCCCGTGCATTCCCCTCCATTTGGTATAAAACAGGATGAATGATAAAAGAGCAATTATCTCAAGCTCTGGGCACTCTTGTTAAATATTTAGGAATCCTATTATAAATTAAAACCCCATCATTTTCACTTGGCCTCATCTTCATATCATCTTCTTAATACAGAACCTGAGACTTCCATCATGCAGTCAGATGCACAGTTACTGGTGGCTGGTCCAATTACCCCAGTTCCTCCTGACACTTTGGAGAAGGCCTCTCTCCTGCTTTGCAAAAGTGAGCCATGAAGAGCTCCAGGGGGCAAGAAGGAGACAGCACAATCTTCTGGCTAATAGAATTGGATCCTCTGAAGCACACACACATAATCACCTCCCTTGTAAAGGCAGGTGGAGAACATTACTGCATTCTTCACAATGGAAGCAACTAGCAGCTGCTGCTAGGCAAGAAAAGCAGGATTCCCCTTACTGCATCCTTCCTATTTTCTCATGTGTATCAATACTGACAAACCTATATGCAGACAGACTTGACTGAGTACAGGGATTTTCTGCTCATGAAAAAAACTGCAGTTATGCAGCCCCAGGCCAGACATCTCACTCAGCACCTTAAGGAAAGGCTAACATAGAACAGAACAGCCAGTATTCCTTGGTTAAGCTACTAACCCTAAACACAAATTTAGGGAAGATGCTGCCCTCCCAAGATGTCTTTGGTGAGATGGCCGCAGCAGTGATGCTGCAGCAAAGCAACCTCTTCATGCACTGCTCACCCACCTTTCTGTAGCGAGATTCTTTCCAGAGACACAAGCCTCAGTGAGGATGGGCAACTTATGAATTAACTACAGTTCTCACCACAGCACTTCACAAGTGCTGTATTCCACTGCAGACAGGCATTTACTTTGGAGAAGAGAAGGCTCAGAGCCTTACAGCTCTCTATGATTTTTTTTCTCTCAGAGAGTGGTCAGGCACTGGAATGGCTGCCCAGGGAGGTGGTGGGGTCACCGTCCCTGGCAGTGTTCAAGAAGTGCCTGGATGAGGAGCTACGAGATATGGTTTAGTGCTTGTGGTAGCAATGGCAATGGGAGGATGATTGGACTGGATGATCTTGCAGGTCGTTTCCAACCTTACGATTCTACGATTCTATCAGCGAAACAGGGGAAGGAGGAGCTATGACTACTGCTGGATGCATGAAAAAAAAACAAACCAAAAAACGGATAACTATTACTAAAGGACAGAAACATATTCCGAGCAAAGCTTTGAATGGAATGGCATTCCCTGATAACAGACAGAAGAAAAGATCCATGGCATTGTCATAATTCGAGGACATTTACAGTTTTAAACAAAGAAGTGGGACTATGGGTGCAGCCAGTTAATCTGGTCCTGGAGCAGAACATGTGTAAGAGAAACAAGCCCACAGTTCCAGTCTTCCTGTCTCTCTGACAGAAGCACTGTTCCTCAGACTACAGAAGCTTCCACTTTAAAAACTACTGATAGCCAGAAGACAAATAGGCTGTTATCAGTTTCTTAGCACCTTGTGTAAGCACAGCCTTAGGATCAGTCAGAGTAAAAAGACAGTAGAAACTAGAGCCTTAAAGTTACCACTTATGTAAAGCATCCTTTATGATATTTATTATGCATGAATTTGTTTATGTAGTATATACAGTTATTTCTTTAGAAAATATTCTTAACATTGGTTAATATTATTCTCTATCTGACAGCCTCTCTTAGCAAGCTGGCACCACAGTGAGGCAGGATGTATTTGATACACTTAACTATAATAGTAATTAATTTTGTTTCAGTCCATAAAATCTCTCCACTGCTTTCAGGTAGATATCAGAACACTTCACTCCCACAGTCTCTGGGCCATGGACAGACTGTGCTTCACAGCACACAAACTCCTGGAGTCAGCAGTGGCCTCTGTGCAGTTCCTTGGTGCACTTACGTGCAATAATACTTTCCCCTCCTCCCACAGCTGGAATAATATTGTCAGCATTTTTATGTATCAGCATGAATCAGCCTCATAAAAAAGAATTTTTGTCATTTTCTGAAAAAAATCCACTTTTGGTATTTGCTCGAATATATTTCTGGAACATGGAATTCATCTACTTAGTCCTCCCTTCAGGGCAGTATAAAATGGCACAAGCACAATTATGTAGAAAAGCCCTTTTGAAGAAAATCTTCAAAGTGTTAAATATGAGTAATTCAACAGCGCTTTCAAATTTATAGCTTTACTTTGTCTTCTCAACTGGAATGCAATGCCCCAGCAGAGCATGCTGGAACAAACTATTCAGGATTCATTTCTTTGGGGGTTCCTTAGAAGTAATTCATAAACTCATTAAAATGTATGCGTGTTTCTCCCGCTGCTTAAGCAGATACTTGAATTCAGTGGGGTTTTTTTTCCAAAGCAAATTGCTACTGTTTTGTTACTAACCTTCTGTCACTGTGCTCTAATAATGGCACAGTGGAATTGAGAAGCTCACATTTCTGTCCAGTGTTTAGATGCACATCACTGAATCCAACTGTATTAGAGACCGACAGGTTAAATTCTTTGCACTAAAAAGGCTCCATAGCTGCAGTAGAATGCACTGAATTGAGCCTATGAGGAAAAGTGACTTAAGAACTGAGCGTATAGACAAATACATTTCTAGAAATGATTTTTCAAGGCTTTCTGTCAACTAACTTAAAGACTTCAAAAAAAAAAAAAAAAAAAAAAATAGTCCTGAAAAAAATATTCTACCTTGGAAGCAAAGAAGCCCTAATTAGATAAACCCAAGCTATACAAAATGCTGCTACATTCCCTCACTAACCAAAAGTAACTCATTCCCATGAAACTATTAAAGAAAAATGCCTTCCTGTGGCAGTAGCAGGGCTGCTGACCAAAACATATTAGCAAAACACATCAATTGGCTTCAAATTCTTAACATGCACTAAGGACTTCTGTGTCCACCTTACTTACTAAGGACTTACACGTGCTCACTCCTTACAGGGGGAGGAAATACAAATGAACACAGACCCCTGCCTGACTAACTAGAGTTGGATACTGCTTGTAATCAGCTCTACAAAACAAGAAATGATCCTTTATCATATGAAGCTCCTGTTTAAAGAATGGAACTACCACTCACGTGTCTATACAGACATGATTGGGAAATCAGTTTAAATAACAGATGTATGCTACAATCTTAACACTGACTTTTAAAAACGCCGGGAACTGAGCAAGGCAAGAATTTGTTTTGCCAGCTGTGATGGGCCATGGAGCCAGTAGGGCAGGAGACACAGCACGTTTTGCCAGAAAGGCTTTCTCCTTTCTGAGCATCACTAACACCCGTTTACCTTTGTATACAGCAGCACTTGTAATAAGCATTTGCCTCCTTTATTGGTATTTATTTAATACAGTCACTACCCAGACTGGAAGGCTGTTTTGTCACAGTTGCAATAAACAAACATCTCCTCACCTATTACTTCTTCTCCCTGTTTATTTCACAGATGACAGGTTTCTAAACATCCAGTCCCATGGAAATACCCATACTACCTGCCAGCTTACAGACGTACACGACCAAGTCACGCTTCAGAAAACAACACAAAAACAACAATTAAACAAAAAAACACCCTCACTGAGACTGAACTCACTACCCCGACCACGGAGCGTTGAAGAAGCCCAAAGAGGAAAAAAAAAACAGCCGCTCGGCACGGCAAGGAGCGCCAGCAGCCCTCTCCGCACAGCCGGCGGGGCCGAGGCACAGCAGCCCTCTCCGCACCCCGCGCTCCGGTGCCGGCAGCGGGACATCCCCGCACGCATCCGCAGCTCCGGCCGCCACCTGGCAGCGCGCTCTGCTCCCCGCGCCGCGGTTCTCACTCCCGGTTCCGGCGCGCATCATCCGCGGGCCCCGTCCCGACCGGACTCACCTCGCGCCTGCGGCTCCATGACCCCGGACGGGTCGGCAGCACCGCCGTCAACGTCGACCGGAGCGGCGGCTCTGACGGCGCTGACAGAAGCCGGCCCGCGGCTGCCCCCGCCCCGCTACCATCCAGCCCGGCGGAGAGCTGCGCCGCCTGCCGGCCCGGCCCGGCCCTGCCTCGGCGCCGGGAACCCGGGACGACCTCGGTTGCGGAGCGCGACCCAACTCCCCCTTTGTCTCGAGTTCAAAGCCGGGCAGCCGAGTCCGCCCGCCGCGGTTGTGTGGGCAGTGGGCAGTCACCCGGTTTGTTTGCGGTTTTCAGGTGACTTCTCCTATGGCACAAGTATCCGAAGGAGTACCGATGGTGTCTGAGCTGTCATACACGTGTGGGTCTCTCCAAAAGTAATGCCTCCTATTTATTTCCATGGAAACCACAACAAATACAAAGAGCATAGTTAACACTGCTTGATTCTCAGTTCTCAGTTACAAAATACTATTTTCAACAGCCACCACCGTTACTACGTATTTTTGCCAGTCATGAACAAGATCCTGCGTGCCCTGCTCTTAAAAATCTCCATGGCTGTCCAGAATGTGGCTTGCATTTCGCATCACTGTTGTTGCTGCTGAAATGCACCACGTACCACCTTGCTATGCTCACATGCACTCTTCTGACTCCATCAACATTCAGCAAGTGTCAGTGAATGTCAGTGGGTGCCATTTTTTCCCGATGGAGGAATTCAGTGACACACTATTGCTTCATGTGCACTTCCCTGTCAGACACCATTTTGTCAGACTGCCCCTCTGCTGCCACGTGTCACACAGCAACAAAATGTAACAGAATATTGGTGTTATATGGTGCCTCTACCACCATACCACCAACATCTGCCTCTGACATTGTAGCCCAACATGATAAAATAGGAAGCATTACTTTCAGAGCAGCCCTTGTATTTAGCAATTTAGGTAAAGATGAAGCTTTTTCATTACATAGCTCCGTATCCTACCATTCATTGTAAGTTCTTTGCAGTAATGCAGTATAAACATGATGACACAACATCAGCAGTGCAGATTTACTCAAGGTTTTGCTAACACCAGCATATTATCAGTCCACGTCAGTTTTGCTTGTGAAAGGGTCCGGAACACTTGTGTTAGCAATGCTGCATTGCCATGTATTTGCCAGTCAGACACTGTATCTGATTTGTGTGTCTGATACTACTGAGTGACTTCCAGGACAAACTGAGGGCAGGTAGCTTCCTGGCGCCTGTAATACCTAGAAGTAATGAAAGAAGGAAGTAAAGGCAGAAAAAGGAAGTACTAAACATTTTTTTGTAGAGCTATTCTAACACGTAATATTTTAGGTCAAGAGCAAGAAATCCAAAAGAAAATGATTATGCAGTGAGGTTAAAGAGGTGAAAAATAAGTTCTTCACATTAAAGTACCATAGAAATAAAATACCATATTGCAAAGTATCAGCATTACTTACTTCTCAGCTTTGCTTTAGAAACAATTTAGAAAATAAAAGCCAAAGAAAGCCTTAATTTCTCCAGATATCTAATATTTTTCCTTAATATATGCATGCTGCGGGTTTCAAACTTGAATTCTTGTAAAACATGAATTATTTTCGCTAGACAAGCCTCTGTGATTTGGCATGTCCTCAGGCTGGAGTTTACCACTTACAGATGCATATCAGAGGTTTTCAGATGAACGAATTCCTGTACTTGTGCCATTTCAAATAACAAGACATACTTCCATGACAATATTTGAGCTCAGGAAAGCCATCAACTTCTGCATTAAAAAACCCAAACCCAAGTCCATCAACATGATCCTTTGCAGGAGTACCTTATTCAGAAGATTCTATTAAGAAGCCACAATTCTGCAACGTAGAACTTTCTTATATGACTAGCAGACTTCTTAAACTTTCTTCCAGTCTGCATGGGAAGTACTATGGAAATGCAAAGTTGTATGGAATGAATTTGAAATACATATTTATTTTCCCTTCATGTGAACCACAGTGCCTGGAACTGAATGTCATGCCATGCCTCTTCAAACCAATACGAAGGCCTGAAGACATTGTTCTGTAGTGACCGGTTCTATCTTTGAAAGCTTACATTCTTACACTTTTATCAGCAGATTTTCATGGCTGTTGTACTGAAACTACTTCCACAGTTACTTCAGTGGTCTGTTGATAAGGTATTTGAATAGTTTATTTTTTTCTTCCTATGGAATGTATTTTCACCAGCTGCTACTAAAGGAATGTAAGACAAAGACACAAACCTTGTGTGTTTTCTCAAGTTGGTTCAGTACTCAGCACTGTATAAAGTATAATCCATGAATAACAATGTACATAAAAGCATGTTTCTTTTATTAGTAAGAGTTAAAAACTGTCTGATCCTTCCATAACACAATTTTCTTTTGAACATCTTGAATTTATTCTCACAAGGGTCTGTGGAACTGAACATCAGGTTGGCTATTTAGCACTGAACACTATGCTGCTATCTCAGGAGAAAATCAGCAGCTTCTTCCAATGATTAATGCTGCGTAGAGAACTTGGATCAAGATCTTTATCTGACATCAACCGACATCTCTATTATAGCCAATGCAATTCTGATTAGCCACTGAGGTCATCTTTGGAAAATAAACAGTGTGACAGTCAGTAGCAACTTATTGACTGTCACAGCCAATAACACAGGAGAGCAATTCAAACATTATTTACAAATGAAAGAAAAGCTTTTTTTCCCCCATTACTCCACATATTTCTCACTATCCTGTCAAAGGAAAGTGTCTCTTCTTCTCCTTCTCAAACTTTATCCCAGTTTGCCTGAGATAAAATAGGATAACGTGAGCTGAATAATGAATGTTGAGCCAGTAAGTAAACACACCAGAAAGCTTAGCTGAACTCAATAAAATAAAATATGAAGATTGTATAAGACTAGAAGTTATAGATGGAGTGCACAGGAGTAAGTTAATTATAATTTTAATTTGTATATTTGGGCCAGGGAAGTGTAAATTTAACTGTAATTAATTGCTGAAATACTGAGGTTCAGTATTAGAAACTTGGAGACTTTCAGAAGGAAAACCTGTGAGTCTTGAAAGATAATTTTTCCAGCAGGTACCAAAATGCCAACAATGCATTACAATACAGAAGCTCAGAAATCTTGTAGTGCTGTGGAAAATTCTATTACAGATGTTCATATTGATATGAACAGGCAATAAAAGCGAGTGTAAGAGCAAAATATCACCAAGAGAAGGACTATTAAAATGGCATGTGTGACTGACACCTGAAATAGAAACAGTGACTAAACTCCAGTGAGTCACCAAGGTTAGACAACATAGAGAGATTAACCAGTCATTGCCTGAAGGGTGCAATAAGACATCCAAAATCAGCATACATTCAAGGAGAACCCAGGAAGCACAGGGAGGAACTCCAAAATTGATGCCACTTTTCTCCGTGGTGTCTTTGCAAGCAATCCTGGACACACTGTCTGGACATAGAGCCTTGGTACTTGAATGCTCAGCAAACTGAATGCATATGCCCTGGTCTCTGTGATGAGCACAATGCAAGCATGACAGAGTGAAATCAGCTGTGCTTTAAAACAAATTATCATGTACTCCTGTGAGGTGTTGCACTGAGATACGTTGTTGCATTGGGATGCTATTTCTTACAAGGTGATTTGACAGTCACGATGTTTGCAGGACTATTAAAAAAACAAGTATAAATACTATGAATACTGCAGTAAAGAATTCAACGTTCATTCATATAACATGTGAAATGAAATGCATTAATTGCTAAAATGAAGAGCCGTCTCTCATGTTACAGTGTAAAAGAAAACCTGCACTCCTAGAACTGTGTTTGTGGCATCCTACCACAGACCTCAAAGGTGGTTCAGATGAGCTGCGGCCACTAGAGCACAGAGCTGAATCCTGACAATGGAAAATTGTAGGAAAACAATATAAACATGCCTAACTTATATCTGGAGAGCCATTTTAGGTGTCTTTATGGACCTGAGATGGCAACGTAGAGCTGCCATATTACAACACAGGATCTTTTGGGGGATCTGTGAAGTGTTCCTAGTAATGTGTCAGCCTTGTGAAACAATAAACATGCTGCTTAGAAAATACTGCAAAATGATGTTTTTTTAAAAAAAGTCAATTTGGTGAATTTATATGATAATTAAAATTGTAATGAGCCAAAACTGATCTCTGACACAGATTCAAAGCAATTTCATTTTAATTCAGCGTAACTCATACAGTTATTTGTATCTTCTTAGAATGTTATCTTTATGCCCAAAAGGTACGAAGCTGTCCTAATTGCAAGGATATGATTTGTTTTCCAGATGTAGCTAAGAAGTGCAGTTAAACTGGGATTTCTTTCATGGGTTTAGACAGCATTCATTTGTATGTGTGCACTGGGAAGCTGGTACACAGGCTACTTTTGAGAAGTATTTAGTTCAACCTCTTAGAGGAGCTCTCTATTTGAAGAGATCTTGATAATGTTGGAAAGCCTAAAAAATCCAATACTTTCAGTATTATTGGATTTAATATCCATTTCTGCAGTTTATATCCTGCATCTACAGGATGCAGTAGAAGGGCATCCTGCCACATGACGAGGAGTGACCAAAATAACATGAAAACATTCCTACCTATTTATTATCTGGATCACCAAACTTAAAATATAGTGCAAATGAATGAAAGACTACATCCTTATTTTTGGTATGTCTGTGTACTTCAGCGTTTATCTGAGTCTAAGCAAATTCTTGTTAAGCCACAGCTTTACTCATGCAATAAAGTGACTGCACAGTCTGTGGTGTTGTGAATTCTGCATTCAGGGAGAGTCACAATGACATGAGGATGAAGCTGAAGGATGTGTGATCTACAAAGTACACTCCTCTCAAAGGCCTGAAATGAAGCCCTCCATCACTCAGAGTACATCTGCAGAAGCTTTCTGAGGCAGACAACAGAAGCAATCTGCATTTCAGGGCAGCCTGCCCAAGCTCCAACTCAGAGGGTTGCGAAGATAGCCCCAGCCAGCAAACTGAGCTGAAGGCAGAGTCATAGTCTCTTACAGAGAGGCAGAGTTTATGCAGGGGAATTATACGAAGGACTTTTTGTAGACTTCATAAAACTCAGTACATCTCCCTTGTATTTGTCCCCAGTGCTTCCAGTTCCTACCCCTTCCCTTCCCTTCCCTTCCCTTCCCTTCCCTTCCCTTCCCTTCCCAAGGAGACACCTATACATATTTTGGCCTTGCTTAGCCATTTGCTAGCGTCTAACACTGGCAAGCTGAAAGAGAATTTTTTGCCTGCTTCTGCATACCTCTACAATCACCAACCTTTCTCTCTGTGGACTCATTCTCCCTTTCTGATGCTGAGCAAGCTTTAGCAATCTAATGACTTTTTTTTTTTTTTTTTTTTTTTTTTTTTTTTTTTTTTTTTTGCATATGATTTCCTAAAATTTGGTCAAGATCTCCCTTGAGGTCCTTCAAAGTTTCATCCCCCTTTTGGCATGTCCAGAAGACCTATGAGAAAAATTACGAGCTAATGATGTAGTAAGGTGTTGAACTTCCAACTGTCCAAGTTTACTGAAGGCTGTGCATGCTCTTCACTTCTCCCAAGCAGAACTCCGGGCTTATTTAACACCAATTTCAAACAAAAAGTGGAGAACAAAGACTGCATCTGTCAGTAAATACTATGCTTATGTGTCTACAGAGTAGATTTTAAGAAAGCAATTTTAATGGTAACAAGAATAATTTTCTTTTCTGATAAGCTGAGTTTCATCCTTATTTACCTACTGCAAAATGGAGGAATGTTTTCTGCACTAGATATTTCTGCTCAGAAAAGCATGGGAAGTCAATCCAAATAAATGCTTTGAGTTATTCAGTGATATCAGGAAAAGTACATTTGATGAAACACAAGGATTTTCTGTTCACTGTTTCTCAGGTTGGTTTGCTGCAGTTTTAGTTCCTGACTGGCAGATCTCCAGAGATCTGCCTGCCTGTCTGTCTATTCTTCCTATTCAGTTGTATGCTCTTATCTTAAGCCTACTTCTCATTAAGGGGACTTTTTCAGAAACAGAAATGTTATTTTAATGAGATTTTTTTTCTTTTTCTGTAACACAAAAAGTTCTTCCTTTATTCTTATTTGGTAAGCACACACTGACAAAATTACAAACATTTATGAAACAAGAAACCTGGATAATTATAGATCATTTTACCCCACAGGTAGATCAATTATTTCTTTAATCAAGTTATGCATAAATTAAGTGTTATTAACATCCAGGCTGGTATTAATTGAAATGATGCATGATTACTGCCTAATTTTAAATCTCAGCAGATTGCAGAGTTTGGCCTAGCAAAGGACTTTGCTGTTTTTATTTCTCTGGAATCAAATTAATTGTGCTGTTACAAATTCTGTATTCCATTTCTATTCATTTTATTTGGCTACAGTTGTCTTTTCTGCAGATATTTTTTACCATAAAATTATAGAATTGTAAAGTTTGGAAAAGATGTCTAAGATTCAGTAGTCCATCCCCATCATGCTCACTAACGATATCCCTCAGTGGCACATCTACATGCTTCATGAACGCCTGCAGTGACAGTGACTCCACCACCTCCCTGAGCAGCCTGTTCCACTCTTTCAGAGAGAAAATTTTTCCTAATACCCAACCTGAATCTCCCCTGGTTCTACTTGAGGAAATTCCCTTTAGTCCTTTTGCTGCTACCTGAGAGAACAACGCCCTCCCACAAACACACAACCTCCTTTCAGATAGTTGTAGAGAGTGATGAGGTCTGCCCTGAGCCTCCTCTTCTCCAGACTGAACAATCCCAGTTCCCTCAGCTGCTCCCCACAAGACTTGTGCCCAGACCCCTCACCAGCTTCGCTGCACTTCTCTGGACACACTGCTGGGCCTCAATGTGAGGGTTTAAAACTGAACACAGTTCAGTTGGTTGTTCAAGGTGGAATACCAGTAGCTATCTCCACCCAAGAATATTCCGTGGCCAACAGGGAATAGTCAAGAGAGACCAGTGACAGTGCAGGTTATTAGCTCTTTTCCCATGGTGTAGACATTCAAATCTAAGGCAACAGAAAGAGCAGGACACCAAAAAATTCTATATGAACTTTTATCTTAAAACAAATATTTCTGTGCTGACCACGTGCAAATAAACTCTACTTCTGTACTTTAAACTGAAAAATACTGATACTGAATGCTGATAATGAATATATTCCAGCTGAAACAATGATTGATCCAAGCTAGATTTGCTGGAAGCACAGGCATTTAAATCGGGTGGTTTTCTACAGAAAAGCTCAGGAACATTTTGAATAACCTCACTGAAGTGTATTCAAGGATTCTTTAGGAACCTCTGTAATATGCAACTAAGTAGTTATCTGGTTGCTACTCTTGAGACTGTAACGAACAAGCAGTACATCATTTAACCACTTGATGGTGCTAAATGCTTTACACACTTAACCAAAGCTATTAACGCTTCAAAAACGGCTCACCTTTTGAAACACAGTCCAAGTTGAAGCTTGAATCATATTTCATTTTAATGGGAAACGTACATCTATCATTTGATATCATGGATATCTGAAGATTTGGCGTTACCACTCAGCTACTATAACTTCAGCACTGAGAACTGTTGTAAGCGGGCATGTGTGCCAATGATTCATCTTGCCTCCCCCTCTCAAATCCCCACCCACCTGGTATTTACATCCAGTAGATAATGACAGCCTGGTATGCACAGCTCTCTGATGGGCTCCTTTTACACATACACATCCCTGCCAGCATGTCTACCCCGTACTTATCTCCTTTCCAAAATCAGCATAATGTCCTCACCCTTTGCAATACTCTCACTTATATTTAAGGCTAAATAAAAATGAACTTACCTGAGCATCTTGACTCACCAGTAGAAGAAGGCTGATTCCCTAAGAGCAGGTATGAGGGCTGCAGTAAGTACCCTATGCAGGTCATCTTCTCAGCCCAGTTACTGGGTCATAAGCTGAAGGATGTCTGTAGATACCTTCCAGTATGCATATTTTGCGACCTTTCAGCCTGGACTCAGGCAGGATGACATATGGGATTCATGGGAATGCCATATCTGGAGAAGTGAAAGTGACTGCAGCCTGTCACTGAGCCACGCTGATGAGTGCGCACCATTCTGTGCATGAGAGGAGATTTTCTACCAGACCTATGAAATACACCTTATGACTTGCTGCAATTTGGGAAAGCTATGTAACTGCACTTTCTAACATCTCTGCTAACGGACAAATGTCTCAGACACAGGTCTGCCATCATCTTTACTTTGCTTTACTTCAATTCAGTGTGGGACAGTGGTATCAGAAACCATACTAAAAAATGACAGTAACTTGCACTTCAGAAGTGTTTGCAAAACATACATAGGCATTACTATCTCATTGCCATTGTGCATACTGTACCTTGTCTGCCAAGGTGTTTCACAGAAGTCTAAGCAAATCATATTGAAATGTGTTTGTTCCCAACCACCTCCCCAACCCAGGAGCTCAAAGATTGAAGCCTGCCAGAGCACAATTAGAATCAAAGTGCAAAATCATACCACTGCCTCCCAAACTCTAGCATGCATTCCAAGCATTTTTCAAGGCAGGTTTTTCCTGGAAAACTGATCTTGCTTCCAACTCTTCAGTTAGCCTCAGTTTCTAATCTACTGCACTGAACACAGCATTTAGTAATGAAAAATTTTGTTCTGAGGCTTTACTGCTCTACATTTTGCTTGAAAGGACATTTCTGTCTGTTCTGCACAAGACCTCTGCCATCACTGCTCTCCTATCCAGTTTTATTTTTCAGCTCGCACCCTGCTCAGCTCAGGTGGGATCCTTGGCTCAGGCCAGCACTTCCAATGGGCACTGACACCAGAAAATCTTCCGTTCTCAATTAATAAATAGAGCTGCTCCAGTCATATGTCGCCTGTGGTGGGAGGGATCTTTTGGCACACATGCTTCACTGTGATTGTATGTATCGTACGATGCAGCCTTGCTGCAGGTGCTGCTGCTTACGTGTAAGGATGAATGTAAGTACTAATGAACCTCATGTAATCACACGGACAGGACTAAACAAATAGTTCAATGATTGACAGGGTTCAAATTATATATGTACACATATAATAAATACTTAGTAACACATTTAAATATAATGAATACTGCAACATGTAATAAAGCATATAGATAAAATCCAGAGGAAAAGATAATCTGCATATAAAAAATACATATATATAAACTACTGATTCAAATAATGTGTATGAGGTGTGCTTGCCACTAGACATTGTGATTAATGAAAATTTGTGTCTATTCAAAAATGACTGGGAAAACTCTAATAGAAAATAACTGTTGAAACAATTAGATTGAAAAATACCACTTCTCTTCAGAAGACTTTTTGGGAGAGTGTTTAACAAGTTCTTATACTACCCTAGTCATGTGTTATCAGACTGCTTGATCCAGCACAAGTGTTTCTACAAGCTGTCAAGTACAGAAGGTGGTGATTCAGGTATGCTGCTGTAGGCAGGTAAGCTATTGCTTGGCTGAAAAATATAACCTCTGGAGGGTCAAAAATTGGACTTAGTATGACTGTTCCCTCTTTCTCATTCTCTCCCAGTGTCCACAATTTAGTCTAAAATACTGAAGAACTTCCTATTGAGAGATGCAGAAAGGAGCAGAAAATCTATGAGAAAAATGACCTGAGCAAGGATTGGAAGCAAATGTTGTCCACAGCAGCCAGGAAGAAGGTATTTATGGTCAGTGGAGAGATCATTTTATGAAAATCTAAATGCTTTGCCCCTGGAGTTTTTTCAAATTGCGTAGACTGAAGGAAAGAGAAATGGAGATCACAAAAAATGCATTTCTTCTATTGAAAAAGAAATAATTATTGTCAACATGGTTATTAGGGCATTCTCTTTCCACACAGTATTTATACCATTTTCCTTTTGCCTTACTTCCAAGTGAAGTCTGTAATGCTTGGAAGAAAATATTCATGGTATTTTACAATAAAAATTTCATTTAATCTCGTCACCTAAACATTGCTGTGGAAACAGTCCATCATCTGATTTTTTATCTTTCAGGTCAAACTGATAAATTTTAACAAAAAAAAAAAAAAAAATCCATCCAAATAAATGCATTCAGATACAAACTTCCACACTTACTGTCTGATAGTATTCCACACAGGCAGCATCAAATTGTTACTAACTTCTTACTGAAAGAAGTAAGTTTTAGTACGCTACAATTTTGAATTTTGAATGCATGACATTGGTCCCCATTCCTGTGCTAACTGCAGTAACATTTCAATTAAAGTAGTTTTAATTGCTTGTACTGATAGGGGTTGATGCATAAATAAATGATATTTGTGACTTGTATCAGTTTTCTGAAAACATCATATTAGACAATCTTAGTGCATCCAAAAATTTGCTGGCAAACAAAACAGTTCCTAGAGAAAGAGAGTTATGACTAATTTTCATTATCATATTTGAGGAACACTGGGCCATTTTCAGCTAGTCTCACTTCCTGTGCTTTATTCCCAGCCAATGCTGCATATCTCCCAACTAAGAACTCTTCTGTCTCTTTAGGATAACTAGCAGTGGGTCCCATTAAAATTTAAACACCTACATACATCTAATTGTAGCTCATCATGACCTGCGCATACAGCAGCTTCTGAGGGAAAACACTATTCACCATATCAAACTGAGTTTTCTCAGGATGCAGTACTCATGCTGTGGTTCTCTGGCTTAATAACATGTCCAGAGGCCAGAGACAAAGCAAAATGTTATGTTTGATAGGCTATGTCAAATCTGCAGAGAACTGGAGCTTATATGCTGAAGCAGCAACATACCAAGGACCTTGAGTGACAGGGGTATATTGCCTCCAATGGTATTCTCTGCAGGGTCAACAGAAATGTAGGTGACTGTATTTTTCCTCTTCAGTTGCACATAAAAAAGTGTAGATAATTAGAACTTCAAATACCTTTGAACTCATGCACAATAAAATGCAGGGTATGCATCTGGCTAAAATCTATTTTGAAAACATAATTATAGAACCCCTTCTCTGCAAAACATTGTAAAGATATATGCCTTTATGCAACACTTTTCAAACAATTCCTGCCCCTTTAAAATATGAGTCTGGGCTGCATTCTTGAAAAAGGTAAACCAATGTACTTCCAAGTACGTGGCATCTTTTCAAAGATACCACACATCCATCAGACCCACCGAGGTCACACAGTGACATCATCCAATTTCAATGCATTTATGAGCAGTACTCCGATGATTATGTCTACTTCAATTTAGTATTCTGTTCTTGGGCAAGAAGTATAATATCCTTATTCAGTGAAATGGCTGCATTTCTTTCTTTTTATTACATACAAAATGTCTCATAAAAATTCCTTAATATGATTTATAATAGCAAATATGTTTGATGTGCTGTTCTTCTACTAGTTCATTTTTAACTTTTGTTAACTCCTGCACAAATTCATTAAGTGCCTGGTAACATAAGAGCATGTCACACAATATTACTTAAACGTGATGTAAACCAGTAACACACAATAAATCTAATGTCACATCTCTTAACCCACTTGATCCTTTCCCTTTTCTGGCAAGGTGGGCTGTTGATAAAATAAGCAGGCATGAACGTGACAGGTTCAGCAAAATGAAGTGCTTTGTCTCCTACGGCTTCACGTTTTTGCCAATATAACCAAACTGAATAAGAAAGTTTTTTCCATGTATAGTTATATTTAACTATATTGGGCCTTTTGAAAGTAATCTGTTTCTGATGCTTACCCCTATTTAAGTAAGGAGACAGGCTTAGATGGACTGCATGGCTCCTGATGAACCAACATTTTGAGGATATTTGTCTGCTGGGGGAAACAAGAGGCAAGGCTGCCTTCACCCAGTAATTTTATTGGCTGGAATGGGAAAGCATTTACTTCTGTATCAGCATTCAGAAATCAGCAAATTTTTCCAAAATAAAGTAACTTTACTCCAGAAAAGAATGCCCACAAGGAGCACTTAACTGGCATAGCTACCACAGCACGACTGCTTTGCATTAGCTATGTTGGTTGATGGCTTTGCACCCTGTTTCTTACATCCCAGCAATTCACCATGGCTGATTCTATTGATTAGAGCAATGCCTTAACTGAACATCTTGAGGTCTCTTTTCCCACATCAGAAAATTTAAGAGAGGAAGCTGTTTCAATGGTAGTTTCAGAAAGTTGAAAAAACACATATTGGTAATATTACTTCTAGTGCTTAAGTTTATGACAACAGATACAATCCAGACAGAGTCTTCAGTCTTTTATCACTTGTTCAGTTTCAGAAATGATCCATGGGTGAAGATCTGTGGCTCTTATAGTATGCACAGTGAGGATTAAAGTTTGTTAAGTAACTTCTAATTTGCTACATGGATTTCACAATCTTTTACTACCTTGATTATGCATATGAGCCACCAACTGTATAATGTAAATATACTCTTACAAAATCCATGTGCTGAGGAAATATGAATGTGAAAGAAGGTGTGGTGTTCCTGGCTACCTGGCCAGATCTACAATGGGTAGCAGCCAGCCCATGCAGGCATGCAGAGACCAGTGTTCTGGGATGTGCCAGACTTACTCCTCAGGTAGACAGGAAGTATGGCAGCTAAGGACAGGCAGCCACCACCATAGCAGTTCCTGCTCACATTTAAGCTCGCATTCAAGCTGCCTTTTTGGGGCATTCCTCATCTGTCAGGCTGTCAGCTGGATTAACAGATTTGGCAGAGGCAGCTGCTCCTCACTTATCCTCTGCTCAGGCAAAGCCATGCCATGGGCTGACGAGGGGCCCCTGTGGAAGATGTGGTCTTATGACAATCACGTTTCATGCCTGAATGCTTACTTACGGGTGAAGGAAAGCCAGTCTTCTCTGTCTCATCTCCTCTTACTGCTGTAAGAAAGATAATACAAAGAAAACATAAAACAAGGACAGTTTAATAGACGATAGTTAAATGGAGGCCATGTGTTGTCTGTCATCTAAGTAATCTTTTTTTTTTTTTTAAGGTCCAAAACATTGAAGGCTTTGTTAGAAAGCTGTACCGCATAATTAATGTTTGATTTGGCAGAGGTTTGCCAACAGCCAGTTTATTATGAGCTTTGACTTGTCTGTCACTTCATAAAAGCCAGATGAAGTTACAATGAAATATGATTTTAAACATATTTTAGTAAATAATAAGCATGTGGCAAAACTGAAAATTATAGAATATGTTGTTTGACAACATAAAATGTTAAAACCCAGAAGCCTTGGGGGAAGCTCTGAGCAATGAGAGAATTCTCGCTGCGGCATGGCAGCCACCTCACAGCATGCTATTGCTACACGTGCACTGGTTTTCCTGCAGGTCACAGCCTGAAGTATTTTCTGCTCTGTGAGGTTATTTTGGTGCTAGGCACTGAATATTTGAGGCTTCTGTTACTGCTGTTTGACAAGATATGAGCAAAATGAAAATCAGTATCCAGGCTTCCAAGCCAGGGGTGGCAGGGAAAGGGTGAACTGAGTGATGACCTTGGTTATACAGAAACTCAGGAGAAGAGCCTTCAAGACAGTTTCTCAGTATGCCAGCTGAGCTGCAGGCGTAGGTAAAACCCAGGGCCAGGACCTTGCTGTCCTCACTGTGCCCAAATCTACAGAGCCAAACACAGAAGAGACAGAGGACAGACATAAGTGTGCAGTAGGCACTTAAAATGGTAACCATCTCATTAAGAGACAAAGACTTCCGGAGAGGAGGAGCCTGGACCATACAGAACACAGAGTTGGAGGTATTACATCACCTTACTGGATAAAGAAAACATTGCTCATCTTCAGATCATTTAGTATTACAACAGGTAAATGGTCAAGGAAGAGGAAAGAACAGCTGGGGAGAGGCTGAAGTGACTATGAGTGGATGCAAAGAAATTATAAGGGGGCAAGCTAGGTAAAATTAGGCTGAGGCAAGAACTTTGCTTGTATGAGGAAACAAAATGAGGTGCTGGTGAGAAAATAGCATGCTACAAAGTGGACAGGTTTCCACCACTTCAGAGCTTTGTCAATCAGTGTTTTATCTAGAAGCACCTCTGCCTGAAAAGCAGGATAGCGTTTTCCTCAGGAAGCAGGATGAGGGAGCCCATCCCCAGCATATCAGTACTGGAATCTACTTTGACATTTGCCCTGTCTAGTGACCTTCAATGACAGAAAGATGATAAAAGGCCAGACCAAGGTTCTAAGGAATTAAATATCCTACCTCTGACAGGAAGAGAAACCAGATGTCTGGGAAAGGAAGCGAGATAATGCAACCAAAGTTCCATGACCCAAGAATGGGTATTCTTTTGTTTAGTGGCCCACCACAAACATCTCTTGTAACTTGTTCTGCCTTGCCACATCAGGATCTACAATATCCTTTAGCAGGAGATTCCACCAATCTTTTACTGTTTGCATATTACCTCTTCTGTTACAGCTCCTGTTAGCCTCATTTGATGCTCCCTAGTTCATCTGATAAAGAAATACTGTCATTTTTGCTGTACTCAAATAGAGACCTATTAGAACCAAACCCAACTGTGCCAGCTGTATCATTTCATTGCTGAAGAGCCGCCTTCTACTTTGCTGTTCATCATCAAAAAGCATTCATTTGATCATTGTTGCTTTCATGTTTACTCTCTCAGCTGTCAGCATTTACCTCTTTCTCCAGATTGCTTAGAAATAAGCTCAAGTGCAAAGCTCTCCAAACTGTCCGTGCAAGATTTAACTGGCATGCTCCCTTCACTGCAAGAGCTACTTACAGCTACTCTGCTCATCTTCTGACCACAACAGCTACATTCTCCATGTTAGATTCTCTTCCTTAGCCTACATCTACTCCATTTCACCTGAAGAACTCCAACAAGTAGTTCTGCAAATCCAAACAGGCTACGTAAAAATGATTATTTACATGCATGCTTGCTACTCCTGACAAGTAAACATGATAGGCTGGAGAAGGCGTTTGCTTTTCCGAAGTATGACAACATTACCCACAGGACTGCTCATTTTTGTTTATAGTTCTATTCTCACTAAACAGTATTTCATGTATCCCACATTTCACTACACCAGTGCTTGGATGTGCCGCTGAGCCAAACTCCTAAGCAAACACACAACAAATTAAAATAGATTGATTCAAAGTTTTTTGGAATGTTAATTTAATAATTAAAATTCAAATTTCATTTCTTGAAAGCTGACATAAAACCATCCATTATCTAAGGAAAATGCATCTATTTCTGCAAAGGAGAAACTAGCCTTTAACTGCAGTTTCAGCTGTAAGTATATTTCTTTGGACTCCTGAGCATCCTTTAATTGCTGCAGATTGCATGCTAAAGTTTCTACAGATAAGGAAACCCTGGTATGATGGCCTTGATATTTGGTTGCAAGTTTTGACTTTTTTGGAAGGGGGGGTAGGAAATGGAGAGAAGGCAAAAAGACTCGCCATTGGCCAGAGACACCTAGCATGGAGTTCCATCTGTCTATTTCATGGCAGTGAACTTTCTTTTCCTGCTTTATTTTCTACAAAAATGAAACGTAGATGATTGCACCACCCTGTCTTCTGTCTTGGCTGCTTGTACATAAACACACCAAACCTATTTTAAACTCAGCATTACAAAATCCCCAGCAAGTCAGACAAAACTTCACATCCACATAGTCAGTTAATTAGCATGGAAACTAAAATCAGTTCCTTTTTCTGAGAAAGGCACCTGGCTCAATTAACAGCTCACAAGTTTCAAGTTTACAGCCAGCTACAATAAAGGCTGCCTTCTCTAAAAACCTCACTGGAATATGGAGCTTTATCATTCTACAGGGGAATGGGATAATTGGCACACAGTGTTTCTTTTTCTTCTTTTCCTCCTAGCATTTCAGCATCTTTATTAATAAAGTAAAATTGTGTTGCATATTAAGATACTTTTAAAAATGGAAACAGTAGCTCAGAGATAGAACCACATGGCTGGCCATATTTTGCATTAAAAAATATCCAAGAAATAATTCTTTCTAAGTTTTAAAACAATGCATTAGAATCACATTAATATCTGTGTTTATGAACACAAATACTCTGAAGTTTGTAATTCTATGTGATTTTTAAGAAGCTATTACTAACAATTATAAGTTTACACATTTATTTGTCAGCTGACTAATATTTATGAAAATAAATGTTTGAAGAAAAAAAAAGTGAAACAGACAGCTTTTCTCTTTTTCAAAACTTTATTAGGTAGACATTACTAGATGACATTGTAAAACCCCTTGTGTGCAAGTGAATGAACTCTTCAATACATCTTCTCACAATTCATTAAATGCACAATCCCCCCATGGCTTCCAAACGTTAGTTTTAAGTTGGAGTGCATTCAAATGCTACTTTACATTCTTCTGTTTCACCATGGGGGAGCACTTCTTCAGTTTGTTAATAACAAGGGATTGGGATATCAGTGTAAGTGAAAGGAATGCTTTGAAAGGAAAGGAAGAACCGTAAGTCCAGACTTAGGAACTTCACTCAATACGGACACCAGAATCGACGCATAGCTTTTTAAATTGAACTGCCTACCACAAGTGTGATTGTATTTAGCAAAGTGAAGCAGTACAGAGACATACCCACTACTGAATACTAGTGAGGTAACATATTGAAAACAAACTGTTAAAAAATTCACTTACTTTCAAAAGGTCCTGTCCAGCAGGACGAACATTGGCAGAACAACTTCCCTTGTATCCATGCACGTACATGTGCATATACAGCCTGTGTCATCTATAGCTTTTTAAAGAACAGGATTTCAGTTATACATTCATCAGGACAAGTTTAAAATCATACATTACTATGGTAAATTCAACAGAGGATTTCAGTGAGCTGTTTCTAGACCTCCTAAACTAAAAGGCACTCTGAAAAGGGTAGCAAAACATAATCCTCACATTGACACAATCTGAAGCAGCCACAAAGGTATAATATGCAACAGGAATTATTGGTATAAATTTAACACACCAACTGGAATTATTTGTAAAATATTGCCCAGGACTACCAAACATCTCTGTCAGGTTACATCATGAAGACCCATTGATGCTATCCTATGCAACAAGCATAGTTATCAGCTAAAAGCAAAAGACATGCATCAGAAGAACTTAACAGCATTTTGGTTGCGTGCCTGCTGGTTTTAAGAGAGCAGAATGATACCCAAAGAAGTAGTTTTTTGAAATAAACAGCAACTCTTGGGAGTGATGAAGAATTTTGACATGGTGCCTCATATTCAGTGGGTTACAGAATGACATAGTTCATGCCTAAAAGTTGGAGGTAATACTGAAATAGAATCTAGTAGTATTTCATGATAATTAATTCAATATGACTGTATCAAATTCCCTACCACCAAAAACTTCAGATTTGAAAGCTGAATCCTGATTAAGCACTCATGTATGATGTGTTATGAAGAAGTGATACTCCAAGTGACAGCCATATTACTAACTAAGAACTCCAGCAGGAGAAAAGGCCTCTTAAGCAGTTCAGAAAAACTAATGAACTTCAAGCAAAAACGTTCAAGAAAATAATATTCTCATCTTCATCTTTTTCCTTTTTTCCTTCACAAATTCTTAGTGAAGGAAATTGAAAACAGTGAAAATGTTTTTATTATGAATCTACAATAAACAGATTTCCTAAACATTTGTCATCTAACACCCACCAGTTGTCAACTCTCAATTTCCTTCTGATAATTACCATTTTGTAGCTCCATTTTTTTCCCCTAAGAGTTCATATAATTGAAATTTTTTAATAAACCTTTTCTTGGCACCTGATTCCAAATATACGGACAAAAGAAGAGGGAGCAATGCTAGCAATGAAAAGTCCATTAGAAAAATCTAACTCACAGAAGCTAAAAGCTGCCCCATTCCCTGGGACAGTAATCCCAGAAAAACTCCACAGTATCCATTGGAAAGGTTTCCAAAGATGGAGAAATGAATGGTATTTTTGCAGATCATATATCTCCCCTTGAAGTAAAGGCCAAAACAGAGATCCCAGAGTTACTTCACTAGGATGCACTATCCACTCAGATGGACAAAACCATCAAGGTTCCTATCCCAGATGAATACCAGTTTGTATTAACGGGATACGTTAGCTCAAATAGGATATCACTGAAATCCTGTTAAACTGCTCTGAATCCCAAACCACCCACAGCGCACCCCTGTGCCCCATGCTTCTCAGTACTCCCATCTTCATAAGCCTTGAAGACTGAAGGTGTACATACTACAACTGTAGCCTGACCTAAAAATTCAGTTGAATTCTTATTTCTGAAGAGAAGTATGTTCTTTTAGTAGTTGAAGATGCCTAGCTGATTATGCTGGAAGACCAAACTCATTCTGACAACACACATAAGATGCATTTCTGTAAAGTCTGAAGATGAATAGAGAGTTAGAAAAAACTGAAATGAGATGAAGATCAGTAGAATTACAATAAGCATGTCAAGTTAACATCAATCTTGAAACAATAACTTGCTCACTAACAATGTTCTTTGACCTTCTGAGCAAGCCAGTATTTAGTCCAGCTTAACAATCTGTGCGTAGGACTGACTACTTAACAGATATTGCTCTATTGGGGGAAGGTGGAGAATACTTTTCATTTGTTTCAAGCAATAAGGCACTTACACATTTAAAATTTCTCATTATATAAAACACACAATACCGGAATTCAAGTGATATTGCCTGCCTCCAGCTTTTATAGGCTTACTCTTAGTCATGCAGAAAGTTCGAACCGCTAATGCACATAGACTTTATGCAGCTCAAAAGTGGAATTAGAGGCTTCTTTATTAATGAAACTGAATTTTGTCTAGCATTCTTCATGTGCCAGAAACAGCTAAACTAAAAAGGATGACTTGCCACTTTTCTAACCTTGCATCCCATTACTCACATTAAACTTAAGGGGAATTCTTGACACTAAAATAGAGAAAGAAATGGGAAAAGGAGAAAACTTCTCATCAACTCATTGAAAAACTAAGATGAAGCTCAGCTTTGACAGCCTTCTCAGAAGCACAGAAGATATTTTCTCAGCAACTACCACTAATTCTCATCTAAACCACAGGCAAGATAATTTTCAACTTAAATAATTTTCAACATATATCCTAAAGAGTTATTTAGACTCAGATGGTTAGTTCTGTAACAAAATGCTTCCCAATTGGAAAAAAAATGCAAAATTAAAAGTCATGAAGAAGAGACTTTGGGAGTTTGCATTTGAATAAATACAACAATCTTTTCTCAATATAGCTCAGCAAAATCTAATGGGATCATTTCCTAAGATGCAATTTTGTCTTCAACTATTTCCAGAAATCAGTTTCAGATTATAAAATCTGAAAGGAAAAGGAGTTAGAAATCAAGTGTATAATTAATGGAAATATGGTAAACATTTTATTATGAGATTGGTAAACAGTGATATGGAAAAATCTACACCTGTTCTTGTAATTTCAGGACATGAAACAGCATAATGTAAATTGATACCAAAGAACTCTTTATATTGCATTTTTATGCAAAAGTTAGTACATGAGTAAAAACTGATTTCCTTATCCACAACTTGCATAAGAATAGAAAAGTTCAGTTGGAAGGAACCTTCAGAATCCCAATTCCTGATTGCTTCAGAGCTAATCAAAACATACATCATGTTGTGGAGAGCATTGTGCAAATCCCTTGAACAGGCATAGATCATCAGCCACCTCTCAAAGAAGCCTGTTCCAGGGTTTGACCACCCTCATGTTGAAGACATGTTTCCTAATACCTCGTCTTAAGACATGAAAGAAAAATATTTCTTGACTGCATCAGTGTTTTTACAAAACAGATTTAAAATACATGAAAAGCTTGTTTGGATTCTGTGAGTAGATTTTCATTCTAAAAATGAGGTAAACGTGGCACTGCATTAGTAATATCATGTTCAGTAACAGAAGAATAAAATTGCAACAATACTGTTTTAAGTTTGTCAAGTTTTCAGCAAGATAAAACACTGAATGGGGCAAGCATGCAACAAGTTCAAGCAAGTATGTGCAAAATCCATTTTATACTAAAACCAAACATTTTTTACATAGCTTTCTCCTCTCTAGACTTCAATCCATACAACACAGTTCAGATCTACTTTTCATGTTTTGATGAATCAACTAAGCTCCAAAGACAACTTCTTCCACACAGATATGCATATGCACTGGTTTCATTCATTTCTCTATGTCATTTCAACATCAGGCTAAGAGCATCAGTAATTAGTTGCACTAAAGGAATAAGCACTCCATTCCTTACTGGAGAACAAGTACAGATCCTGAACCCATAGGCACAGAGTACGGAAGAAACAGCAAGGAAGTTACACTCTCAAGTAACTGAAACAATCCACATTTGGTAGCTTGCTTTGTTAATTAAAAATAAAACACAAGTAACTGTAGCAATGTGCCAGCTTCAGCAGAGACCACACTGCTAGTTTTGCAGCTGAATCAAGGCTCAGTTGTTTCTTTCATGCAGTAGTAATACAAAAAGCTAGCAAATATACCAGCAGTGTTACTTTTTAAATACATGTGCCTTCTTAAGTTTGTGCATTAAGCCTGAAAAACATTAAACAGCTATAACTCCAATTTCTATACCATGCTCACATTTGTTAGAATTTTAAAATAGGTTATTCAACACTTTCTGTGGACGTTGTTTTTAATGTTACTGGTAAGTCAAATCATTAAGATCCCTCTTGTATTAAAAACTTACATTCATTCCCCTGACTACTTGCTTTAGTAAGAATGCTATTTGGACAATCTTCCTTTATGATTCCTTTTGCATTTCAGAAATAAATCAAATTTTCAAGTAGCTGCATAATGGTTGTCAATTATGGCTGTTAACATACTTCTTAGTATTTTGGAATACCAAAGAATTTTGGCCCAATACTGTGCTGGCATAAAATGCGTATAAATTCCCTGATTTAAAAGGGCTAAGGCTGATTTCAGGAGCAGACCCGCTACAAAATTAGAAGATACAAAGAGATTCTCTCTCTAGTTTCCTTCTGTATAATTCTTTTCACTAGCAAAACAAACAGAGGTGAATATAGATTAGAAAATAACAGTAATCCATAGTTCTCCTGTACAACTTGGCACTATACCGTAATTATCATACCAAGAATTATGACTGATGCAATGTCTGCTCAGGAACAAAACTACCACAACTAATTTAAAAAAAAAAAAAAAACAAAAAAAAAACAAACAAACTCATTGTCTGCATGGCAAATTGTTTGGCTACTGATCATGAAATGGTTTCTCAGATCTAAGAGGCAAGAGAAACCATTCTATCACTGGAGAATTTGTAATCTCTCACAGAATTATTCTTTCTACATACCACTGAATGTCACACAGGCTAATTAATATTTTTAATAAGTTCAACTTTACATTGGTCAAAACCAATAAATATATGTAAATAATAAAAAAAGTTATCATACCAGGAAGAGTTATGAAGTAAGCAGTAGTAACAAAAAAAAAAAAAAAAAAAACAAACCCTCCCTTTCATATACATTTGCACTGCCCCAAAGACAAAAGATCAAAGTGCACTGTACTTTAATGACATCTGAAAGATTACGAGTAGACTGCTTATGAAGGTGGTAAGAATTGAAAACAATTTTTTTTTTTTTTTTTTTTTTTGTGCAGAACTAAAATTGATGGGTCTTTCAGAGCATGGGGCTACTCCAAACTGCACTTCTGACACTCACTTCTATCCAACCCAGTTTCCTACTCTCAATGTCAAATATATTTACAAAAAACAACCATACAATTATTTTCCAGTTACGTATCCTGAGTGAGCTCTTTCAATACACAACTACACTCACAAAGTCCACAGCAGGCAAAAAAAAGACCTTGCCACAGACATGGTTAAGAGCCCTGAAACTTGACCCAGTTAATAAAATCTCAAAAGCAGAAAAGCAGCATGGAGCAAAAGGAGGAAGGAAAAAAAAAAAAAAAAAAAAAAAAAAGAGAATGAAAAACCAAAAGCAGAACTCAATAGATCTGCACAAAAAAAAAAAAGCATTTATTTGGCTATACAGACTTACTCAGCATATAGAGCACATACCTGGAGTGGTCAGTTTGAAGGCATAACTGGAAACTGTGAAGGGTTCTAGCAGCTCAAACTATGCCATACTAACCTGAAAATACCTGATCTGGAAACAGGAGCTAACTTGAAGACATGAAATACATGAAAGTGTAGAGTGACACAATACTAGAACAACTCTTGTTACTTCAGTCTCATCTGAAGACCAAGATCAAGACAGACATTTTAGTTGTAGTGGGTATAATTACTGACAGGTCCTAAAAAGATAGCAAAGAAGTCCACAAAGGCCCCACGCTGCAGCAAAGGCCAGCACTGCTGAAGCTGTGCACCTCCATCCAGGTTATTAAAATTCAGGGAGAGATGACAGGTCAAAGTGAAAAAGCAGCTTCAGCCTGAATTGCAAGCAGTCTCTTGCAACTGGCACAACCCAGAGGCCTGCCCAAGCAGAAGCCAGCAAAGCTCTGCTCAGCCTGGAGCCTCTGCAGGGCACACAGCTCTGGTCAAGTGCAAAAGAGCCTCAGTACATTAACATAAAGATTTCCAGACAGCTTAGAAATTCAGCTCATTTAGAACAGATTTAAGCACTTAATCTGAATACAGATACTGATGAGCAAGCAATTCTTAGAAGAATAAATAATCCTGAATATGGTGAATGCAATGTGGATACTCGGCATATAGCAACATCCACCTTAGCAGGTTAATCAGACTGCCTGATAATATTTCCTGCTAATGAAGATGTAATAGAAGAGTCTGATGGTTTCAGGCTTAAGAGCACAGTTAAAAAAGCCAAAATATCATTGGGTCCTGAAAGAAGAACATCTTTTACATTTCTTACACAGTTCACCCAATTTCCATAAAAAAATTAATGACTGTAAAATAAATGACATGACTTTGATGTAATGTAACATTTCCTATAATGAGAATAGTTGTGTAAAATTTACATTTCAATGGATGAAGTTACTGGGTTAGATTTTACATTTCAACTGACTGTACTATATAATGTTAATGAAAAATTGTTTGTTACATATTATTCAAATGGCCACATTTTTATATGGATACAAAGACTTCAGTATTCTTACTCTGCCTGGCTCCTGCATTTTTTTTTCCTTATCTACAGAGAAAAGCAAATATTGTCATTCCTACCTTTTTCTCTACAGAGAAATGGAGATTGGACTCTCTCATCTTAAAATGGTCAAATATGCCTAGTTTTGCTGCATGTAAAAAAAAAATGAAGAACCACTTTCATTTAATCTGTTCTGATAAAATCCAAGTGGTCTGAATGAAATTATAATATAGGAGTTGAGATGTATGCTTTTCCCTCCACTCATAACATTCTTCTTGAAAGTAAAATAAATGCAGATCTATTTCTTCCCTTTATGCTCATTTTTGTAGCATTTTAATTTCAGATCTTACTGAACTCAGAAACTGAAAATAGTGAACAGAAGAGAAAATACAGCTAAGACAACTGCAAGAGTATCTCACATAGTTTATAAGGAAACAGGAGAAGAAAGGAAATTAACACACTGTGTAGTTACAGATAATCTCAAGTACTAAAACATTCTCAAGTGGAATAGTTTGACATAGTATTACAGACTGTATTGCAAAATGAAATCTATTTATATATATAAATGCATCTCTCACTCTCTGAGGTCTGAAATTTTCTAAATAATACAAAAATATTTTCATTATTTGACATTTAAACAAAGGAATAAGAATCCCTGAGTAAGCGAAAGACAACTGATATGTATGGCCTCAGAAAACACTCAAAACCAAGACTTGATTTTAAGGCAGCTTCCAACCTGCAGATAAAACAGAACTAGAAAAGTGATGTGTTACAGAAGAAGAAATCTAATTAGCAGGTGCATTTGCATTGAGAATAGTATTTGAACTTTACTTCTAAATGTCATTGCTTCCCAGCTTAATTAACACATCTTACAAAGGTACTATTTCAACTGACAGGACAACAGGGTTAACATGCCCTTAAATTCAAACAAAAAATTAAGTAAAGTACTGCTGACTGTTACAGTATGCTTGTGTTCACGGTTTCAACAAGAGGAAAAAAAATAACAAGGAAACAAAACCAGAAGCTGTCTGAAAAGACACATACTAGCCAACTATGGTCAGCTGATATTTGTGTTTCCAAGTAAACAGAATTCATCAGTTCTTCCACTGAGGCTTTGAAGTCAGAGTGAGTATCTTATGATAACGGAGTATTATGTTGGCAGGGAAGTGGACTGTTTACTTAAAAGTTACAACTAGATTCAGGTGTAATAACTTTCGGAGAAGGAGGTACAAAGTAAACCCTCTCAAAAGATACACTATTTCTGAGTGTTAATTTTGAAGTCTGTAGACTTAGGGCACTGATTATCTCCCTTTCCCCTCTCCCACATAAATATGCATCTATATATACACATATACGTGTCTTCAAACATTCAGAAAGTACCTTCACACTACAAAACTAATCTTCAAGATCACAGCTCTTTTCAATATAAGTAGGTATTTTTCTAATTTTCTCACTTTGGTGTATCACTGTTAACACAACTTCATTATTTTCTTTTAAGTTGTATTTGTACGATACATTTGGATTATAACTAGAAATGAAAAACTGAGTCTCAACTCCAAATTACATTGCCCTTGTAGTGATGTGATGAGAAAGAAGTCCAGTGACGAACAGAGGTACTCTGAAGCTCAGGAATAAAGGCCATGGATTGTTATTCTCTTCAGATCTGTTACACACCAGGAACAGTGACACTGGAAGTAGAGAATAAGAATGAAATGGTCTCCTAATAATTAACAATCACTTCCTTTAACCAGAATTCATACATCTTCTTCATGAAACGCCAGTGGATGCTCTAAGACTTACGTAGGCTACTTACAAAGCAAATGTACATGCTATTTAGGTTATAGGATTTCATTAAGTCGATCTTGCACACACCCTAGTGTGTAGACTATGTACTATATGCTAGTTCAGAACAGAAGAACAGGTCTCCAGCTTCTCTTCAAATTCATTTCCTTCTATGTTCTGTGTCACATTTCAGTGGATATCAATGGCCTGTTTTGTCTCAAGTTACTTCTTGTTATCTAAACCCTTGAAATCTTTTCTTGTGCTGAGAAAGGTTCAAAATGCTCTACTCATCTGGCAAACGCCAATTTCTCATCAATATTAATGGACTTCCAAAAATTAAATACAAAAGGAAAACCAACCAGCATATTTGTAAGTATCATGAAGTTTCAATAATAGTAAGAATATTTCTGAGGCACTGTTATTTGGCTGTGGCAATCCATGCTGCACAAACGCAATCTGAACTCTTGCTCTCTAGTAGGACAACTCAGAAGATAACCAGCTGTCATATTCTGGCATGTGATGGGGTTTTGGTATGCTGAACAGAATGCTGTGTGATGGAAGTTATTTACAGAAGTAGTATTTAATACCAAAAGTAGTATGCTCAGTATACAGTAAGAGTCCAAACACTTCTAAGCATTTCCCCCTTAAAGGCGAACACTGAAGTCAAATGGAACATGTTAGCAGTTACATGATTTCTTCACAGGCCAAATCGGTAGTAGAGTTGTGGCTAAAATACAGACTTTGATTGTCTAGTTCAGGAACTTAGACTTAAATCTTTCAAAAAAACCCCTTCAAAGTAATAATAATAATAGAAAAAAATATTTTAAAAGCAGCAGTCAGGGGACCCATCCTGTTCAGAGTGCACCAGAGCAAAGAGGCTTTCTGGTCTGCAGTAGTGTTTCAGCTGAGAGAAGATGCAGGAGATCCCCCACTCTTCTTCCAGGGCGATGGCTGTGATGCCGTTACCAGCACTGTATTGCTCTGTTGCACAAACCGTGTACAGTCCTTTGCAGGACCAGCTCAGTTCAGTGAGTATGGCCCATCCTTACCAGGGCATACCTGTCCGTGACCTCTTCCTCTGCTTTTTACAAAGGCAATAGATAGGAAACACAAATAAACCTGTCAAAATAAGAAAATAAGAAAAAAGGCATAAAAAAAAAAATGCAACGTGTTCTTTCTTTATACGTGGAGAGTATTAAGACACAGCTCTGTATATCTCAAGAAAGTTTAGAGCAGGAATTTGGACAAGCAGATAAAAACTAGCCTGCAACAGTCTCTTTGGCAATCAGTTAAGTTACACTTTCTCTTGCTTAGATTACAACAAAATTCCTGCTAACCCCTCTCCCATCTCTGACAAATTAATTCCTGAGCCAAGCTTTATTTTGTATAAGATACAAACAAAAAACTTTTAACAGTACTTCGGAAATTCTCAGACCTAAATACAATCTTGCTTCCATAAACATGTAACATGCAAATCTAAAAGCTAAGAAAAATCTACTTAACATACTTAATTCAGGGTTCATATCTTCTTCAGCAGACTACCAATTCTAAAAATTCTCTTAATCTTTAATTGAGCCATTATAACATGCAACAAAAGCTTTACATTTTTATATATTTACATATATTACATACAAAAATAAAAACATCTATAATATATAATTTTTGTTTTTCAAATGTCCTTATCTATTGAGAAGTAACACCAAATGTTTATCCTTGCCCAGACAATGATCTATTTTTTTTTAAGAAGTCTTTTGAGAAAAAGAAGCTGTAAATGATTGAACAAATTTAGAAAAAACCCAAAACGCAGATTTATTCATGTAAGAAAATTGTCTGTTAGATGTACTCTCTCTCTCTCTCTCTCTCTCTCTCTCTCAAAAAAAGTACCTCCTCCTTTCTCTTACCACCAGCAGACTGAAAATGTGCAGATTTACTTCCCAAACACCACTACAGTAATAACAAATTGCAAAAGGCTACTTTTGCAATGTCCTTGTTTTGCTGAACCACCTTGTAACTGGTGTAAAATGGTTAAGTACGATATTGAGATTACTTTAACAGTTGTGTTGGCTGTAAATATTGTTGCAATCACCTCAAAACCAAAACTTTCTTATAAATAATATTTTTGGACTACTCAAGCTGCTTTTCATGATTGTCTCTTATCTGGCTATGCCCAGGATGGGACTTTAACAGCAGACGGGGTATTACTGCTACCGCATTAGAACAGTTTTGCAGTAATATAATTTTTAAGGCATTTTTATTTTTCTCCCCAGCATTTATTATCTCAGATCACTAGAGCAAAGCACACTTTGCTGGCTTTAGAAGTATTGGCAAAATAATATTTTTATTTTTATGGCTTATTTCTAAAGCAGAAATTACTAAAACAGGGCAAAGAGTACAGTTGCTAGAGTAACTGTACTCGCAATAAATACAACCACATTAACAGAGCTATGAAACTATATCATATTAGTTTATGGTTCATCTTTTTGTGATGGAATTCAGTTTGGCACTCTATGCATTAAATCAGACTGAGATTGACTCAGCCTAATTCACTGCTTTTTTTTTTTTTCTTCTTATTGTTGTTTCATCATCAAGATGGAGGGATACTGGGACAATAGCTGGCGCCTCCAAAATTTTGCCACGCATGTGGCCAAGATATTAGAACTGTGATCCACTGAGGTGGCGAAAGGGAGGGCACAAGTTAGACTGCTCAAGCCCTTTCGGTATTTTAACTATATTAAAGACTTAGTTTCAAAAAAGCCTTAACCAAATAATTGCAAAATATGAAATAAAGCCAATAGGCATGAAATGCAAGGAAGAAAAAGATTCTAAAGACAAGCCATTTAAAAAATTGCATGTGCTTCATAATAGAAACGTATCTAAGAAATGTCTGTCTGATCTGAGACTGTCTCTTAGAAATAAGCCTACCGAGATGCTAAAGTCATACGGAAAGTCACTGCAAAATCAGACCCAATCATTTATATTATTCTTACCTACTACAACAGCTACGGCTCCCAGTGCCAGTCCCAGAATCAGTATTAGGGGTGTGATGAGTAGCTTTCCAGCTGAAACAGATAATTCATGAACAATTCAAATTAAGCATTCTATTTTTCCCTTTTGAGTAATCCACAAATATTTGTATATCTGACCTCTCACAAGAGCCAGTTTATTATTTTTTATACTTGGTACAATCCCTATTTGTAAAGTCACTGTACAAATTCAGACAGGAGTCTGAATATTTTTCTCTATTTTATTTTTCTCTGCTCTCTCCACCCACTATGACTGAGCACAGCTCATTTTGTACATTAACAGTTAACTTGCATTTATTTCTATTCTGGAATCCCTTAGGCATTGTGACAGGAACATGATGGATATCAAGCTACTATCCTCTGGCACCTCCAACATCCTACAGTACAACAACCCCAGAAAGAAGCCAAGCAAACCAACATCTTTAAAAGCTTAGATTGGCTCAAGGTGATGAGATCAGCTGGTTTCTACCGATGTTTTTGCATGCTTTAAAAAGCTGTACAAAAGAAGCATGTTCACATAACTTGAGTTTATAATCTGTAGAACTGCAGGGAAGCAAGGCAGGATACCCTCTGAAACACCTAAGCCAAAGCTGAACTTTGAATCCAAATTATTTTTCTTGTGTTTAATACTTTAAACTGAACAGCAGAATCTCTCACTGAGTTGGCTGGATAGCTATTTCAAAGAAGTCAGTCACCTCAGAAGTGTGAAAACAGCAGGGTAGGCATGCTTACTAATATACCAGCTGTTTCAACACGGATTTGAAATTAAGCAATTCTCTACATTAAGCATATGTTTGAAAGATTACCTCTCGAATGAGAGGAAAAGTGAGTTCATTATCTCTCACTTCTCTGCCCTTCCCTCTCTCAAGCCACTTGTATCAGATTTCAATAAATGGATTACTTCATTCAACAATGATGTAAATCTTTCCATAACCTTAGCCACTAATTTGGGCAGCAGAAAGGAAAAATGAGATATTTTGGAAGCATTTGCAGTGGTTAAATGAATCAGTCCCTTTCATGCTTTTCTTTTGATAGCTTTTAAATTTCACAGGAGTGTTGTGAGTAGGAAACATTAATTCCTAGAAGAAAAAGTTGGCAAGTACTGTTGGTATTACTCTAGTTGCTAGGCACCCTAATGGCAGACCTTCCTGAGATTCCACTGCACTGCATTCTGTAAACACAGAAGTTGTCATTGCCTTAAATAAGTTATTCAAGTACAGGAAGGAATGTAGAGTGATGTAAAAACCTCAAGAAAAAAATGACAAAAACAATCTTAAAGATTACTTCAAAATTGTTAAAGCTCTGGTAAAGCTTACAGAATTCTGTTTTGATTATAAGCTTTCTATGTGCTAATTCATGTAATTTGAATGTTAAAAGATTGTGGCATGTTTGGTACAAAACTACTAAACTTAATCTACTAAATTGGTGATAAAGTACACACAACAGAATCTGCAGAATGGTTAAGCTGTTTGTTTTTTTTAAACAGAGTGACTTCTTTGCCACATGAAGAATGTTTTCAAAGCTAATTCAGTTTAAGAACTTGCGTATTTACATTTGACAAACTAACTTAAAGCAGCAATAAAGCATGAATGTTTGTCTTTGCCCTTCTGCCTGTGAATACGAAACTGAGTACTGCGTAGTTTATTAGTTACAAGATCTTACAGGATAGAGACCTTTCATCATCATGGGACAACCAGCTCACTAGCTCTATCTCCCTTTATTTATCAATGCGTTCTTCCTAAAGGTTAAACTTCAAAAATGAAACAAAATTCCTTTTCTACTTAGATATCTATTGCATTTAAGTCCTTAATTTTATTCTTTACAAAGGTAAAGATAAAAGAACAAGTTAACATAAGGTAAGCAAGACACACAAATCACTAATGACTAGGAGTATAAACATCACTAATCACTGCAAAGCAGCAGATACCTATATTTTACTCAAATAATCTTCTATTAAGATGGCATAAAACAAATACGTAAAATACTGTTTTCTATGTCTAAATTGCTTTATATTCAAATGCAGTTTGACATATACCATTCATTACCATGTGTAGGACTATGAGGCTCAGAGAGTCATGACACTCTAATTTATTGTCCTATTCCTGGTAGCTCCAAGATCACTAGCAAATAGCAAATGTAAATCTTGTCCAAGAGTAGAATAAAACCTTTGATTGCCTGTCTAGATTATGATAGTCATTTCTGGTAATGCCCAAAGTTAGTTTTTAAGGATAATTGCATACATTGTTGCAAGTAAAAGGCTAAAAAAAAATTTTTTTTAAATTCTAATCAAAATAATAGCAGACAATTTCTCTACAGACTTACTCAACGTGAAGATTTAGTTATTCGTAGTAAAGTAGTAACCATGTTTGCAAATGTTTTGGAGAAGTTTCATTAGTTTTGATATACAGAATCCGATTCTTCTGCAAAAAAGGGAAAATTTATTTCCCTAAGCATTTTTTTGGATAACTTTGGTTTGGCTGTGGGTTTTTGTGTTTGTTTTTTGTTTGTTTGTTTTGTTTTGTTTTTGAGGGGGGTTAATATTTACAAATCTCATTAAAGAATTCTTCGTCATTCTAAGAAATTCATATACTAGCTTTAGAAAACAAATTCAGTCACTTAGGATATGGAAACAGTCTATTTGTGTATATATAATTAAGTAGACATTACAAGTGTCTACTTACAAATCTGAACAGTCACATCTACATAGTTTAAATGCTAATACAAGTTTGCATCTCTTTAAGAAGTCCAGTCAAATGTGCATAGGCGACTTCGTACAAGTCAAAGTAACTGTAAAGTTGATAATGAAGACTGGATCCTCAAAATGCATGCTTCCTTCCACAGTGCTCAAAACTATGCACAAAGTGCATCTTGCACTCCATGTTGGGACAGCAGTACATGTCAATCAGATATAAAAATGTGCTGCTTTCAAAATCCTGTTTGAGACACTACTCACCACGCACAGAATTTCTTGTTTAATTACATCTTGTCTTTTTGTGCATCCATGTAGTAAGCATGTAGCAATTGATTCTGAACATGATTCACCCAATTCAAGTGGCACTTAAATGGCACCTTAAATGTAAGACAGCTAAATGTTGTTTTTCCTTCCTGTGGTCAATAACCAAATCAACACAAATCAATTCATCACTAACTCAAGTTGCAATCAAACATTCTGCTTCCAACAACTGAACCAAAAGTAATCTAATTAGCATGAGGATGAAATCTCCAGATCAGCTTTCCATCCTCGCAGTCCTAGCAACTTCATCTTTTAGTACTGGCTACAGGACAAAGTTCCTCTAAAGATCTCCAGTGCTTCATTCCCCAGTCTGTATGTATAGCCAGGGTTGCCCCTTCTCAGGTACAGAATATATTTGATTTTGTTCAACTTCATGCAGCTTGGTCATTGCCCACCTCTCTAATTTGTCATATCTGGCTAAGGTGGGGAGAGAAGTGACATCAAGAAAAATCAATCATTTCTGCTCCCAGTATATTTTCTTTTGGTTTCACCTTTACAAAACCATTTGTTTTCACAGAATCACAGAATGGCCAGGAAGGGAAAGGACCTCAAGGATCATGAATCTCCAACCCCCCTGCCACTTGCAAGGCCATCAACCTCTTCATTTACTACTAGACCAGGCTGCCCAGGGCCCCATCTCATCTGGCCTCCAACACCTCCAGGGATGTGGCATCCACAACTTCTCTGGGCAGCCTGTTCCAGCACCTCACCACTCTCTCTGTAAAGAACTTCCCCCTGACATCCAACCTAAGTTTCCCCTCCCTCAACTTAAAACCATTTTCCCTTGTCCTGCAGTTGTCAACCCTTCCAAAGAGTGATTCCCCTCCTGTCTGTAGGCTCCCTTTAATTATTGAAAGGCTGCAATGAGGTCACCCCGCAGCCTTCTTTTCTCCGGACTAAACAAGCCCAGCTCCCTCAGCCTGTCTTCGTAGGGAAGGTACTCCAGTCCCCTGATCATCTTTGCAGCCGTCCTCTTGACCCTCTCCAATAGCTCCCTGTCTTTTTTGTACTAGGGGCTCCACACTTGGATGCAGTATTCCAGATGGGGTCTCACAAGAGCAGAGAAGAGGGTCTATCAAGACCCTCAAGTCCCTCTACACAGGGCTGCTCTCAAGGACCTTCCAGTCTGTATGGATGCCTGGGATTCCTCCAGTCCAAGTGCAAAACTCTGCACTTTACCGTGTTGAACCTCATCAGGTTCACCCGGGTCCATTTTTCAAGCCTGTCGAGGTCCCTCTGAATGTCATGCCTTCCTTTTACCGTGTCAATGAAAAATGTTGAAATTTATGCTGCCATAAAGGTTTTCCCCTTATTTTTATTACAGAACAGTCTGTGACAAACATTTACTGCTTAACAGAAAATGACAGCATGCCAATCTGCTAAGAAATGTTCTTCCCTTTCTATGGACTACACCTACCCAGATTTAGTAGAAACAAGCCAAAGAAGCTTATCTGTTCAGACTACAAAATCACCATGTTTACTTAAATAAGTATTTCTTCTCCATAGTAAGAGAACAAAATGCATCAGAAAAAGCATCTAGCAACACATTACGTCTCCTACTGGCAGCGAAGACAGTGTTCTCTTAATTTCCACTACTTAGCCAAGTAGCTAAGTAGCTAGTAGTGACATCTCACTACACTAAATCAATTTTTTTTTTTTTTTTATATTCTACATGCTACTAAAATTAAGAGACCTGTTTTAATGGCCTGCTTCTCTGCTACAGCCTCCTCTTTCTGCTGACTCTCATAACAGTCAGAGCTCAGTCTTGCACTGTAACACCTAATGACAAAGACTGAATGTATTTACATTTAGAGCTACAAGTCCAGCTAGAGATGACAGAAGGATTTAAGGTCATGAATATCAATGTAGAATTATTTGAATCATTGTGGATTTCGGTGTTAACAAGCAAAGCTAAAAGTCACAGCCAACAAATACATTTCCTGGCAGGTTCAGCTCGATTAAAGTGATGAACATTGCTGTAGGAAATAACTCAATGACAGCGCAGGAAACAAACCCCTGGAGAAATTTGGACTGAGGATTTGAGCTTCAGTAATCTTTTTTGGCTTACTAGTTAAGGCAAACCACAAGCATACTTAAAAAAGGGAAATGAAAGCAAAATATCTTATGCCTTCTCTATGCATACTTTTATAATTATGAACATACACATTTTTACCACTGAATTTTAACTATTACATGTGCTTCCGCATTTCATTACTACCTCCATGTTACCGTTTGCATATAAACTAATTCTCTTTTAAACCAGTAGTAGTTGTTTCTTTTTGAAAGAGAAATGACAAGTATTACTATTTCCTAAAACAAAAAACATACAACAAGAAAGAGGAGAACATAATTTCAAAATTAGCATTATGCACATTCATTAAAAAAAAAAAGTCAACTGATTGTTTTATGTATAAGGCATTGGAAAAATTAAGACATCATGTAATGTTTGGTAATATAATTTTCATATAATTTTAATTTTAATATAAACAAAATACTTGTTTATGTTTTTATCTGCATCAAACAAAACAAGTTTAATCTTGGGATAACATTACCCATAATTCTACACGTGGATGGCAAAGAACGCGATGTCCCTGAACTCAGTCCCTTGCTATCACAGCAAAGCAGCTTATATTGTGGTTGCTTTTACTGAAAGTTTTTTTGAAACACTGTGAACTACTTAAAAATAGCCCTTGAATTTTAAGCCTACATTTATTCACGAACAGTTTATACCTACATGCTGTAGTGCCAGCATTGTCTTTAATCTTTAATAGTACTTCTCATGTGCTGGAATTTCACTCTAGAAAATGCAACAGTGAAAATATCCAATCATTTTGAATTTTTATCCATTTTCCTATTTATTTCCGCATCTTGAATTCTCTCTTACAAAGTTTGTTCAAAAAACTTACAAGTTTCAGAAGTCAAATGAATGGGGTCTGGATTACTTACTGACATTCATTATAAATACACTGCAGGTTTCTTAGTTTTTTTCTACAACTTTGCAGATCAGCAAATTCTTCTTACCAGGCCTATGAGTCTAGTGTCAACCCTTGCGCTACTCTAAAATGGAAGTCACCTAGTATTTTCACTGGAACATATTTTGGTCAGGAGTTTTTACCACAGATCTGCTTCCATACATTCAGACTCTTGCCTTTACCTCTATATTTGACATAAGCCAACTTGTAAACTGAAAGCATTTTCTCATCTGAGCTGAATTTCAGTTTTCTTCCAATTCCTGTGTCTTAATTCACCCACTGTGATGTCCCATTTTCATTAATAGGTCTCCAGCTTTCAACACCTAATAGAACTATTTCCTATCATGTTACAGGTAGCTTTACATGACACAAACTAACTACAATTACTCAAGTTAATGCATACATAAGATAACAAATAAGCTAAGAATTTATTTTTCTTGTGCTTATGTAAGTTCAGACAAGTGCACTAGTTCAAATCAAGACTACCTTTAAAAAAAAAAATAATCACAATATTCCCTTGAGATAAATTAAATTACATAGTTGCATTTTAAGTTCAATCTTTTTTTCAGACCCAAAGCCAACAGCTAACTGTCCTCCTATATATACACATAAGGAGAATAAGCTTGAGTGCTTTGGTTATCAAAACAAAGTCAGGTTCAAATCCAAAGGATGCTTTATTCAGACAAACCTTTCACTCAGAGGTTCATCTAAAAAGATTCCTGCTCTTACTCATTTCTCCTGTATGGTTTTAGAATGACGTAAGACCCTACAAATACATATTGATTGTCTCATATCTTTCTGTTACTGAAATCATAGAGATCTACTTTCTATTAGAAGAGCTACTGATGACCAAACTAATAAGCTAGTCATCAGCTGGTAGCAAGGAACAAAACTTCACAGAATCACAGAATCACAGAATTATAGGGGTTGGAATGGACCTCCAGAGATCATCGAGTCCAACCCCTTCAGAAAAGACCTGAAAAGTTTAGTGGAAAATTTAGGATTTCAGATGCTTCCTTCTTTCCTCTGTTCCTACTTGACAGCTTAGGTACCCCTCAGTTCAGTACATGAATCCATTTTTGGGAACAATCATCCCAAGTGTCGTACAGGCACACTCCAATCTAGACATGTAACTGAGATGCCAGACTCCACTGCATCAGTCAAACCTTGTGCTATTGCCTTTGTTCGACTACAATCAACTTATCCAATGGATCTGTTTCTGCTGCTACATGACCTGGCATTGCTTTCACAGCATGCTTGAGCAAATGCTTCTTGATTTGCACATCGGCAGACAGAAATACAGACTGACAGAGGTAGCTGTACAACAATATGAGAAAATAGAAACATGAAATTTTAAAGGTAAAACTGAACCAAGTTGTTTCATTGAAAGATCTTCATGCGAAACTACAGCGTGGCAGTTTCACAGCTGCAACATGTCAGAAGGTCTATTTAGGTATCTGAAGTCACTACAATGTAATCAGAAGCAAATTGAATTTTCAATAGAATCAAAGTTATTCTTTAAGGCTACCCTATGTTGAGACACTTTCTTGTCAGTTTGCTTGTGTAGACTTACAGTTTGCTTAAATACTATGAAAAAAGGTTAGGAAACGCAAGCTACCAAAATAGGACACACTAGTTAATCACACATAATCCATACTAATCCACGCTCATGAAAGTGACTCCAAATGTATTCTAATATACTTAGTAAATCATTTTTTACATAGCTAAAAAAGTAGCTGCCCATCCTCCACTTTAAGCCTATACATACACACATACCTTTAAGATACTGATACCCCACCTGCCTCAGTCACCGCTTTATGCCGCTCTCTACAAAGTGCATTTATCCACTCACCACAGACAGAGCCTCGCACTAATCTCCTCAAGTGTGGTCTCTCGGGGAGGTAGCGGTATTTGCATCCAAAGATACTGAGGTTTGATGTGTGATCTCCAAAGAAACGGAGCTGGCGGTATCTCTCCCCACAGCGGTAACAGAAATTAGTGTTACACTGGGAACAGGTCATGTGGTCACACCCTTCTGTTCTCTGGATGTGAATCTTTAGGAACAGAAGGAAAAAAAAAAAGATTATTTTTAACCCCAGAAGTGGAGGAAAGCAAGCAATACTCCAACGCAGCCCATATACAGCAGATGTGCTAAGACAATTATGTTTTTTTAAGGCATGCTTCAGATCAAACATGAGTTACAGCTGTTTCCAGGCTTTTACGTAAGAAATGACTTCCTACGTCATTCTTCCCCTTCATTTAAACAACCAAGGATCTCAGAAGATCCTTGCCTTTACTTAAGATGAAAACTTGTTTTTATTACTCAAGTAGACAAATTAGCATCAAATTTTATTAGAAAAGAAAGCAGCACAGTAAATATAGTTACGAACTCTCTATGACCCCTCCATAGATGGGTTTCCCCTCTCACGGCACCTGTGGCCCCACTATTTCTCATTACTACCACAAATTGATTTGGCATTTTGTAATAAGCACCACAAAGGCTCTGCTGTAGAAAGAGGGACTTAGAAAGCACGGGATGTTGTCTTTTCTTGTTCACTTGTTTTGTCTTTAAGTGTTTAAAAGAAAGATTCCAAAAAAACTGTGAAAAAATATGATAAACTTTTACAATGCCCACAGCATAGCATTAAGGTGATTTGCCTAGGCTCTGCTTCTACTTTTCCAATCATTTTCTGCATGAAGTACCTTATTTACTATTTCTTTACCTCCATATACTCTTCTGCATTTACTTACTTAGCACACATTTAAAGGATTCAATTTCAGTTAATAGTTCCGAGAAACTTAGAAGTAACTGTGTAATCATTGTTGCAGCACATAATGTGATAGAATGAGACATCTTCCCCTAGACTGCGTCTCTTCTTAATCTTGCCAACTAAAATCATTGGTAATGGAGTGGTGGTAAACAAGTTTTTCCTATCTCACAAAATGGATAAATAGCACCACCCCACACACAGGCTCCATAATGCAACAAATAAAATAAAATAAAATTTCACAGTAACTGTGGTTGGAAGTAACCAGAGGTTATGTATTTTAATCCCTAGCTCAGCACTTCAAAGGCAGACCAGATTGGTTCAAGCCTTGTCTCACCCGGTACGGGTATGCTGCTCAAAGACTATTACTTGTTCCAGACCTTCCCCAGGAACAGTCTTCACTCCTTATATCTTTCTTGCGGAAACTCGTGATGATTCCTCCTTAATTTCTTATCCATATCAACCCATATTTATTTTGCAGAGAGGTACAGGTATAGACATCACCACTTAATGGCCCTGCAAGCACCACAGGTGATGAAAGCTCAGGTGCAACTGAAGCCTCTAACCTCAAGAGAAGTTTGCAGCTTCTGGGGTATCTGACATTCCTCAGAGGGTCAACAGTGGTACTGATCAAGCTTCACCTAGAATCTGAGAAATTTCTTCCACCTCAACTGCTACTGAAACTGGTACTCTACATAGGTAACAAGCTGACATTTTCTACTGGCACTTCTTTCAGCAAAAGACTGCAGGGCTGATGTAGTCAGAAGTCATTCCAGACAGGTGTGACAACATGACTGTGCCAATGAAGGCAATCTCAAGATTTCTGCACTTTCAAATACTTCTTTTATGAATAAAACAGGAAAGGCATTCACAGAAACTGACTGTGCTATAAAAAGTCACACCCTGGTGGAAAGTAGATTTCATCCAATAGAAGGGATGCCAGTAGGCTGACTATACAATCATCCCCTCTATTCTGAAGAAGCCCAACATGATTTTATTTGTTCCTATCATTCATTTACCTGCATGACAGGTTCCTTGTTTTTCACAAGTACCTGAGAAAACACCATTGCTGATGAGCTTTATAATCCGATATATAATATAAACTTCAAAGCTCTCACTTTTAAGCACTTACTTAAAGTAAACTGGAAGAAAACCTACTCAGCTATACCAGTTAATTTTTGAAGTTACACATGGTGCTTTTAACAAAAGTCAATTTGACTTTCTCCTACTTTTCAGGCTTTATATGAAAAACATTAACCACTTTCATTGAACCATAGTCTATTTAAGTTATTAACCTCAACTGAAATTGAGAAATGATCTATGCTATCTCCAAGCAGCATATAACAAGTTTAGAAAAATCTCTCTTAAAAAAAAAAAAAAAAAAAAAAAAAGCAACGCATCAAAAATCAATTTAAGATACGGAAAAAAGGAGCCCTTTCTACTATTTACATACTTAACCATACTCACACGTAAAACATTTAAGTATTTTGTATGTAACGCTTCATTTTGTAAGAATATATTGCAGAGAACCAGTAAAATACAAGCTGTTTCTATCAGGTGTGCTGAAGCTGCATCCACCTACTGTGAAAAGTAATCAGGCTTAAGCTCATTTAACGTGAGTACTAGCAGCCACTGTTATGAAGGATCAAACATGTTCAAAGCACTTACCAAAAAAACACTGAAAAACATGTGAATACTTGCCTAAGGATTTACCTATATACAGTCCCTCCACCCATAGAGTACTCCTGTTTTCTCAACTGCATGCCCAGACATGATAATCATGGAGAAATAAAAATCATGATATAGCTAGCAAAAAGAAGTTTTGTCTATATATTTACATACACTGAAGTGTATATCCAGAAGATATCCGTGAAATACTGTCGCAATTTATGACACTGATCAGAATTATATCTTCTAGGTTACCAATAGCTTTAGAAGTCTGCTCAGTAAAGAATACCCACCTTACTAAAGTTTCTCTCTTTAGATTCCATTAGCTTTAGTCTCACAGTAAAGACCAAATACTCAACACTCAATTTATTTTACTTTTCTGAAAATTTTGACTGTTGCAAATTTGTAACCAATTATTTTCTCCTTTATTTCATACGGCTTATTTCAATAGAAACAACACATGCATCATCAAGAAAGTCAATCTGGACACGGGTCAAAGAATTAAAACCAAAATAAGATACTTCTGTCCACTCCAGAAGGAAGTTTGTAAAAGAAAAAAAAAAAAAAATGTTACTATAAGACTTCCCAGAAACTGAACATTTTTAGAACTGGCTCAAACCTATCATATCTGAGCAAATAGGTTGCTAAAACTCAATGTCACGTGTATGTAAGAGAAAGGGTGAACAAATGACCACGGATTTCACAGCTTTACTAATTTTTCTTTGTGCTTTGAAGTCTTTCAAACTATGGCACCACATGTGTTTATTTTCCCATTATCAAATTAAGAAGCTTAGCAAATTGAGAAGTATACCCTTATAGACACAGCAAGGTTCCAAGTGCAACTAAGTATCTCCAGATTTTTAGTTCTTACTGTCAGCAGCTGCAGACAACTGCTGAGGAAAAAAGAAAGTGAACAGCCATAACAAACACCTTTGTCGAGGGCAAGTGGGGCAAGGGCACTGGGGGTTGTTCAAATTCATTCAAGTGATTAGGCATCTATCCTGGAAGGACAGAAAATGACATTTTTAGAACGTGAGACTGCACTTCATTCTGTTGAAAGTATTTATGAGAAAGGGCTAAATGTCAGTCCTTTCACAGGCCTAAAGATCTTCTGGATTTGCCAAAACTCAAAGCGCCTCCTACTTGTCTTTAAGTACTTCCTGCTTTACAACATCAAATTCATGCAATTCTTCCAAGGTCTCCGGAAAACCTGATGAACAGCATCATACTTTGCTAAAATTTTATATTTATTTAAATTTTTGTTATATGAATAATTCAGACTAACACACTCATTACAAGTTGAGACTAAAAATTTTTTTAAAGTTTCTTTTAGATGTTAAGAGCCTGTGAAACCAGTTCAGGGACTGGTAAGTAAAATACCCATTTTTCTGTATGGGTCAAAGGTAAGAATCTACACAGCAAGTGTGAATTTTGCTTCAAACCTAGGATAGAAGGTACAAATATTTAGAATGCATAAATATTTAACCAGTTTTAAGCTAATATCTGTGCACCCCTAGAATGCAACTTACCTTGCATTTTGGACACTTCTGAGCATTCCTCTGCCCGTGCTCAATCTCATTGGCCCAGTGACGCAACAGCTTGTCTCCCTTTTTGTACTCTTTGCAGTTAACACCTTCATGCCAGGGAGAGTGGCACTTGAAACACCAGACAAATTGGCAAGATGGACACTGGATCTGTACAAATGAGAAAACACACATTTACAAGCTATACACTGACCCAACTGGAAAGCGTGTTTTAAAAACGCTGCTCTTAGTCAAAGAGTAACTGCCCAGCAATAAGGGTCTAACATTTTCTGCAATGTCCATTTAAAAAAACAAATTCAACAAGTTACGCAACACAACAGTGATTTCTTTTTAAAAATTATTTTTAAAGAGAAAAAAAAAAAAAAGAATTATTAAAACCCAGGAAAGGCTCCAGTCAAGCAAAGGACAAATGAGTAGCTTGCTTTCTAAGATAATTCAGTTGCCTCAAACACACTTGTCATCAGGTAAAAATCAACAGCTAACTTTCACTGTGATGGATCTCATTCTTCCAGAGACAACCTACACTCCCTTAGCCTTCTACCAGAGAGAAAACAATCCTCTGCTAGCAGGAATCTGGAGAACCCAGAATAGGTTATGAAGCTTCTATTAGAAACAGGCTGGGAAAAAGGTGCCAAGTGTGAGGGCCCTTCTCCTTTCCAGTCAAGTGCCCCTACCACCACTTTGATGCCAGACACATGTGCCAAACAGCACACCTGTTAACAACCACAATATTGGCAGAAAAGGTAAGCCAAGCTCTTTACATTGATAGAGGATCTACTCTTCCTGCTCACCTAGTTTTGAATCATTACAACAAATACACAATCATCACACCCTCTTCTAGAGCTTGGCTATTACTTGTAAAAAGCTGCTGGAGCTGTATTTGTAAAAGCATTAAGCAACACAGGCACTCTGCAGGTGCTCACACATTAAGTCTGGCCACACACCTGAACAGTGACTGAAGACAGCAACAAGCAGAAGCCACATTCAGTGCACATCCAGGCTTCAGGAACATCTCCACTACAGATGTATTTGGTAGCACATGATTTGAGCGGGGCTATGAATACGTGGGGGAAAGCTGGGGAAGGCACAACCCTCACGCAACCACTCATTTCCACCAGCCCATTCACAGTCTATGCCTAATACAGCCCCTACTCTATGCCAATGCACAGACTGGTCTGAGGAATTCAACCAAAACCAGCTTCTCAGCCACAGCTGTTTCCTGCCTCCAACTCACCACAGACATGTGAGGGAAGGAAGGTCTCCCTTGGGGTATGGCCCAGGTAAAGCCCACAGAACACATTTTGGAAGTCCTGGCATGACACAAGCTGGCCAGGTTCTCTGCTCAGACACACCAGCTGCCTGCCACCTCAGCTCTGTTCTCAGGCCAAAGCTGACACTCTGATCTGCCTCAAGTAGTTCGCTGCAGCACAGCCAGAATTATTGTTCATACATGCAGTTATTACATCCATTACTACCAGCAAGCTAATACAAAGCTGATCTAATCTCATAATGAGTGATGGAAATGAAGCTGTCTGCAGCCCTTAGTGCTTCTTCCTAAGCCTCTTCTGCATAGACTTTTTTTTTAATGTGAAAAATTAAAGGCAAAAACTTAAATGCAAATTGATACAATGGCTCTAGCTAGTACTTTTATGTCTCTACTGACCCACTGTTTAGCGGTTGCCTTTAGTTTTACTTGTAGAAAACAAATGTTTCTGCATTGCAGCAGCCTCTGAGAGCGCAGCCTCGTTTGTGTGATGTGAAATATTTCTGGGTAGCACTGTTCAACCAAGTATTTTATCTTTATCTGATATGATAAAGTATCATCATCCATATGATGTGCTGCTCAGCTTTGTGCACCACTTCTGCTTACTTCTTTAAGTCAATCCAAATCTACAGGTCAGCAAGTGCAAGAATGTGAGTTCATGCTCAAAAGATTTAACAATTTTCTCACTGTATCTAAGATGGCATTTCCCCCTCCAGAATTTGTCATCTGTATGCATGACTGAAGTGTGAACAAGGAAGACAACCTTGAGATGTAGACAGATTTTCTTCTTTTTACAAGATGTTTTAACATTTCAGTTGGTCACCATTTACTGGTCATTATTCCTCTTAAACAAAAGAGTATTTAAGTGCTAGAACACACAGTTCTTTCCTTCATATCTAGCAAAGACAGTGTAATTTAAAAATAGAAGAAGTAAATTCTGATGTCCTGTATCCTGTGCAAGTATGACTTTGTGCTTGTTATAGCAAGACAGGGTGGCATTTTTTCCACAGTAAACACTAAAATACTTGACAAAAGAAAACTGCACTTACATGATTTTGTCAATGAAATAAGGTACCAGAAACACAGGTAGGTAACATACAAAACTTGTTTGCATTGAGACAACATGCTGAAGTTATAACAAGCATATTACAAACATATATAACAAGTATATTACAAACACTATTACTTTCTGTATGAGAATATGGTAACGGCCTATGGCCAGGACAAAGTATATAACAACCAACATACAAAATACAACCAGTACATTTTCTCAGATTCATTGGTCTACTGGCTAAGACTACGTAAAAAATATATATACTATCCTGCTATCTTTGCTTAATTCTTCATAAAAACAGCTTAAGAGGAAAGAGGAAAATCTCCATTCTGAAGAACCTAAAAAATCAAATATTTATTGCTACTAACCAAATTCATGCAGAGCACTAATTTACATTTCCAGAATCCAACATGCACAACAGTCACCTCTGGTTACAAGCTTACTACCCTGACCAATAACCCCAACATTTCCTTCGAGCATCATGTCTTCCAATAACATACATCACAGTGATCCACTGCTAGGAAGACATGATATAGCAAACGCCACACTGCGTTACTCAGTGCTTATCACGCCTCAAGCAAAGAATGGCCTTGTGTAGTCATAATTAAGTGTTCTACAACCTGGAAGCTCTTATCAGGTACAATATTCAGTCATTTCAGATGGAATCTGAATGAATTCATCTCAAACAAACCCACCATGCCAACAGATCTGGGAAGCTGCTTGCTTAAAAACCTGGTACCAATTTGAAACAAATTTTTTTGCTCTTTTGTTTTTTGAACATTTAACAAACATTTTTCACATGCTCTGTTACAGCACACATGTAACTACAAGAAATGTAATGCACTGACATCAGATCTTTCCAAACACATCATTTAGAAAACACTGAAATAAACATAGAGGCTGCAATCACAGGATTTCAGAATATATTAATCAGTGGCCCTGATTGATTGAACTAAAGGAATCTACTTCATGACAAGCTTTGGAGTGACTAGTTTCCTTTTTCATCTTCCACAAATCTGAATTAGTAAATGGATTTAAGATTCTGAATGAGCCACTTGACTTCTCTTGGTCATTACCATCTGAACATACACTATGCAAACAAAAGTATGCTATTTTAAATTAACCTTATTTTCTTGGAAGTAGTAGACAAAAAAAACCCTAAAGGTTTTCTAACTTGGATTCAGTGAACCAGCATGGAATGTGCTCAAGAAGAAATAGGAACACAACAGGACAACTACGTCAGTCTTTTAGACTCTTACTCCATGCTTCCTCTGCTTTTCTGAGAATACCATCAGATGATTTGCTTTATGTTTAGTATTAGTACATAAATCATAATAAGGACTCAGAAATTCAGATAATTCAAAGTAGCAAAATACAGTATAGTCCAACAAAACAGATGCTATTTCTGAAAAAAATATGTTTTTCCAAATATAAACTTTTCCAATTATTTTGTGACTTCCATTTCAGCTGATCAGAATTGAGAGGATACACACAAACTTACAACAGCTGAAGGTCAGTCTCCCTTGAAATAGAAAAGATTACGCAAGTTCTCAGACTAATCCTCTTGGTTCTCAACTTTCTCACACACTGATCTTTGAGGCTGACAATTTCCATTTTCTTAGCCAGTAAAATAATTTAAACTTTCATTTCCTCATCTGCCAGGAAAAGACCTTTCAAAATTGGTAGGTAACAGCAATATAAAGCACTGCCCACCATGACATGACGTTAGCAAAACTAAGTTCACATTAAAAATGTTCTGAGAACTTGAAGCTTCAGAAAGATTAATGGGATTCTCTGAAGCTTAGTGGAATGCTAGCTACATATTAGAGTGAAATAATTGTACAGTTAACTGACTAGTTGAATTACAATATCTATCTACAGCTACACAGTTAATTCATTCCAAAACAGATATTGGCTACTGCCAAAACAGTTGCTTCCTCATTGTCATCAACCCATCTTCTTTCTTATACCAGCTGAAAATAAGCAACAACAAAACAAATCTTGTATCCCACTGGAGCTGATCTTTGATCCAGCTCCCAGTGTAGCACTGAAACATCAATATGAACAAAAGCAAGTTGGCAGGAACAAACAGCTAAGAACATAGAGGAAGTTCACAGCAAAATTACCACTTTATGAGCAGTTTAGGCTTAATGCTGACTGCAGTGATACCTAGCCATGAAAGTATCTGCAACTCTAGGTTCAAATTTGATCAGAAAAAGTTGAAGAACTCACTAGTATCAGCTACACAGATCTATTCCATCACAATACTTTCACAATTACAGATTCCTGACAGTTCTAGAGCAATAGAGTTTCAGAAACTTCTCAACAGTTCCAACAAAAGATAGTTTACTTAAGAACCACGTTGAAAAAAAGCTTCACATTTCTGAAGTCAAACATATTTTACGTGATGGGCATCTCTTCACAGCAGCGACCAAGAAAGTTTTGTCATGAACATCACAGACTAAGGCAGAAAGCCCAACAATCAAGAACAACTTCTTTGTAACAGGTCAAAAAGCCAGCTCTAAAAAGGTGAAACCTAAGGCTTATGGGAGAAGAAAAATAAGCTCACAGTAAAAGCCAACAACCCCTACTGAAACCTGCCTGTTCCATGCATAAGAGTTGAACTACTATTCTGTTGAATTTTTTGCACATTGTCTTCACACCTTGGGCACATCAACTTTCACCAGAGGTTTATTAATCTTTTCTTTGATTGAGTCTTACATTCCCAATTTGATTCATAAGACAAAAGGGCAGGGATGTTTCCTTACTTAAAGCTAGGATCCTTCTTGTGACATGAATACATGATGCAGTATACTAGATAATTAATCTGCTGTATGGTGCTCTTTCAAGTGACGCTAACAGGACAAAGAATGTTTCAATAACCAGTTTTCCTTTTCTACCTCTCTTCCTCTGCCAACATGTGTGCACAGGTTAATTTTCAAGGCTTACATCAAGACTTTGGTTTCTAAAATGAAGAGTAGCCAACTCTGAACTGCTAGGCTTACATCAGTTTAGCTAACAAAACATATACCAAGGAAAAATATTCAAGCTGATAACTTTTATCCTTCTTTAAATTTAGATGTTAGCTTTATTTATAATTTAAAATGGGGTATCTATTGTTAGTAAAGCCATTAATGACATTTAAAAATATCTTCTCAAACATACTCTCAGATTTTACAGTGTCTTCCTGTCCCTGCATATAGTACATATGTACAGCAAGGGTACTGGGAAGAGCCTTTCTGTGCTCCTGACAGTACCTTTCTGCATGGGCTTTCCCCATGCATGACTGTTCCTTTGAAAAGGCAGCACTTCCAGTTCCGGGGTTTCAGTCCAGAATTCCTCTGAAGCAATTAGTGCTTCTATTGCTCATATTGCTCCTAGTCTCTGGTCAGATCTCTTCTATACTACATGTGGAAAAAATGAATCTTCACCTCCAAAGAGCCCATAATCCAAGACAGAAAAGAATGTATGAAAAAAAATCACATTAGAATATAAGAAAACTGAGATAATGGTCCACAGCTACACACGTACACAAGGACAGGTACACTTTTTTTTTTTTTTTTTTTAAACATCTCATCCTTGTAGCAACTCTTCTGTGTACTGAGCTTCTATCAGTTTGCTAAAACTTTACCTACAACAGAACACAACACAGGTTCAAGGATCAGTCTAAAGCTCTGGACCATGAGTGTCCATACTGTTTGTTAGTACTTTCCCAAGTGTATTTCTGTCCTGTATCAACTAGACATTCCTTACACGTGGGTACAGCCAGCTCAAAGCACATATTTTGACAGTCTGTTCTTAGGAAGAGACTCTAGCTCTGCAGAGCAGAACTACACAACATTTTACCACAGTACCAGGGAACTGCTTCAGGCTTGTACTACATAAAGCATCAGGCAGCTTCAGATTCTTTCTTTGATTAGGATTTCTGGGGAAGTGGTGAGAAGATTTTAACCACAGCATTTGAACTCACAGCATTTGTAAGCAAAGTACTCTTTTGTACTCTGAAGATAATGAACAAATTGAGTTGGCATGCACATACTACCTACAACAGCTGCACAACCTTAGGAGAAGCTGATGCAAAAGCATTACAACAGCTGGTCTACCTTGGACCACACATCCTGTCTGTACCTGAGGAGATGTTAAATGGATGGTTGAAGAAGAATGGCTTCAGGCAGAAAGAATTTAACCTGCAGTTTGGAATTCCTCCACCTTTGCTTAAAATGCCAAGCACCTGAAAATCTTAAGTCCAACACTAGACTTTGTGGCTACTTATATATAACTCAAACACTGCAAAGAAACAGGAAGGAAGCTCAGAATTCAAGAGTTAGCTTTGCTGAAGTTTCAACTGCACTGGATACACAACCTTCTACTTTTTAATCCCTACATTGGGCTCAATCTTATGTCGTAATTAGGCCTATCTAAACAACCATCTAAACTCCTACTGAGGAAAACTGGTTTGGTCAGGGAAGGCCAGCTCAATCATGACATTAACCACAACAAATCTAATAACTGGATGTAAAGCTAATGTGAAGCATGATGCTGCAGACAGAACTTTCATCTTTTGGAAACAAGATGGACCATCAGGGCTCAAAGCTTCTTCTAACTGAAAATCTTGCTCTTTAGTACCTGATTTAAATCAGTATAAGCGAACCTTCTACATGAAGAAACTCTGTGGAAAAAATGTTTTTTGATCATCCTCCAATTTTATGTACTAAGAGTCATGAAACCACAGTAATCTTGAACATCTAGTAAGGGATTAAAGAAATCATAACCAAGAAGCAGGACAGACAACATCTCCAGTTCTTAGGAAAGAACAAGCAACAGGAAGCTATCACCTAACACAGTAAGTACCTCGAATTCATTTGCTCATTTTCAGGAAATAACCTATTTTTGCCAGAGTTGTGCGGCTAGAATAATCAGTTGCAGTGTAATTCCCCTTTCCCAGTCTCTTCTGATCATGATTACTGTTTGCACATGAGAGAAGAAAGAAAATACTGTTAAAACTAAAACACGTCAGGCCAAAATTATGCCACCTACCAACCTATCAGGACTAAAGTTCACCTGTTCAAATGGCTAGAAGTGAATCAACTAGTTAAAGCAACCATGTACTAATGCTGTCCTACTTTTGCTGTGCCATCTAATCCATAGCTCTGGCAAGTGTGCTCACTTTGTATTTGTTCTCCAATTTGGCAGGGGTAGGAATGTGGCCTCTCCTCCGGAAGGTTGTAAAGTGCTTGCACTGAGGGCATGGCTTCGTGCTGGAGTCGATGCGGCTGAGTTCCAGGAAATATTTATACTTGATAATGTCCTCGTGGGGCAGGTTATAGAGGACAGTTGTTTCATCCAGGTGTTCGCTGCACTCTGTGATCGGGCATTTTATATCTGCTTGTCCCAGCTGCACCTGCATATGAAAAAACAGAAGAGCTGCATGACCTTTTGCTTGGAAAAGGTACTACTCTGCAACTATTATGGAAGCGGACTCTTGCAAATTCTAAATTAAATTGAATTGTCTTGCAGAGTACTCTAACAGTCCACAGACTATCAAGCATAACATCTTAAAATTATACATAGCCATTTTTCCAGAGGGTACTTTCCAAATCCAAACAGAAAAGCCAATTACCCTTATAACAACTGTAGTTTTAAAACATATAGTCTCAGTGTATGTACCATGGCGATGTACTCCATGAAAACAAAACATGAACTTAAATTAGCAGTACCCAAGCCATACTCTAAGCTTTAGCTGCGATGGCCAACTCTTCGCTGCTATGGCTCACAAAGGCGGTGTGAAAATAGGCAGTAGAAACATACGTATATTGCTTCACTTCAAAATGTGCTGGGAATCACAACACAGAGAAATTAAAGTCAATTTAAGATCATCAACTGACTCAATGCTATCCCTGTTGCTCTGCCTTGCTGCTAGCAGCTCAGTACATGCCATACTGCACGCACAGAACACGTCAGTTGAGCCCGAGGCTGGCCAAGCTAATAAATTTTCCCAGTACTTGAAGTGCCATAAAGTTAAAAAAAAAAAAATCCAACACTAAAAATGCCCGAGACGATGACCAAAACAGAAATGCACACACAAGCAAATTCAATGTCAGGGATGAAACTGCTGCTGATGCAACAAGGCCTGATGGTCTCATGCTGATCCATATGGCCAGTTACCTGTAACACAGGTCCTGGATCTTAGGGCTGGACCCAGGCCTGCACCCTTAGCGCCTGGCAGACTTCTCTAACTTGGAGACTGACTCCATGCCAAAACAACACATCCTCAGCAGTGTAGCTACATTTGCTTGACACTGAGCCTAAGTTAATAAACACTGCTGGGTCTGAGGAGCCTGCAAGGCCCCAGCATGAGCATGTTCACATCTGCCACAAGTGATGTTGAGAAAACGAGTGTTGACTGCAGACATGGAGCTGACCACCAGCTCAACTCCTTCCTCACCTAACTTCTCTGTGCAGGGAGGAAGGAGGGGGGACTGCAGACGGAATCAGTCTCTTTCTAGAAATTGTTTCAAGGCATGTCAGTCCAGTTAATTTATACTGTTTATTCTTCAATAGGCTCTGGTATTGGAATCTCTTACATATAACAGTAACCTCTCAAATTCTGATGCAGATTTCCCTACTCCATGGTGACAATGAAAGACATCTTACACCAGAGACTACTAATGCAGTTTTTAATCTAAGAAAAAAAAATGGAATAAAGCAACAATGCTGTCACAGCTGCCCTAGTTACAGAGCCACAGGCTCTAACTGAACAATAATTTAGCCATTTAGAGGACTGAAAAAAAGCATACAAAATGTTATAAAACCTATAGTTCATATTGACTTTAGAAAGAAATCCACACTGCACTACCTTTCGTCTCCCAATAACGCAGTGGATCCAAATCAGAGTGAAGAAAGGAAGCAGGTAACTACTAGACAGCAGCAGTCCATCTAGAAACCAGAACACAGCCAACGTGCTGCACAGGTCAGGATGGAGGGAGACCTTCCTATGGGACAGAGGAGGTACACGTGTTCTCAGGAGGCAAATGCTCCAAATTTCAAATCCAGACAAGACTACCACTACATGCAAACAAAGAGGCTCAAACATTCTGGCTTTTACATGTATCAGAGTGAAAAGAGAGGAGTATATGGTTGAAGACACTTTTAAACAAAGAAATAACAAAAAAAAGACAAGAACCCATGAGGTTCTTGAGGCAATGACCAGTTTTATATCTGGAAGACAAAAAGGCATCTGAAGCAGCATGTGAAAACTGAACTCAGATGCATGGCATCACTCAAATTTCTTCCTTAATTTTTAAATTACTTCTCAGAAAGTCAGAATACCTCAATTTGACACACATTCAAAATTAGCTACAGCCACAACACAATAAGATCACAACATCATGACAGCACATCTCTATTTTAGGGTGCTATCATCTGAAATACTGAATGTATGGCTCTAGCATGTGATCCTAAATATATTTACTTATGCTCTCTGCTTCTTATCAAAGTATTTTTGACAAGAAATAGGGGTCTCTTAGCAATCTAGTCATATTTCTAGAAATCTTGATGCCCAAAAAGTTTTGCAGATGCTCAAGCTGGCAGCTCATGCTCTAGCAATCCCAGCCCTTCACAGGTGCCTCCAGGAGGCATACACAGATTTTCATTTAAGAAAAAAAAAAAAAAAAAAAGAAAAATATATTCTTGCTCTGCTGCTGCCTATTCCTCCTGAGAGTATATATACAGTTCCAACAGCTCTCTGCATCACAGAACACCCACAACTTCTAAGACCAAATGCATATCAGTATTTTATTTGAGAACACTTGTTCTTTCAGCTGAAATTTATCATCTGTGCTAAACAAGCAGAAACAAAAGTCATCCTCAAGAACTCAAATATGCTAACCTAGGAGAAAAAACTTTACAGGAATGCAAAAACACTGTGGCATTACTACAAGGATTAATAAAACATTCTATTTAAAGAAGTGTAGGCACACAGTAATTTAAAGTCAAATAGGCAAATTAATCCCATCTACGGCTACTTGAGTTTTTTGTTTCTTTAAAGAATTAGGAAAATACAAAAGCGGGTAAGCCCTTTTGCTAGGAGTAAGCTGCAGAGGAGAAACACTTCACACTGAGAAGGCTTGCTGCATTTGACATTTAAGCTAGTGCTTAAATATATATATATTTAAGATTATTTATTTAGATTATTAATTATTTATTTATTTAGAACAAACCTGCATTTATAAAACCAAGGAATACAACACTGAACACTTCCTATTTTTCGTGCCCACGCAGAATATGATTAAATGTGTGGTAAAAGATAAGTGCGGTTTCAGTGTTTATTTTGAAAATATGTTTTACACCCACTTCAAGTAAATCATTTTTATCTTCTGTAATAGTTTCAGCCTTTCGAATTTGGCAAAGATTGATTCTTTTCCTACGTTTTGAATGGGACTGAGTGAACAGAGCTGTTTTGCTCATTAGCAGTAACTTCAATGGAGCCTTGTCTTACCAAAACAGTCTATCTTTGTTTGTGCACTAGGATCAGCAACTGATGCAAGTACAGCTTTAGAAGTAGCTTGTTGGCTACCTGCTGCTGCAGACCCCTGAGGTACTATAGAACAGGATAAGAAGAAAAAAATTAACCTGGATAATAGCTGTTAAATTTTTCCCTTGTTTTTTTCCAAAGGAAATTTCGAAGAGCCTTATCCCTTAACAGCTGAACACAGTATCAAAAGACTGAGTTTTAAGAACTATTTAAATTTTAAAATACCACCGTGTATCAAAAACTTAAGAGCACTCAATTTACACAACAGCACGGTATATTTTCACTGCATGAGGAAATATTGATGTGTCTAAAGGTAGCTGAACGGCAGTGCAATGGTAAATGTCAAATTGCATTCAGTTCTCACACCCTGCTGTGCTTCACTAACGCAAAGCATCTCTGGAAGGGCTGCTACTACTTACAATCCTTCATATGGAAACAGGCTGTCATGACTTCCATCCTATATACAGGTAATGCTTAAACTATCAAAACAGCAGTGCACCTTCCCATTTTCCCTAATTCTTGACATTTTATCACAAAAGATTGAAGGCAGAGACTCTCCACCAGTCCACATACTGCTCAAAAAAGACCACAGTGCTATGAGTAATAGGAAAGGATGCTATGGTCATTTGAGTCAGAAACCTGAGCAAGGGAAATAATTTTTCACAAAAAACAAAATCTTTGCTAGCTGCACAGAAAGTGAAGACCAAACTACACAAGAAGCACCAATTTGTACCTCTCACTTAGCCTGACCATACCTAGTGGGAAGGCAACCTGTGTGGGTAAATTTGGGGGGTGGGCTGTATTCCTGAATTAAAAAAAAAAAAAAAAAAAAAAAAAAAAGGGCCATTTTGCTTTAAAACAGACAGATACAAACCAGCATCATCTGAATTAAACTTGACTCTTAATTCAGAGATACATTAGCTAAACAAACCAATAAGCTGTCAACTATTAAGCCAAAAGTGAACAATAACATGCTTAGTCTGCATCACTGTAGAATGATTAAATTTCTACCACTATTACCTTCCCTTATAATCTAATGTGGACTTCATGTATTTAAAAAAAAAACTTGGAACTGCAGAGATGCAAGCAAAGGGACAGTCTCATCTGTAGAACTTTCATATTCTACTGATTAACAAACAGAAGAATGTTCCTTTTATTTTCAGGCAAAATTCTATTGCTTCTGTTTACTGAATACACTGCACATTCATTTTTTGCTGGTAAGTTTCAAATTACTGAAGAATTACTTTCTTCACTTCTGGTAAGCAGAGAGTGACATCTTGAATTATTTCTTAAAGACAAATCATACAGGTTTTTGTGGAAAATTCTTCAAGAGCTCACCATGGCTCAGGGCTCCACAGTGATTGGCGCTAACCAAATGAAATTGAAATAGACATGATTCAACAAGTAAACCAAATAGAAATAAAAAAGGGCTGTGTAAGCTTTTAGTAAACACTTTGCACTTGTCTTTAAGGTTGTGGTTCCACAATCATTTTTATGATGCAAGTACTAACTTCAAAACAAGTGAGAAGGAACAGCTAGAAGTGATAGGCTCCTGAAGTCACAGAATCATAGAATCACACAATAATCACCTAGTCACCAACCACCAGACCAGGCTGCCCAGAGCCACATCCAGCCTGGCCCTGAATACCTCCAGGGATGGGGGCATCCATAACCTCTTTGGGCAACCTGTTCCAGTGAGTCACCTCCTCTGTGTGAAAAACTTCCTCCTTATACCTAACCTAAACCTCCTGTCTCAGCTTAAGACCATTCCCCCTTGTCCTATCACTATCCTCCCTCATAAACAGGTATCCGCCCTTGTAAACAGATCATATCATCAGACTAGGTTTCTCATATGCACTGCACATTTTTAAAGTTCTTGCTCTGTGGTTCATTACTTCACCAATCATATTCCCACCACAAGTTTCATTTGTACCTCCCTTCTATTTACTTCTCTATGTGGCAGACTTACTTTTTGAACTCTTGAGTAAGCCACCACAGCACCCTCTCTGCCACTTGCCACCTGTTACCTTGCTCTAGTCTGCAGCCATCCCTCTACTACTCAGGAGGAAGAAGACTCACCAGTGACAGGTATACTGCTGTTCTCAAAAAGTTCTAGGAGCTCAAAATGATGAGAGTCTCCCTCATGCTGGTGCTGAATTTGTAATTGTTAGTCCTCAGTTTTAATCCTTATGCTTTGCACAACAACCAAAAACAACTATAATGACCAATCTATCTTCACAGTGGAGAACAAGGCAGGCAACTGGCAAGATGCAAAGATAGTTGCAAACATTGGCAACATTTTCAAGTTGCCTGGTGGAAAGAAAAAAATCCCTCTTTTCCATAACAGAGTGCAAGAAGCTTAAACCTAACTATTTCCAGCACCAAAATCTTGTTAGTATTAATATACAGTGACAGTTGTCCGGGTTAATTTTTCTAAGTGGTCATCTATTATTTGTACATTCAATCCAAGACCTACTCTTAAAAAAAAAAAATAGATGTGTCACATGCTCACATAGACTAACTTGGAAACTGTACATCTCAATGTCCTCCTTCCTGTCTCTGAAAACAGACTCTGTCTTCCTTTCACACTGATACCACACACCTGGTTGAAGTCAGGACACTAACATGGCTTCTGCTCCATGTGACATTTATAATGACAAAGTCATCTGAACACAAGCATTTCAGGCATCAGGACACACTAGCTCTTTCAGCTGCACTGTTACATGATTTGCATTAACAATCACACAGTCAGTGTGAAAAAAGAAGCAAAATCTCAGGGCTTTTGAGGAACATTTCAACATATCGTCATTCACTAGAAAGACATGCAAAAGTAAGAAGCTGAGCAGGAATGACAACAAATGTAACTGCTATCCAACCATTACATCAAAGGTTGGACCTTTCTACTCTGAAAGCAAGCCTGCTAAAAGCTCAACTGATTTTCCAGCCTGGGATTCTGAGCACAATCATTCCCCCTGAGATTGCAGTACAGAGCCCAGTCACACAAGCCCACATCTCCAGCAGCCTACAGCAACCCCAGCCAGCAGAGCCATAGCAGCTCAGCAGCCCACCAACATTACCTGTTGAGATGACACATTCCTCCATCAGCTCCCCACTCTACCTTTTCACCTCATTCTACACTTCTCCAGAACCAAATCATTTAAATAGGAAAATATTTTATCTTAGCAATGCTTTGAGACAAATACATAGCATTTGGTCATGTTTCTACCCTTTATCACTCAATGAACATACTGCACACAATCAGAAAGCATAGAGGCTGTGTATTATCAGTTCTGTTTTTGGTGTCCGAGTTGAGCTAAATCCCATGTCAGAGGCCACAGCAAGCCTTGCATCCACACAAAACTAGAACTGTTTAACCTGGGCCACTGCCTCCCACTGGGTCAATTTCTGACAAGGGGCAAGGCAGAGTTTCCCCAGCAGATATGGAAGGAAGCTCCCACCTCCTCAGAGAACTGGAGGTCACAAGATGAAGCGGTCTCCACCTCCAGTTTTGGCAGGCATGTGGAGGCAGAACGAGGGGGAAGGCCTGGCTGAGGTGGAAGGAGGGCAGCCCAACAGGAAGTGATGTAGGAACTGCAGGCTTTGGAGTAACCTGACCCAAACGCACAGGATGCTCAACGCTTATTAAAGAGAACAAGGAAGCGCACAACAGCTCTCTAGTTTTGTTCAAGTTTGCATATTAGCAATTCTAAGTAGTAAGGAATAGGAAAATTATCGTGCTCACAAGACATATTTGCTTTTGGTAGAAGAGACAAAGACTCATAAGAGTTTTGAAGGTGGCAGACTGAGCCAGGCACCCATCCTCATGGAGATAGAAAAGAGTAAAACATATTCAAGCCCAAGTTGCTATCACCTGCCGATGGGACCAAAATCCCATAGGAGCAGGTGTGGGAAAGGACTGCAGGAAGGAAACAGGGGCCCAAGACCATTCACATACCATGATGCATTCAAATGCCTTGGCCGCTGCTGTTCAGAGGCTTAGAAGATTTAGGAAATGGGAGCAGAGAAGCAGCGAGACCTTAATGCAGCTAACATTTGTCAGGCTTCCAGCATCAGGAAACTCAGCAGCCAAACACCACAGAGCACACAACCAAAACAAACCAACTCTGACAGCTGATACTTGTAAAGCAAATAAGATAAAGTTGATTGGTTAACTCTTTAGTCAGGAGGCTTAAATTTAGGTGAGAACAGTTTACTTTCCTACACCCAGTATAAAGCCTGTATATGAACTCATTTGCATTTGACTTTGTTACCAGTCCTGTGCATGTGTGACCAGCGAGGCATGATCAGGCAGCAAAAAGCCCAGGGTGGTGCTGAGTGAGCAGCTTGAGCATGGGGGACCCAAGCACAGCCACAGTGACAAGCACTCTGCTACTGCCATGAGATGACACATTCCACTTGCGTCCGGAAAAAGGTCCCAAAAGCAACAAGGTCATGGCGCAATCGTTTACTACAACTTATCTTAGTATGTTCCCCCTCCCCCCCATCTAACATTCAATTCTTCCTTTCCAATTAAGATTAAAGCAGCATGCAGAGTTACTTGAGCAGGCCATTTTATCTATGCCAGTCTCTGATAGGAACAAGAGTTGAAAAGGAACACAGTTGTTTCCTCATCTCACTTGCAGAAAAAAAAAAAAAAAAACCAAACTTTGAGTAGTCAAGCTCTGGTCTCCAACAGGTTCAGACTGGATTAACCAGGTTGAGATCGGTTCCAAAGAATTAATACTGGTCAGCTATTAACAATAATCAGCATTAAAACCAAAGCAAGCAACAAAATGTTTCCTTATGAACCTGTAGTCAAGAAATCAGCAAAGGCATACATGAGTAACTGCAATGTGTAAATTAACAACTTCTTCCTCGGAATCCTTTCCTGTGCTTTCTTGGAGACAGACAAAACTAGCACCCTTAAGAGTGAAAATGGTCTCAAAAATGATTGAGAAGCACTACTTCAGGTTTTTATGCAGAATAAAGAAAAAAAATCCATCAACTACAGTGATAGTATGTTTTACAACTATATGTACTGAAAAAGAGGAGATGAATAGCTCATTCTTCAACAATTTACTAGGCAGGGTTCAAACCAGACACAGAAGCTACAAAAAGCTCTTGGGATCCCACTTTCCTATTCAATACTTCATCCCAGGAGATGGTTATAGAAGAAAACAGTGTCACCATAGACAGACAGGTGGTAACAAAAAGATCGTAAGAAATTTTAACATAAATCTCTCAATTATTCTGGCTGACCAGATCACAGCCCACAGTCCATAGAAAAGGATAAACATGTTATTGTAACCCTTAAATGTAGGTTGTAGCTTTCTTAAGGAAGGCAGTACAACTACTTCAGTATCTTTGCTAGGTGTGAGGTTGTAGGCATGTTTCTTATGCACATTAACAGGCAATGTCTTGACTCTTTGACCATTAGACTTGAAAAATTCTACCAACCTCCTCTTGACAGACTTCATACACAAACAGCCAAGTTGCTTAGGTGCAAGTTAAAGTAGACGAAATTCTTAAAAGTACTTTCATCTGACATATCATTGTCAAAAACATCTGTTTCCTTAGATTCAAGGTAAAATTCCTAAGCCATCACTTGGCTTCCCTAACAAACCACACAACTTAAATGAATTTGTTTATACAGTCAAGTTGTTGCAAAATAGCTATGATCTGAATTATACATGGTTATTTTGCTCTGCCTCCCTGCTAAGGAGACCTACCAGTGTCATCATACCAGTATCCACCCACAATAAACAAAGGTACCTTTGGGTGAAAAGACGCTATTCTGCAAAGGCTCCTACAAAGGAAATGAATTGGTAACCCTTACGTAGTTGCAGTAACAAACCTGGGATATAGACTCGTGTGCACGTAGATGCATTTTGAAGGATAAATACTTCCTGGGAAAAGCTAGCACAGAACAGTCTTTCAAGCCACATATCAACATTCAGATAAGACCTAGATAGTGAGCCAAAACTCCAATTTGATGTGACTTTATGAAGTTATTTATCATAGTATTTTCCAAGCGTATGTGAAATTTTAATACTAATTTAATGCAATGACAAAGACACAACAGGGAGTAAGTGTGCAAGATCAAGATCTGCAAACAAACTGCCTTTCTCCACAGAACAGATAAAGACAAAAAGCTTAAACTGTGCTCCAGTCCACACTTTGAGAAGCAGAAGTGAAAGCAAATCTTCAGGCAAAAGCAATGATCTAAGATATCTAATGATCTTCAGCAGAAAGCTAGAGCACAGAAATAAGAGCCTTCTTATGCAAGTAGAAAGAACCATTCTGCACCAGAAACAACCAAATCCAGAACACAGTTGCACTGGTCTAGCACACAGTGATTTGCAGATGCTGCATTTAGTAGCCAAAACATTCTTGTAATCAAATCCTTGCTATAATGTTGGGATTGTTACGATCAGGACAGTTTCACATGATAGCCAAGTTAGATTCTGGGCTAAAACTTCAAAGTTGACCACAAGGAAGAGATTTGATTCTGGAAACAATACTGCCATGATTAAATAAAGCTGTGGAAATATATGCAAGCAGCAAGAAGAACATGATCATGCTATGTTTTCCATTGCTTTTGCTCCTTCGAGAATCACAACCACATACACGGGCACTGGCTGTGAGTGAAGGAAAAGGTGGGAAAAATTGCTGTAATCACTGAATTCAAGACCCTGCAACTACCCTTTTATGTTGTTTAGGGAAATTTGACTGGAACAAAATACAAAAGACGACTTCAACCCATGTAAGTCTTCTCTTTCTAGATGCTATATACCAGGCTTACCCTAAATCACTGGGAGTCTAGACTGTGACTTACACATACATACATTAATCTGAAAGATCTAGAGTTCAGACACAGACCTCTCACCTATTAGCTGGTCCAGCACCCTCATCCTCAGCTCTCAGACCTCTTCAGCCCTGTCATCCTATCAGTCAGCTGAGCATCTTGTCTAATGGCTAAGAATTACTGAAGGAGCCTGTATAGTTTTTCATCTGAATTCTAGAGAGTGATCATGAGGCTGCATGGAGAGAATCTTCAGCTGGCTAGCACAGGAGAAGGCTGAAGTGTTTTAAAATTAGTTTTCCAACTGATCTGGCTGCTGAATTATTTCTCCCTGTGACGTACAATCACTTGTTCACAACTCAAGAGACAAGCTGGAAATGCACAGCCTAAGGAGAGGGGCTCTTGCAGAAGCCGCTGTTATCATTGAATCGTAGAATGGTTAGGGTTGGAAGGGATCTTTAAGATCACCTAATTCCAAAACTCTGCTATAGACAGGGACACCTCCTTCTACACCAGGTTGCTCAACGCCCCATCCAGCCCGACCTTGAACGCTTCCCCATTCCACAACCTCACTGGGCAACCTGTTCCAGAATCTCACCACTCTCACAGTAAAGAATTTCTTCCATTAGTCAGCCTACCTGTCATGTCTACACCTTAAGATCACAGATAAAGTATCTGTGCTAATTTTGCTATCACTTTTAATAAGCCTGAAACACGTTCAGCAGCTCTGCTCAATAAACAGTTAATGACAACGACAATAAAGAGGGGGGAGGGTTGCGACAAATTCTTTTTCCATGAATTTTATGATTCAGTGTTTTCTACACATACCTCCCAAAATTACTGTTAATGAATGCTAATGTCCATTTACCCATTGTTTACAAGCACTCAAACAACTCAACTGCACATGTTGAAACCCACTACTGAACCTCAGGTCTGAGTGGATATTCATAGCACTTTAGAGGTGGCCCTCACACTTCTGAACTGCCTGAACAACGTCTACTCTACACTCAGTCTCCCAGTGTTAAAGAAATGCCAACTGTACAGCTAAAAGGAACGGTTATAAGTTAACTAGGCTTTTTAGAGAGAAGAAAAGCATTACTTGAAACAACTAAACTGTTTCATAAGTTAATACATATTCCCATCATTTTCTTAACAGGTAGTAGGAAGGAATTCTATCACATACACTAGAGAACACTGAAATGGTTGGCTATAAGAATAAAACAATAGATATTATTGTATAAAACAAGGTATAATATGAACAGGACACCACACTGGCACCTATTTCAAAGAATCTTCAAATATATTTCATTGTTTTGTTTCAAAAAGAATGATACCAACTCTAGATACTCCAATTTTGAAAAGGTCTGTGGGGGACAAAAAGGCCTACAATAGTAGGAAAGCCACTATTTGTCATTTCTGTAGAAATCACTCATCCACTTACAGATAAAATTACTTAAAACTTGTCCAAACAATCAAGAAATAAATAATTAAAAATAATAAATCCGGAACAAGAATTATTAATTACGAGAGTTACTAAATTGATGAGCAGGTTGATAAGATAAGATCACTAATGCCAGCATTAAATCTTTGCCAGGCTCCAGAAACTGGGTTGCCACTTTACATCACACTGAATATTTAAAGAAACAGCTTTGTTCCTACCAGAAGGCATCAGTTTTCAAACTACCACCAGTGAGAGCTGGAGCTTACAGACAGGAAGGTAGGCAGGTGAAATGAGGTGAAGCAGATATCAAATCAGCTATATCCATCTCCATTTCTGAAAGCACAAACTCAGTAGTAACTGAATTCTACAGTACTAGTTCTGGAAACTTTCATTAATTATTAAGTCCATAGCAGGAGAGAGGCTAGCAGGTAGGAAATAAAGCATAGGAGAAGTTAGTTCTGATAAAACAATCATAGAATGCACACAATGTATACAAGGACATGTGTCTCTCCAACTCCACTTTGTATAAGAGCAAAAGAAAAGATTCAACTTTCATTACAAAAAAAAAAAAAAAAAAAAAAAAAAAAATTAAGATACTTTTTATCAAGGAGATAAAAGTATCTGAAGCAGATGCGAAAAAAGTATCAGATGCAAAAGTATCGAAGTACACATCCTGGTGTTAAACCACTAACCTACCTATCCAAATATGGCCTCTCAAAATATGTCTTATTCTATGTATTAAAAGCTGAAAGAATTTTTCCTTAGGAAAACAACAATTCTTCCATACCAAATACTTCCATACGGTGTTTTTGAAGTATGATCGCTCCCTATGGCTAAGGTCAAGATTTTTTGCCACAAACACAAGTGTAGACTGATTAGCTGCAGTGATCTACTTCAGAAAGGAAAAAGCAGTCACCACCGTTCTAGACTGTCGTGGGGGGAAAAAAAGAGAAAAATCAAGGAAAAGAAAGAAGAGCCATCCAGTTCAGTCTTTCCCATGTTACATCTTAATTTTTTTCCCTTGACAGTATCCCCCTGCAAAAAAGAGCCTACTCTTCAAAGGCTTCTCAATTCATTTTAAGTTCTCTCACTTTAATAAGTCAAATAGAGATTTGCTCCCTTCACAACTGCTCCTGTTCCCCCTTATCTTCACACAAGGAAAACTCTGCACCTCTGATGTCTCCTTTTAGCCTGCAAAGGACAACAGGAGCAGCCACAGAATTGCAATTGCTTTTTCTCAGCAAGCAAAATTGATTTTCCATGCACCAGAAAAGTAGCAACGCTTGTACTTGGTGGTTTTGGCAATACACTGATAGGTGCTGTGCTTTTTTTCTTTTTATGAGTTCTTCACCAAAATGCAGTCTGCAGTTTGGGAAATCTGTGTCGCCCTGCTGTTAGCCAAGTTTCAAGTTGTACCCATATTTCTCTAGAAGAATCAAAACATAGTTGCAGAACAAATATGACTGTGTCAACTTCATAATAATTTCATTGATTTTGGAATTTCTGTCCATGTGTTTCAACATTAGATAGTCCCTCCCACCCTGGCCATGCAATGGAAGCTTTCTGAATAAGCCATAAAAAAGAACTAAATTTCTGTGAGAACTAGTAGGACTGAAAAACAGCTCAACTCTGTACAGGAACTAACCCCTAATGGTTAACACATTTCTGGTTCCTGTCAAAATGTGCCTTAGCACTTTCATGGACTGTGAAAAAAGTGCTCTTCTGGGGACTCTTCCACCCCACCACTCCCAGATGGGAAATGGGATGGCAGAAGCAATACTCCAAAACTTGTTCCTGGCTCTCTCCCCTGCTCAGTTTGATCAGCTGATGGCTCGCTGTGTGCCCATCCAACTCAGTTTCTCACAAATCCATAGGCTTACCAGAACACTACGATTGCTACAACTGTAGCATTAAATAGCCCACGATACTGACATTGCAACAGCACACCTGAAATCCAGTGGTTAACTGTATAAAACCAACTCCTCAAGTTTCCTCCCTCCCATACTCTATGCATTCTCTACATAAAGTTCACATAGTTGAAACAGCTATATGAATACACAAAAAAAACTGGATTTTGCAGTCAAACATCACTAGGACAAAAGAAAATAATTTACCTGCAGAGTAAGAAATTCACAAAAGGAACTAAAAATCTCTGGAAATTTATGTTAAAATGTACAAGTTAAGAACTTAGGTAGAAATGATAAATAGGAGAAAGTCAAAAGGATGCTTATGCTTAAATCTACAACCCACTTGCTGTCAGATGATGGTAGTGCATTAACAATGAAAAGTTTAAGAACACTTCATGGAATCATTTAGATTTAATGAAACATAATTTGTTAAAGGCAAAATGAATCCTTTGTTGTACTTTGGTGCATAGGTTACCCTAACTACACAGTTATTTTTAGTAATGAAGTCTCTGGAGTCTACTTTCAACCTTCAGTGAAACAAACGTTAAGTGTAAATATTTTAAGGTAAACATAATAATAATTACAAAAGCCTAAGGAAAGAACATAAGTAATGTGGAATGAAAAAAGAGCTTCTGGCTTTCAACTGATCAACAACTCCCTCCATGGATCAGCTACATTTCATGCCTTCACATGCAAAACACTTGTATAAATTTTGCACAACAATTATAATATATGAGGAAGTCCAACCTAATTACATGCATCAGGAAAACAAGCATTAGTAAAGTTAGGAGAGGAGTAAAACATCTGGTATCAGTGCTCCTTTCTGTATTTGTTGAATGTTTTAGGTGCTAAATTTCTGAAGTGTAAATGTGCAGGCTTAAAATTAAGTGTGAACTACAGTTCCATTTCACAGAATGACACAATGGCTGAGGTTAGGAGGGACCTGTGGAGATTGTGGTACAACCTCCTTGCACAAGTAGGGTTGCAAAGCACACCAGACTGTGTCCAGGCAGCTTCTGAGTATCTCCAGGAGAAGAGAATCCACAGTCTGTCTGGGAAACCTGTGCCAGCACTCAACCACTCTCACAGTAAGGAAGTTTCCCCTCATATTCACTCAGGACTTCCTTTGTTTCAGTTAATACCCTTTGCCTTTCACCCTATTACTGAGCACCACTGATAAGAGTCTGGCCCTACCCTCTTGCCACTCTCCCTTCGTATACTTACACACATTGATCAGATCCCCCATGAACCTCCTCTTCTTTGGGCTTAACAGGTTCCTTCAGACTTTACTTACAGTGGAGATACTCCAGTCCCTAAATCATTTTAGCAGCCCCTTGCTGGACTTGCTCCAGGAGCTCCAAGTTTCCCTTGGCCTGTTGGCAGTGCTCTTCCTAGCATAGCCCAGGATGCCTTTTGTAAAACTGTCATATGAGCAGCAACAATGAGCAGGTTAAAAAGTTTTTCAGCCCACAGGAAGAATGACATCACTTAAAGAAAGTAACAGATCATAAAAACATTTTTAACATGCATCCTCAGCTATTTCTACAAACCAAATCCCTAAAAGAGTTGTCTCATTATAGTATATGAGTATCTTGTAAACACAAATGTACTTTTCCTAACATCACCTTTATTTATTTCAAAGCATGGCTCACTGTGGCTGAATGCAAAAGCAGAGCTCAAATACCGTGGCTCTGCACTAAGTGGTCACCTGCAAGATGTCTGTATTAGTTGGCTTGACTTAAGATTGGAAAGCTCTAGAGTTGGCAGGAGAAAAAAAAAAAGCATCAGAAATCAACACCAAAACCTGTAGTACTCCTACCTTAATTACCATGTTTTTCTCTTCCATCCTGTGGCTCCTAGGCTCATTAAAGCTACGGCAATCTCCTCCTTAAAACCAGGTGTATGGGAGAGCATCAGCTTCTACATGCTTTGTCAACAAGCTGAAAGCTGATGTCACAAATGTGGTGGTGGTGGGAGGAACCTGAAGCTTGAGTTTACAGATAACCAACAGCAGTACACCACAGTTATTTTATGCTCATTAGCTGCTAGAAGGAGATTTCTTTTCATTCTCCACATTAGAGACCTCACTGGATTGCCACCACATGCCCCGTGTACCCAGAAACATGGCATCCTATCTCATTCTCTTGGTTTCTCTGCCACTCGCAGCCTGGAGCTCCTGACGTACCTCAGCTGAACTGCTCCTCCAGAAGGCAAGGAAGTAACAGCAGAGCAATAACATCCTGCCCTGGGACCTTCCATGGAAACCTTCACCAGGGCTTCAAGAGTTGGGATGGACAAAAAAAAGCATCCTACCAAGACTGAGACAGCTGAACGTTATCAGAGCTACTAATGGATTATGCATGTTTAATTGCAGTTTTTCATTCTACAGCATTTGATTACCTCCAAACAGCATTTCCAAAATGAAGACAGAACACTTTCAGCATTGAGTTCCTCACTCAATTATGGAAGCACCACAGATTTTGAGTGAAGTAGCCTAAATTTTTTTTTTTTTTTTTTTTTCTAAATATACTGGTAGATGCCCACTTATTTTGTTGTCCCTACAAAATTCACTCTCCAAGATACTCAAACCAACTCCTTGCTGAAAATCTTCCCCACAGATTCGAGTGGATTGTTTCCAACTCACATGGGACTTGAACTCCTTAGCAGTGCCAGTGTTATGATGAAGAGTGACAGATTCACACGCTACATGCGACTAGACAAACCACATACATACAGTGCACAACAGAAATACATAAAACACACATGGAAAGCAAAATCCATTGAGTAGCAAACAAGTGCATTATTGCAAAGTATCTAGATAAGTAGCATAAACTGTTCAGGGGATCTAAACAGAATAGTGGAAGGAAAAAAGTGGAGGGCAGGAGGAAAGCAAGACTAGAAGAGATTATGACTGTTATTTAATTGCTGTTAAAAAGGACTGTGCCAACTTTATCTCTATTCCAGGAGCATCACAATTATCTGCAGCATGCAGATAGTTCAAAAGGAAACTTATAGCAAGAGGCCAAACAAGGAGCCTTGAAAGAAACATGAAAGGGAAGAAAGATGTCTAAACGATATGCATTTCCTTTTTCAGTGAATAATCTGCAATTTAACTTCATTACAAAGGTTTAATCACCATCTGAGATACTTGTATTATTACAGAACTCAGCATGACCTCAAAATAATTAGAGGTCCAACCAAATTTAGACTGGCTACTCGTCTTCTCTAAAACTGTAAGTTCATGGGAAAAAATTAATTTCACAAGTTTGTTGTTAGACAGCTGAAGACATAACAAAAATGTCTTCTCCACCAAGAACTGAAGCAAAACCAACTTCTACAGTAGTTTAAACTGGAATTATGAGTCGGTGTGATTCCCAGGTTTTTCCAGTGTTATCAATGGAAGGCTTAATTAATTAAGATTGATCACCTACACTAACTCCATATTTCTCCTCCTGAAAGAAGCTATGAGCAATTTCCTGTTTGCTTGGATTTGCAACATACAGTATTAGCACAATTAACTTCTAGTTGTGTAACCAATGCACGATATATGGATATAACCTCTCTCAATCCTAAACTCAAATATCACCTCTAAAACACAAAAAAGTGGCCAAAGCAATAACATGCTAAATCAGATTTACATTTCCCTGTGTGAAGTGTTTTCTAAACTAGAGTGACGGATGCCATCTATTTTTATATATTTACTTTGAAAATAAAGCCCATTTTGTTTCTGGTCTCATTAGTGCTGCCTTATTTGCCCAACAGCATTAGTCATTTCCTGAATGAGCCCTTGATCACCTACACCAAATGAAAACAGTTTTTATTACATCCAACACATATAATATACTTATTTAACTGAAACATATTAATTGTGTAACTGAGTATCTCCTCCAGTGCCACCACACGGAAGGCTATCACTCAGCATTTCTTGGTTTTCACTCAGACTCTTAAAAGTAAGGCATGTTTGGGGGTTAGACGCGTGGAGGTGTCGTGAGTTAACCTTTAACACTACATTAAAACCCCTCTGCGTCTCTGCTTTGGGGCAACCAATGCTGTTTTAACTTGTTCTTCTCTAAAACCATTTTAGAGAAACTCCTTTTCTTAAGCTGTGTCACCCCCAAAGCAAACTACACTCAGGGAGGAAAAAAAACAGGCAAAAAAAAAAAAAAAAAAAGAAGCAGAAAAACAACATCTTAATCTTGATGTTAATCCACATTCTTCTCATTTCTAGAGCTTAAGGGAGAAGTAGGAAAAGGAAGAACAAAATCCACTCTTCCACTGCATTAGAGAGGGGAGTGGGTCTTGAAAAACCCCTCCCAATGATCAGTACAACCATTGGATATCTTCCTGTTACAGGCTTTTATGATTTTATCCTTCAAAGTTTCACAACTGCTCCACTTGAACACCAAAAATACCTGAGCAGGCTACTGAGCTTGATCATCAAAATCAGCATGCTGAAATCAGTCAGGTGAATAAGAGACACCAAGTCCACAAGAAAAATCACGAGTTCTTCACTTTACAAGTAACCACGCTGCTCATGACCCCTGCATTTAATGTCCCTCACAAAATAAAAGGCTGTACTTTCACTTAGATCAACTCAATTCAGCCCCCTCACCAGAGCTCTATGATGAACAGCAGAGAGCTTCCTCACCCAGCTAGCTGTAAGCGATGCCTCAGGAAGGGTCAATCTCTGTGTAACACTACAAAACAACACCCCCAATACAGAGCATGGCAAATTCCTGGAGAAGCCCACTGCTGGACCATATGTACCTGCTGCAAGGCAGCTGAAGGCAAGGGGACATCACAACTGCCTGCAGAGATTCTTCTACAAGAAGGTCTTTTGTTCCCGCTCAATTGCACATTGGCAGGAAGAAAAACAAACATTCCAACCACGACTGAGGTAGCATGGCTGAACAACAACTCTTCCCCACACAACAGATGCCTATGCATCTTATACAGAGCTCTCACTTTAGTGGCATTCATAAATAATCTGTCATAGAGCCAGGTTAGTATTGTGTAATTTACCTTTTCAGAGTACGATTGCAAGTACAACAGTAAAAGAATCACTATGGAAAGGAAACGCCATTCTAAAATGCTACTGAAAGCTGAAAGGAAACTCATCCAGGAAGGGGAAGAAGAAAGAGAGCAAAAGCTAGAAACATTAAGAACAGAGGTCACTCTCCAGGATCTGGACAGCACTTAATAGATAAGTGTGTATCTTTTGAAGAATCTCAACTTCCTGCCATAAATAAAGGTTTTATAACTCACTCAGAATATGTATTACTCAGTTACTTGACCTGCTTTTTCTTGGGTAGTACCTTTGTTTTTCAAGCATCTCAACAGATCATTACACAAGATAGGCTATTATTTGATATATTCCAGATATGAATTTCAACAGTTTTTCCACTATGCCTTACATATATGAAGTAGTTCATTACCAAATGGCAAGCTTACATTTTTTCAGAAATATTTTAATGCTGTACTACCTGTTGACATCACCATATGAAGTGTCATGTTTGCAAATAGTTCACTCATATCTAGAAATAGATCTGTTGTGATTAGTCCCAATATCAATTATCATTACACTGATTCAAAAATTAAATCAATTGACACTTCCATGAAACTTATCTTCCCAAGCAGAGCTCACTGGTGAAACCAGGCTACATGAAACTAAGCCCCTGCAGGAGACCAGTTCAGTATAAAACAAATTTAACCTGACTTGAATAAAAATATATTTTAATTCTATAAAGTCTTTAAAGACACTAAAGACATACAACATACACGCGGCTACTTGTCTCTACTTCTGTGGAAGATTCATTCATGTTCTCTGTGGGTTTAACTTCTGCACGCAGCATCAGCAGAGAGAGCACAACAGCTTCAAAGCCCCCATTAAGGCAGTGTATAAGTATATTTTGGGATGAATACAGACAGCTGATGTTCACTGTAACTCAGTCTTCTCAGCAGCAAAATCCTTTCTGTGCACACTGTGACAGGCAAAGAGCCAGGAAGGATTTCTCCAGTATCCCCCCCAAAAATCACCATGCAGCCACTCTGATCTACCGAAATACCCCTGAGAGCCAATAGAAGAACTTTAAAGATACCAACATCTTTCTACAAGTCTTGTCAAATATTGGTGTTAATAACTGGGAGGAAAGAAATTTCCAGGGAGAAATTAGGAGTTAAATTCAGGATGACAAAGCTGCAGCCTGCCAAGAGAAGCATGCAGTTGAGCTTTCTTGTCTTTCTGTGAGTCTTCAACAACAGCCAGCTACCACCTTCTAGTAATTAACAGCATATTTCCTAGCTTGTAACTGTAGCTTCACAATAAAACTAAAATTCCACACCCAAACATCCTCTAAAGAGAGTCCTTTTCAATGTTGTACAGTTTTTTGGTACCTTAACCATCTGTTCTGTTCACTGTTTACATGGTAATCTCTGGAAACTAAAACAAACAATTGCTGGCCTTTGCTAATTGTTCATTCTCTCACAAGTTTCCTTATACAACAACTTGCATGAATTCCCTTGGCGAGTTCGTTCCACAAAGGCATCCTCTACAGTCAAAGTTCAAGTCAGGTAACAGCAATATAATCTCTCCCTAGACAGGAGAGCCAGGGAAACTGACATGAAAACTGTTCTGATCCAGACAGATCAGTTGAGCTACAACTAGTCTTGAAGATACAGTTCTGAAGTATATTTAAAAGCCAATTTTCATAAAAACAATGTGAAACATGCGACTTTAAATTTCTAACAGACCAAAGATAAACAGAATACAAAGCATTATTTGCAAGTACACCCTGGGTGTTGGAACACACCATACTGAATTCAGTGAATGAAGAGTAACATCAGACAGTCTCTCTTCATGCATTTCCTCATTTAACTCAAGCTTTGTTTCAACAGAGCGTGCCTGCGGAATTTGTGCAGACTTCTCCACTCACTGGGGACAAATTTCAGTGTCTAATGGTGACACCCAGAAAGTCCCTTCTGATAAGACTGCAGGTGGTGGCTTTGAGAACTGCTCGTATCGCACTCTTCTTCCTGAGCCCCACAGGGTTGCTCCCAGATCCTGAGATACACAGGCAGACACTGACTTTTAGCCTGATTTAAATCATTGCAATTTTCATAGCTTGTGTTGTGCCAAAGAACTACAGAAATCTTCCTGTTTGCCCTCTCTTGCATTTAGAGAAAACAGTCATTCCTCTTCTCAGTTCTCATTAATTGGAATGAAATAGAACCACAACTACACTTACATCTTCCAAATTGTTTTTGGTTCCTGCCATTTTTCACAAGCACTGGTGCCTGGGATTCCAACAAATCCTCACCACACATAGTAACCTCATTACTTTCCTTTCTTTACACATCCTCAAATTACATTCACTTTTTCAGTGACTCCACTGTATTAGTCTCTTGCAACATCAGTCATCACTAATCCAGATTTGCTCCCTCCTACTAATGTTCCAACAGCGAGGCAAGCTCCTCAAAAATGAAAACGCTGTTACTGATCTCTAATGAGACATCCAAGATATCATAGTACCCGATTTCATTCTACTTCTGAAAAGCCCGAGAACAGCCTAGATGAGGAAATGGAAGAGAAGGCAAAAGAAAAATGCAATCAGAGGAAATAATATCATTTAGGATGATGTTTGCTACAGGACTTCTAAGCATTGCTTCTCTGAGGAATAGAAAGCTCAAGAAGGAACTGAGTTAATAGAAAAGTTTGTTGGTTCAAACAATCCTTTCCTTGCTCTTTCATTATCAGGACTGATGAACACTAAACCTTTTGTAATACAAAAACTTAATCCAGAAGTTAACTGGGAAGCTAGTATCAGAAAGCTTTATGACTCAACAACACTACAGGAACACTACAGCAAAGAAGTGGGGGGTTCCAGTGAAGGAACAAATTAGCAGCTGAGAAGTGGGCAGGATGGAAACCTCAGTGCTGTGGGTGGGTGGCTCTGAGAAGCGCACCAGACCACCATGCCTGTCCAACAGCTGTGGGTGCACATACACCTTCGGGCACTGGACAAAAGCCATTCAAAAGAGTAAATGATGCTGCAATACAACCAAATTGCAGCTTTGATTTCATCAAGCTCCAAGGAAAACTTCCAGGTACAGTCTTCTCAACCTATCTCTTTTCCCTTCTCTAATGCTGCCTTTCAATCCTTTTGCTCTGACAAACTGTGTCAGTTGCCAGCATTAGGTTGTCGTGCTTGGCCATGGACACTTTGTTCACTACCATCTTCTTGTGGAATACACACATGCATGAGACAACTAGGAACATAATTAGACAGAAATTAATAATAGTTCCTAAAGGCTAACTTTAATTCAGATTGGTGTCTCTGTTGGTGGAACTGATGATGCAGGAACAGGTTAAGAAAGTGAGCAACACTGCTAGCAGGATAGGCTATATCCCCCCAATATCTTACCTAAGTCTTCCCTCCTTCAACTTAAAATCATTTTCCCTTGTCCTGCCATTTTCTACCCTTTTAAAGAGTTGACTCCTCTCCTGTTTATAAGTCTTAGACTGGGAAGCTAAAGATCCACCTTACACATGGAGGTCAGTCTTTGTGATTTTCTTCTGTTTTATGAAAGGCTTACCATAAGCAAGTCTACCTTCAGGGGGAAAACTATTTTTGTGTCACCACTGAGCCCTTCCCATCCTGGCAACCTTCTTCTCACTCTTCTTCCTTCCTTATATTGTGTGAGCAACCTCACAGAGCCACACTGCAACTGAAACAATTTGGATAGAATTTCCCTTTCCTTCCCACCCCTGAGCTGATACACCATTCCCAAGAGTTCAGAGAGGCAAACCAACTAACCGAAGATGTACCTACATTTGTTGCCAATCATTCACATCAATGGCAGGAAAAAAAAAAAAAACAAAAAACAACAAACACAATGGCATCAGCATTACCAGGCTTGAGAAATCTAAATTTTGCCTCTTATTCTTGCCAATGCAATATCCAATATGACTTGTGCTGTACTTAGTAAAGATACCAATGGAAGAAAAGCCAGATACAGATAGAAAGATACTTTCACTATTTCAACCTGATACTTCTAATAAAAGGCACACATTGTTTTACCAATGTATTACATCGCAAATGTGAGGAACAAGTGATAGCTTTAGAAGCTTCTTGATCTTCTCATTAAATTGTAATCTAGGAAATACACAGCCTTCCTCACAAGTAAATAAACAGGAGCAATTGTACATCCCAAGAAGCTCAATGAAGCTCGACATCTCAAGAAGTCAGTGAAAATAAACAACAATCTTCAATTGAAGCAATGAAGTAGATTTTTAAGATAAAAGTAGCCTTTACATCCTTCCAATTTCTAAATCCTTCCAAGTTCTAAAACTGGCTCTGGTTCTAAAACTATTGGATTTCTGACCTCCTGAACTGTCAAACCAGAAAATATTCTTCTCCATATGTAAATTCTTTATTATTATTTTTATCTTATTTTTTCCTATTTTACAGTTAAGCAAATGCTTTCATAAGATGCATTTAACTACACAATAAATTTATGTATGCCACAGTAGAAAGACATACATTTAAGAGCTACCTCTTCAGCAGGAATGCTGTTATTTCTATTATCACAATTTCTCTGATTTACCAAAAAAATTTTTAAAGTACTTAAGAATGGACTTCAAAAAAGTTAAATGGCCTCTTTGTCGCTACACAAATTTTTACTTTTTCTGTATCAGAAAAAAAATCACTGTTACTTGGCAGATAGAAAACCTAGAAACAGGAGTTATTTCAAGAAAAAAAAAAAAAAAAAAAAAAAAAAAAGCACCTAAAAAAAAAGAAGTGAGAAAGTTCAAACAGCTGAAGTATATATAAAGAACAGATACGCCAGCATGATGTGGTGGGTAAGTAATGCCCTTCTCACCAGTCTAAATTATTTTGAAGAAATTACCACCCATACAATTCTTAACCATTTTGACTATGTACTTACATCCTGGCCATTCAAGATACCTACTTTTCTTGAACCTGGTTCAGGCAGGTTCAGACAGCAGGAAGCAAGATATTTGTACAAGAGGTATGAAAGGCCCCAGAGCAGTTGCGAGAGTAGTCGTTATGAGTGGAGGAACAGAATGGCCGAAGAGAGCTCAGGGCGTTCCCAAGCCCCCTTTAACTCCTTCATTCCTCACGGTTTGGGCAATCAAAACTCAACAGCTCAGTTTTCAATCTACTTCACTTTGAAATCCCTGGCTTGAGCCCATGCCAATGCCTGGCAACTCCTGGGAGCACTTAACGGAGCAACAGGAGGGAAGGCCTAGAGCACGTGACGTTCCCGCAGCACAGCTGGACCAGTAGCCCTGATGCCAGCCAGCTTTCACCAGATTTACTGTTGAGTGCTACACACTGGGTACAGGAGGTAGCTGGAAAGCAGAGCTGCTGCTTCACAGAAACTCTGCTTCTTCAGAGTGACACCAGCTCTCCTCCACGTCTCACTGCAATTCTATGCCAATACGAAGCCTTCACCCTTCAAAAATCAATTCTGCTGTCAACAGCAACTGTTTCACAACACTTCACCCTCATCCCTGGAATTGAGACATTGTTGCATTAGCAGAACCCTTCAAGGAGCTGCTTCAAGGTGACATCTTGCCTCCAGTATCTCTGATCCAACAGATCAGTTATACTGCAAAACTTCTTAGCTGCATGAAGAACATCCATTTGTTTCCCCTTCCATCCATAACAGCGCGGATGAGAGTGGCCATATATTCCAGCTTCACATCTTGCAAAGACTTACACAAACAACAGGAATTCAAAGTTACCCAATATGGTAAGGTTTAAGCTACTTTTACACAGAGAATGGACACACCACACAAAGTGGTGCTATGTTGACAATACTTAGGTCTATATACACTGGAGCAACTAGGCAATATTATTATTGAAGAGCATTGCTCAGAAATTGTTTTCTTAAAAAATTTAAATGCAATTCCAGCAATGCTTGATTTTGCAAGACTTTGTTTCAGACTTAAGTTTTGGCTCAAACTGCATCCATCAGCAAGCATTCAGAGGGACTCAAAGTCAGCTGTATGCCAAGTCAATTCAAAAGATGAATGCTCATAACCCTGAGGATACCTGGACACAGTCCTGCACTGCAATACCTCCCCTACCCACACAGCAGCACTGTCACTACATACCACACATCAGGAACACCGGGGCATTCAGGAAGCTGTTTCCTGAAAATCAGAGTGAAGAAGTTTAGGTACTCCTATGTTTATGTACGGCGTACAGCTGTTGAACCAGGTACATCTGTCACTCTTCCTCCTCAGGAATAAAATACCTTGCAGTGGCTGGAGTGCGTGGTTTGGCTTAGAAAGTCTACAATCTAGCATATAACATATTATTTTTCTATTTCACCTCTCTTCCTCCTTTGCAAAGTTCCCTGCTATTGTAACTTCAGCTGGAAGGTGATTTCTCAGCCTGCCTTCTCTTTTCAGCAGCCAGTCTGTAGCCACCTCAGTAACTCAAAACCAGCATTATAGTATTTTTGGGGATTCATATCCCTCATGAGCACAGATCTTCTTCACTAGATGACCCTTTTGAACTCCATCTTGCATCAGGGCACTAAGCAGCTCATTAACAACCAGATGATTCAGCAACTGGTGGCTATGTTGCTGCCTGGTTTCCTTCAGCAGCCAAACTACAGCTTTGAAGGCTATCATTTGCATGATACAATCAGATACCTGAAGAGGTACACAGGTATCAAGTCCCTCTTTCTCCAAACCACTACTAGTTCTGGGCAACACAGCCTGTTCCTGACTTTTCCTTACTGCTGGCATGACTTCATAATCTTACTCTTTCCACAAAAATCCTGATTGTAACATTCTGCTGCTTTCTTCTCCCCTTGCATCTTTCAAAAAGATCACACACTGAAAAAGAAAAGGGTTGAACACAAGATCTCAAGTCACAAAGGAAAACTGGTAACAGATCCCAGATAGAGGGACAATAATCTCCTCATTTCAGGCTCAGAATAGCTAAGTAGGACTCTTGTCCCACCAAAGCCAGTCAGACACCAAGCATTGCCAGCTGCAACTCCTCCCCGCCCCAACAACCCCTTCTGATTATCCACATCCACTAATCTGATTAGCATTCCTGTAATTAAAGCACCACAATATCTGACTGAGAATACAGCACGTTGTTTAAATTAATTCAAAGTCCTTTAATGTAAGAAATTACCACTGCAAGAGAATTACAAGATTTACAAAATAAAACATCACTAATGAGCATACGATCAAAACTGGATTATCTAGTTCTCCAGTTCAGAGGTAGAAAAGCAGGCAGCCAAATCACAAAGGTTTCTATGAAACATGTACAGCTACTTTACAAGAAAGGATACAATTGTATGTTCCCTAATAAATACTTTAAGCAATATATATCTTTTTTAGATATTAGGAAAGAGGAAGTGTTATTTTGGTCTACTCTTTACTTACTGAAAAGTGAGGAGTGAGATTGTTATTCTGAACAGTACTTACAGGTTTATAAATTAGAGAGATGAGAAAAACATACAAACCTTACCCTGGCCTGGTAGAGAGGATAAGTTAAATATAAATCCCCAGTTAAACTGTAAGTTTCTCCCTCTGCAGCAAAATTTCTTCCCATGGCTGTTTGCTCATTTGTACAGGGTACTTCTGAACCACCTCCCACCCAGACACACACACAAAAAGCAAAACCAGGCACAAGTATTCCCTCTGACTCAGATTTACAAGCAATAAAGAGAGATGAGGAAGTGAATCACTCATCTACAGCAAACCTGTGTGGATGCAGCTTCTGGAATAAACCAAGTCTGTTATGAGGCTAAATGGAGAGGAAGGGGCAAAGTGAAGAACATGTGAATGCAATATTACACTTGTGGGATCCAGTGATTCCCATACTTCCTGGGCTATAAGCGGTATGTGTGAGTGTAGAAACACACAGCTCCCTCCTGAAAGAGAAGCACTCTATTCACCTTTTCACCTTCCACCTAACTAGGCATTCTCCTGAGTGCTCAAGGAAACTGCCTCTGTGAGCATCAGTCTTGAAAGAGCATAGCCATCTCTAACACTGCTGCTCAACCAAGCATCAACAGAGAACAGCTTTGGGCTGCATCCCATCCTGGAGATAGATCATCTTAAGACCCTGACCAGGAGCTGTAGGACCCACAGTCATACTCTGTGTCCTAAGGTACAACAGCTAGGATCCTCTTCGTAACAGCTCACGTACCTACTCCTTCTTCAATTTCTCTGAGTCCAAGAGAATAGTCTTTTTTTCCCTTCCCTTTTTGTGAATGATAGATAAATAGGTCTTAGACCTTTAAAAGCCAAGAGTGTAAGGCCCAGAAAAAGAACATCTGAATTGAGGCAGAGGTAAAATAACGTCTTTTACTGTAGTACAGTCAGGCTTCAGATCTGGAGCTCCAGGCTCACCTTCTAAGCTTCTATACCAGGTGTTAAATCTTTGATAGGGATTATGCAGCCAGGTGCCAGTGATAAGAGACTGGATTTGACCTCTAAGGACCTTCTGAAGCACATTGCTCCCATTCCCCCCCACCAGTAAAACAAGATAATTCTACATTTTCATATGGATACTCATCTCAACAACGCCCAACACTTTGCTTGACTTTTTTTAAAATCTATAGTGCTCTAGGGCAGAAGTTTTAATGCAGTTATATACAGCAGAGATCATTAGCAGGGTTTTTGCTATTCCATTAGACACCACTTCAGCAATCATGATGAAATCATTATACAGACTCCAGTTTTCTTCAGGGGGAAAACAAATACTTATGTTAAAGATCTTCTTCCATGTGTTACATTTCTGACAATATGTTCCACATATTCAAGGTATAAAAACCAATCCCTCTCCAGAAACCTGAGGTCAGTCTCCACTTAAACACAGGGTACAGCTTGCTATTTCTCTGACACAGAAACAAGATCTAAATGCACATCCATTTTTTTCCTTCTCCCTCTGCTCCCCCTCCCAATTTCAGGTGCATTCCTACATAAAGCTGACTGTATCCAAACCAAAAATCTGTTACGATTTTGCAAAAAAGAGTCAGCTTTCCAACATTTACTCCTTTCAAACTTTTTGGTAGGTTTTCTTTTTATGAAGGAAATCACTACATGAAGTGCTAAAACTCAGAAGACTAAAAGGTGACTTTATCCTATACTGTCCTTCCACTCAAATTCCTCTGACAGAGCAGGCAAGGAGAAGGCTTTTCCTCTCCACTGAGGATGAGTCACATGAGCCTTCTACAGCACAAAGGAGAAAAACGTCACTTCTTGTTCTTCCCAAAGAAACATCACTTGTTTTTCCCAAAAAGACAGATATGCTAAGAACACACTGGACTGCTTTAGAGGATGTTTTGTTGCCTTTTTCTCCTGAACAAATACATCACTCAACTAAAATCCTGCTCATAACAGGAATCCTAAATCCTGGTCATAACAGGATGGGTAAGAGTCCGTCTCTGCAGAAGTGCTTTGTGAATCTCTGTTCTCAATATCAGTAGCAGTATTGCAAATATTCCTTTATCTGCATCTGTATCCCTGTTTCATCTTTTATGTATACAAGCATCAATATGGCTATCTGCCACGTAGATCTTTTAATAGCTTCTGGACTAAGCTTTATAGAGTGCTCAGCAATACCAGTGGCTTCATCGCAAAGAACATCCTCACATTCCAGGCACTGGAATGGCCTGCCCAGGGAGGTAGTGGAGTTGCTCTCCCCAGCAGTGTTCAAGAGGCAGCTGGATGAGGTGCTACGAGATATGGGTTAGAAGCTTGTGGTAGCAATGGTAATGGGAGGACAGTTGGACTAGATGATCTTGCAGGTTGTTTCCAACCTTGTGATTCTATGATTCTAAACTTGCTTTATGGGGTTTTCACCCAGATCCCAAGCCAGGTAGTTCTTGCAAACACCAAACCATGCAATCATCCTTGAATTGCTGAGCTGAAATCAGGCAGAACTGTTCTTAGGTATAGCTTTAGCTGACAGATCATGCAAATCTAGCAACTGCTAGTTGCTGCAAGAGATTCTCTATTGCCTTAGCTCACAACTAACTAGTACTATTAAGTGTTTGGGGCAGAATCTCACTCTGATAAATCTTACTGTGGGATCCTACATCCCTTCTTACTCAAAGGAAACAAATAGGAGAAAATATCTATGGCCATTTCAACTATTTTAGACAAATTATGCCACAAAAACACCTTTCTATTCACTGAAGAAGAGGATTAGCCAATTGAATTCAGTATTTGAATGCAACCCTGCCAATGGCAGGGACATCTTTCGCTAGATCAGGTTGCACAAAGCCCCACCCACACAACCCAACTTTGAATACCTCCAATGATCAGAGAGCATTCTTAGGATGATGACTGAGCTCCCTACTTGGTCATTCCCCAACGCATTTTACTACCTGTTTTAATAATGAAAAGCTACCACAAACCATTGTCTTGAAGCACAGGTTACAGATGCTAAGGAAAAACACCTGATGTCTATCACACTGCTTTGTGATCTCCAAGGTAAGACAGTATCCTGACCCGTGTGGCCTTGGTGGCAAACATGAAGATGGCTCAAACACATACTAGCAATGAATTCTGAAAACTTTCTAGACTTTGAGTTCATCAGTTAGTTACATGCCAAACCAAAACATTCTGGGTTCTATGCAAGAAATCTTATAAGGTGTTCCCAAATTTCAGTGTTGGGGAACACATAAAAACATAGCCCTATTCCACTCATCCCATCAGTTCCCACATTAAGCCCTTCCCTGTTATCTAAACACAATAAAAGTGCTCTGTAAAAACCTCAGTGAGTGTACCATTAGCCAGAACAAATACTACCAGCACGAGTAACTGCTGCATAGACTTGCAAGTGCCCAGATAGGAGCACGTGCAAGTCCCAAGCCGTGAAATGGCCTGGTTGGAGGAGCCCCACACCTATTTATAGCGCTTGCGGGAGCTGTGAAGCCATTCCCAGGCACACAGCCCAGTGGAGCACAGACCACTGTAACACAGCTTCTAGGGCCAGCAGGTGCAAAAATACATCCCACCAGTACTTCTCTGGCGAGTACGTCTCCCATGCCTCTGCTGAATGCATATGTAAGGGTGGTCAGCAAAGAGTTTTGCTTGGTTTTGATATTCTCACATACCCAGCATCTGCCTGGCTCTTTGGGCTTAGGACATACCTACATCACTGGTAGGAGCCATACAGAAGTGGTTTGTGATGCTAAATCAGCTACCAGCATCACTAAGCAAGGCTGGTTAGCTTTCAGGCTCCCGATTTCTCTTCGAAACTGCAGCCTGACTGACAAAGCAGTGATGAAGCAGCAGGCTGTAAGTTGGTCACTCTAAGTTCGCAAAAGCTGTTCTCTTTTCTCCCCAGAGTTGCTGCTGCTGCAACTGTGATTCCTCAAGGCTAATCACAGAGCCCTCTGCACAGCAGCCCCGCCGCCCCGCACAGTGCAAACACCACAGGCAGCACGTCACCGGGCGAGCAGCAGGGCCGCCATCAGCCCACGGAGAGGGGCTGGGGAACGACCGCCTAATCCCCGACCCGGAACCAGCAGCTCCCCGAGGGGCTCAGGGGTACCGCGGCACCAGCGATCCCTTCGGGGAGCGGCGCGGGGCCCGGTCGTACCTGGGAGCTGAGGTACCGCTTGAGGCACTCCTCGCACACCGCCTTCTTGCAACAGGACAGGGGCTTGACGGGTTTCTCTTCCAGACACACTCGGCAGCTCAGCACCAGCAGCGGCCCGAAGTCGCCGCCGATCAGCCCGGAGAAGGGTTCGGGCAGCAGGTACAAGTCCACCACCTCGATGCTGCCGCCCGCTGACAGCGGGTCGCCGCCCGCCGCCACCCCGCGCCGGGCCGGGGGCTGCGCGCTGCCGGAGCTGGGCGGGGAGCCGGGGCCCGGCCGGTCGTTCTCCACGCAGTACACGGTGCAATACACGTGCCGTCGGGCCGGGCGGCGCCGACCGCTGCCCCCCTCCAGCCCCTCCTCCGCCGATTCCCCCGCGCCCGGCGGCTCCGGCCCGGCCGCCTCCTCTTCGTCCTCCCCCGCTGCGTCCCCGCCGCCCCCTCGTCTCTCGGAGCCAATGGAGGGCGGAGGCTCCCCACCTTCTCCCGGCCCGGCCGCCTCCCGTGGCGGCGGCCTCTCCTCCAGACCGTCCTCCCGTGAGCCCCCGGCCGGGCTGGGCGGCGCGGCGGCGGCAGCCCGCGAGGCGCTCAGCGAGCTCTGCTGCTCCCCCATCGCCTCCCGCCGCCGCCGCCGCTTCTTCCCATCCAGCCGCCTCCCGGTCTCGCTTCTGCTTCCGGGTCCCGAGCCCCGCCGCTCGCAGCCCCGGCGACAACCCGCCCGCGGGCGCCCGGCCTCTTCTCTCCGAGGCCGCGGACACGGCGGGGCCGCTCCTTTCACCGCCACCCGCGGGCTCTCGGCCGGAGAGCAAGACCCATGCCGCGGGCAGCCGCCCCTGAGCCGCGGGGCAGCGCCCGGCCGCGCCTCCCGCCCCGCCCCACCGTCCCCTGTGACGCGCCGCCCTGTCCCGCCCCTGGTTGAGGCGTAAACACTGTGCGTGTGGTGATCGGGCGCGGCAGTGAGTGCGGTACCGATCCCAACTGAGTCGTGTGGGAGGTGTGAGAGAGAACGGCGCAAACAGAACAGATCCAAGTCAGTCAGCCCGCGGAGAGAAGGCTTTTCCTCACCATGCTGTTGAGTTGCAAGAGCTTTGTCATGTTTGACACAGAAGTATACATGAAACAAAAGCACGTTATTGAACTCCTTCATAGCAGAACAGTGGTACCACTGACATTTGTTGATGCTTGCTGAACATTGATGGAGGCCAAACAGTGAGCACAGAGTGGTGGTGCATTTTAGTAGTGACAGTGGGTCACCTCCACTGTGCACTTTTTTATGAGCGCAGTATGCAGACTCCTGTTCATCAGTGACAAAAATGCAGAACTAATGCTAGTGGCTGTATTGCAAAACCGTACTTTGTAGCTGAGAGTTTGCTCTATCAAATAGTATTGCTGTGCTCTTTGTAGCTGTGTTATAGTTTCCATGGAAACCATTAGGAGGCATTACTTTCTGAGCAAACTAAAGCAGGACTCAATTTCCCAGGACTGCAATTCTAGAGTCTTCATGAAAATTACTTCTACTAAAGACAATTATTATTATTATTTTTTTTTAGGATGAGTAATTAACACTCATTCCTCTGGATTGTGCTTGAAAGCTCTGAGGAAATCTGAATATTTGTTCCCATGTATAGCTGTAAGTAACTGGCAGCATAGTCTTGGGTTGTTGGATGTAGGACCTTTGTTGGTTTTTGTTGTTGTTGTTGTTGTTGTTTTTGTAACATTCTCTTTTATCATGCTTTTTTTTTTTTTTTTTTTTTTTTTTTTATTAATTATTTCACATGTTACCTACAATGGCAAAAGTATTCTGAATACTATGGAAATTATCTTCAACTGAACACTTGTATTTATTTTGAAAAAATAAAAAACAATTTGGGTTCTTACTACTTGCCTCCCAGTATTTGTAGTTTTCACTATTGTATATGCATACTTCCTATACAATAAATCATCTTACATACTCCAAAATGCATTCAGCCAGTACCATTTCCACTGTGAACATGGTCCTGTTTCCAGAAGTTGTGAAGTGGCTTGCTGGTTTCACCTTTTTTTTTAACCAAAAAAGTATCAGTAACCATCTGAGACAAAAGCTTGTGACAACAGCACAGCTGTAATGGCAAAACTTTGATGAGCCCTCCCTGTGAGTGGAGAACACCTTAAGTTTGCCTTCCCCCTGCAGCTCTGAGCATGGATGGGTTACAGTAGGGCCAGGAATTCCAGCAAATTACTAGCAATAGGATAAGAGATAATGGTCTTAGGTTGTGCTGTGGAAGGTTCAAATTGGATATTAGGAAGAAGTGCTTCTCAGAAAGAGTAGTGAGGCACTGGCACAGGCTGCCCACAGGGAGGTGGTGGAGTCACTGTCCCTGGAGGTGTTCAAGAACTGTGGATGTGGCACTGAGAGATGTGGCTTAGTGAGCATGTTGGAGGTGGGTTTATGTTTGGACTATATGACTGTAGTGGTCTTTTCCAACCTTAATGATTCTATGAACTTATCTGGTGATGAAGATGACAGCTGCATAGCTCATCTCAAAAAGTCCTCCTCGTGTCTGAGTTACAGTATTTGAAAGAAAGTATCCCTGATAGTTTTTGTCTTTAGTCCTTACGAGATCAGTTTCCTCAGCCAGAAGGAAAATACAGAGTTATCTCCTTGGGTTTCAGTTCATCTTCTGAGGTAAAAGAGTCATGGATGTTCTACAGAAGGTATAGGATAGAAAAAGCCCTGCTTTAGAGTAATTTCTTAGGAACATCCTAATTAAATCAGGAAGAATGACTGTGCCTCGTTTAATTGTTGCAGAATGTAGTTTGAAAACAGCCTGCACCATTATTTTTGTCTAGCACTATGGAAACAACTTCCAAAATATCACTGTGTCTCAAAAGTTTATCCAGGAATTCCAACAAATACCTTTCGGAATATGCATTCATTTGGTACCCATAGTAGGAGAATATAGCCATTGACACATCACCAAAATGATAAGACAAATGTACTGATATGTTGAAGCTTCAAGCAAAGGAAGCTCTGCCTAAACAAATAAAACCTTTTGGACTTCATCTCTGCTTACCTCATACTTGCTGTCTGTGGTCATCAGGGCTAAAGAAGTGGGATGCTTTTCTGAAACTGATAGTTCTTTCCAGAGAGACCTCTATCAGAGACTCAGGTCATCTTTTACTGGGCACCTACAACCTCTGTCCATCCTCCTTTACCCTGCTCTTATTTTGGAATGACGTATTCTACATACGTCTCCGAAATCCTTCTTCTAAGCCAGTGACATTGCTTGCTTCCTGGCCCTCCGTCTGCAGCACTAAGTTTTAATATCTTTCTTATCACATTTCTCTTCCTAAAAATACCACAGAGCTCTGCGTGTAGCCTAAAGCTTTGTGGAAGGCTCGTTACTGGGTTTCTGTGCTTGATCTTGCTGAATCCAATTTCACACTGAGACTCATTGGCAGCTCCTTCTGCCTTCTCCTCCTCACCCAAATCTCTTATTCATCCTCTATTTCCTTACCACATTATCATCTCCAATATAATCTGGGTTTCAAGCCTGGGAATCACTTTCATCTTCTTCAAATGCAAAGAACCATTTGGGTAAAGCATGGTACGTAGGCAACAAACTTATTGTAGAGCAGCAGGATATAGTTTTAAGTCCTTGAAGTTAAAACTGAGAAACTGTGCTGGGAACTGCATGAAAATGAATTGGTTCACAAGGTGGGCTTATTCCCGTTCGGTGCCGGAGCTATGTCTACACAAAGTGACAATCTATGTATCCAACAGTCACCAATTTTCTTTGTTAAAACTCACATGGCAGGCAACGACCATGTCATTTTATAGAATCTCATACTCACAGAATGGCTTAGGTTGGAATGGACCTTAAACTCCGCCAAACTCCACCATGTAGATCAGGTGCCCATCGCCCCACCCAGCCTCTCCTTCAGCACATTAATCTGGAGTGAAGTGCCTTGGTACACAGCCTGCATGTGGTGCAGACTTTTTGAGGAAGCTGAGGTTATTTACCACCATCAGCAGCAATACAGGCATGAGAGCATTCCAAGCTGCATCAGCGGTTTTGTAGTCTCCCAAGGAAAGAAACCTCTATTACTGCATTATTTTATTAAGGAGGTTTTGAAGTTATTTCTGAGGAAATAACTCTCCACAGTACTGACAGCAGTAAAGTAAATTGTGTTAAAGGGCAAATATATGTCATAACTATTGTAACCATGTAGAACAACACACAAACAGAATGTTTTGTTAAACACTGTACAGCTTTTTTTTTCAGAAATATCTGATGTGCAAATTGCTATCTTTTCATTCTTAGCTTCAGGCTCAAAAAGCAGTTGAACATTCATTAAAACAATTGTCTGCCCGTATTACAGAATTATTAAATTATGCTTTTATCGTATTCTACTTGGTTTTTGTTTGCTTATTTATACAATGGTAATAATTTAAAATAATTTCAGACAATAATCAAATTAAGTAATTAACTTTCTCAGGCAGTGGGCTAAAATAGGTCTTTTCAGAGCAGCTATTTTTGAGTATGCATCTTTATTTCTTAAAACCAAATTTCAAAATGGTTATGAAAGCATCCTTGAGCTCCTGCCTGTAATTCAGTGATAGAATGAGCTTAATAATGATAGGGCAAGAGATAATGGCCTCAAGTTGTGCCATGGGAGGTCAGGTTGGATATTAGGAAGAATTTCATCTTGGAAGGAGTGGTGTTGCATTGGCACAGACTGCCCAGGGAGGTGTTCCACCGTCCCTGGAGGTGTTCGAGAAACTTGTAACACTGATGGATGTGGTTAGTGGGCACAGTGGGAATAGGTTCATATTTGGACTAGATTGTTTTAGTTGTCTTTTCCAACCTTAACTATTCTATGACTCTATGAAAACCTGCTGCTATCAATAAAGACTCATCATTTCTGTGCTGTGACACCAACACAGCTGGAGGGGCTGGAGCAAGGGTATGGCCGTGTTTTCTGCTGAGTCCTGCAGCAGCAGGAGCTGGGGCCTCCCCTTTAATTGCAGCTAAGTGAGCGGCCAGCTCTGCAGCCTTGGACAAGATACTCATCTGCCTTTTCCCCTTTTGCCCTTTGCCTGTCTCAGTTATCCCAACTGTCAGTTGTGCGTGCAGCTGAGGTGCCCCTGGACCAGGACATTCCTTGGGTTTGGATGCAGGCTGTAGATGTTGCATGGCACAGAGAAAGCTGCAGTTTCAGAATCAAGTGTGGTGCAAGAAATTAGCTAATTAATAGCATGTTGGATACTTAAAAGTAAAACTGCATATGTTTGGATGCTACTGTGGCTCTGCTCATTTCCTGAGGAAAAGCATGTCCATGAGAGTTTCTGTGGGGCTGTAATTGCTGCTGAGCAGTGTGTTCTGTGAGAGTTCTACATGCACGAGCTAGCAGCAGGAACGTCACTCACCTCTAACAACATGCTCTCTTTGTGTAAGAAAACAGGAATACAGGCATTTTCCCTCACTCAGATAATAGTTATGTGTCCAGATTTCAAGAAAGATTTTTCCTAGTGTACCAAAGCAAATATTTGGTAGAACATATGCAACAATTCTGCCAACAAAAGAAAAGCCAGAATAAAATCTAGCTTACCAGTAGAGGAAAATGCTGTTGGCTTATTTTGAAATTTCTGTTGGCTTATTTTTATTACTGCCACGAGGAGAAATGTCTGTTTACCCTCAGTAAATCATTCTGCAGAATAAGAGAATGCCTTATTTATACCATCACTGGTCAAAACAGAGGTTCCTTTTAAGTCTTTGTCACTAATATGCAAGGTAAGCCTGAGCATCCCCTGTGTTTTTCAGGCTGCATTGTATATCTTCACTGTAATGGTGGCACACTCAGAAAATCTTCACTTTTGGATGGAAAAAAGGTAACCAAATTATGGTCCAGCCAAATTAAAGCAGTGAGTTATTGATCATTCTATATGTTGCATTGATTATTCTATAGATAGTTTGCCTATGGTGGAAGGTAGGAGGAAATGAGAAGCATTAATAGTGAGAACAGGTAGCTCATTGTCTTGACCAAAATCAGCAACTCACTTGCTGCAGTATGTTTCCAGTCTGTGAAGTGCAACACACACATCTTTGAAGGGCTGCAATCAACGAGGAATCCGTTAAGCAAATTCCTTGAAAGATAATTTCATTATTTTTTTTCTCTGTACCATTTGTTTGCGTGGAAAATTCTTTGTCCTCTTGTGTCCCTACCCCCTGTTCAGTGGTTAAGCTAAAGGCTAATTCTTAAAGATTTCATTGCATATGTTGTAAAAAAAAAAAAAAAAAAAAAAAGGTGTCAGTAAATGTGGATTTTGCCTTAGGAATTACCATGTACAGCTGAAAACAGCTATGCACTTGTCTGAGTGCCAACAATAAGTCTGCACACAGCACCACGTGTCTTTCTGCGTGTAGTACTCAGTGACCTTGAAAGAACTGTTCCTAAAAGTATTCTCCAATCTTCTTATTGAATGTTTTGGAATGGGCCAAAAAGTAATAATGTTAAAGAGTGCAGGGCAGCTAGGGCAGTCTACAGGCTGCAATGGAAAGCTTTTTACAAAACAGAGAACTTCAGCCAGGAACTTGATAAATGTAGGTGGGAAATACCTTGTCGTCTCCATAGAGAAGTTGGGTTTTTTAATAGTCAGTTTAGGTGCAAAGTTATTATGTCTCACCCTAACAACAAGGTTAGTTGCTTGGTTTGCACAATAAGTCCTGAACAGAGTTATAAAAAGAAAAGAGCAGGAGATGTCAAAACAGTCCCTAGGGTAGTGAAAGGGCATCAGTAAACCTCTTGTCCTAGCAAAGTGTAAATAGGGAAAATTGTAACACTTCAAGATACGGTCTGAAGAGAAAATGAAGTTCTGAGGCTCTTGGTGGAATTTGAGACTGCCAGCAAGCCCAGGCTGCAGTGACAGCACTGCTGTTTTTTTTGGTGGATCTGGTATTGCTTATCAGCAGCATCAGAACATCTCAAAAATGCCAACCTGTCACAACAGCTTTTTCAAGAAGTTACTCATTCGGCTATCTGCTGGGAAGTCAACAGGCATTGCCAGTCAAGATAGATTCTTGCTATGTGGATCTCTGTGGGACAAGCTCTGCACAGCCTCAGAGCACCTCAGGATAAAAGGTATTTCTATAACTTTAAACCTCAGACAAACTTGGAGAAAATTCTCACCTTTATTCTCACCCAGTCCAAAATTTCAATTTTTCATTAACAGAGATATTTTATTTAAAAAAATAAATAAAATTACAGTATCAATTAGATCAGGAGGTATTACTATTACTTATGATTGCTTGACTTAGTGTGACCTCACCCGCTGCTTAAAGTAATTCAATCTGCTAGTAAAACAGATCATAAATACAAAGAAAAGGCAACAACTGTGGGAAATAAACATAACCATGCATTGCAATCAGATTTTTCTTTCAAAATTCAATTTCAAATCTCTTGGTAAAATTTTTACATCTGGAAAGATCTGATGAGAGAAGAGTACTCATTCAGCAGTATGTACACGAAACAGCTGTAAGCAGTCTACATGCTGCCAATACTAATGAAGTGCATTTACCAAGTACTTCTGATTTTGTAGTGAAAACATTGATCTGTGGTTCCTTCAGGACACAAATACAAGGTGTTATCAGGAAGAATTATGGTGCTTTCTGTAAGCAGACAACTAAGGAAACCTACATGCCTCTTTCAGGCTAAGGATTCCTTGTTTTTTTTTTGTTTGTTTGTTTGCTTGTTTTTTTCCTGAGTGCTATACTGATGCAGTCCCTAATGTGACTGTGGATATGTTGGACACTTTCCTACGGGAGCAATATTTTCCCTTTCCTATTTGGGAATAAACCAGAACAACTTAAGCCTGTAAACTGGCAGAACTGCATTCATGTGAATGGGGTTACAGCACTTACAGGATTGCAGTGCAGCTGTTGTCTTGCTTCCAGATTTCTTAGGCTACTGAAAATGGATTCTGTGAACTTTCAGTTCAGAGACTGATAAGGTGCTGCAATCATACAGTCTTAATTCTCCTTGGTTGTGTGATACAATTTGCAGTAATGTTAAAACTAAACTAATAATCTAAGCTGGTATCCAATGTTTAAATACATGAAACAAAGAGAACACAACTAAGGTCATGCCACTAACCTTGCTTCTTTTCCCTTATTTCTTTTTTTGACATGTAAATGGACACAGAAATATTTGAAAACTTAGGCAGAAACATACTTACTTTCACATTTGCAAACAAAAAGGTTTCAGCTCATGAGCTTGCTGTAGGTTTGAAATCTTTATTCCTTACATTTAAGCATCAATTAGAAATTGAATGTGAAGAATAGATAAGATTATTTTTTCCACATACATAGTAAGGTAATATTATGATTAATATGAAAAGTATGTGTGACAGAAAAGGATTACAGACCAATAGCACCATTTCCCCTGTAATCTTTATCCCTTTCCTGACTAAGTGCTATCTGCTAATACAAATCCCCAAGTTCCTGACCTTTTTTTTTTTTTTTTCCCGTCCCTGCAAGCACTTTGGAGGAAATGATTCCTGTCACGTAGCCAAAGGGGGCATATTTACATGGTTCCACATGGTGTGACAAGGAAATCCTGTTGCAGAGGATTCAGGAGGAAAACAAGGAGATTGCCTGCTCTGTCACTCTTTTTTAGAGCTCCTGCCTCCGCTCCTCAACAGGTTAACTTCCTGAATCACCACTTCTGGAACATTATCAGAACAGATCTCTTTGTTTCTTAATTTTCTTCCTCCAGTTTTGAAAGTGGACATTTCCAGGACATTCTACTTCCTGCTCTTTTGCCATTTATTAAGTGATTACGTTGTTGTCTGCTATGGATTTTTTTCTTTGAAAATTTTACTTGTAGTACTCATATTTTCTTGCTCCTCCACTGGTCAACATTAAGCTCTGCACCGAAGTAAGAACATACTGTGAGTTCTTTAATTCTGTTCTTTTCTGGGGTGGGGGGAAAGCCTTCACTGCAGGCAGGAGAGTGTTATCATTTCAAATCCTAAAGCATTCAAATAGCTTTGGTACAGCCTAGAGGAAACCAGAAACACAGAAAGGTTTAGTCTTTGTTTTTATGGAAGTTTATTACATATATAATACTGAGAATAATCATTTCTAGATCATATTATAAACAATATATGAAAACTCAGTGTGTGAACTCTCCATCAACTACCAAGTGAATACCTAAATGATGGGGTTACTTTCATGTTGGCTTTCACATCTGTAAAAAAACCATCAGCAAAATCCATTAACTGAGAAGGAAACCTGCAACAAAGGTAGGAGCCTATGTAAAACCAAAAAGGAACTTCTTAAAAAAAAAAAAAAAAAAAAAAAAAGCTACTATATTGAATTCTAGTGATAGCAAAATCTATAAAACCATTGGTAAGAAAGCACAGTGTATGTTAGTTTTATTCTGCTTTTTCAGACAAGGAGCGTATTCCTTCAAGATCTAACAAAATCCTCCATCTGGCCAGGTAGCATATGTTTAGAGCTGGATCAGATTAGAGATCATTTAATTTAAAACAAAAGCAGTTCTCAGTTGTGCATTAGTTTTGATGCACAGTACTGTGCATTACTAGCTTCAAGCTCTGGGAACATTCAGGTCAAGATTTCACTTGATGCCTCAGAATCAGTTCTGCTTTGGTACAAGAGAAAATAGCCTATTTTAAAAATTCCCTGCTCCTAGACAGGAGCTCAGTTTTAATCTAAGCTGCAAATTTTATGAGTTATTCCATGCCCTTAATTCTAGATATATCTTTTGGTCTGTATCTCTTGTTTGCACTGTCTTTTGGAAGAACATAGAAGGGACACAGCATGTCTCCAGGGTTTTAATAAAATTTATCACAGTCAAATGATAATGCTGTGTCCAGCCTGTTGCCAGCCTCAGAACATAAAGAGGCAGATCCAATTTCCATGCTGACATCTCCAGCATGGTAGGAATTTAGAAATATAAATACGAACTAATATTTATTAGATTAAAGTTTGTATGAGTATGAGCTAATGGTCAAAACCTTATTATACCAAAGAGGTTGTACAATCACTATTTTCTCTCTTTCTTTTTTTTTTTTTTTTTTTTCCTATGTTTTTCTTCTTTCCAATAGCACCAGAGTTTATCCAATGCCAAAAATGTTTTTGAACTGTTTAAAGATGTTCTGGCAGAAAACCTGACATCTGGTGTTTAAGGTAAGAACAACTAGAAGGATCCTGTTCCTGGATGACAGCATGGAAATTCTGAAGTATAAAGTCTACAACCCCATGGAAGACAAATCTGTAGAACATGATAAGCGTTTCTAGAGGAAAATCATTCTTTCTCTTTCAAAATAATGAAGTTTTTTTTTTCTGTTTTGGGGCTAGAAAGGGCCAAAAATGCTATTGATCTCTATAGGGCATCTCTTTACTCCTCTCCTTGTTGGACTGTGGAATATCGAAAGAGATAAAACTGGAATATGAAGGGAAAGAGAAGAAATGGTAAATGTTTTTCTTACTGTATTGAAAATCTCTGAAAAAGTAAATTTAAACTTTATGTTACAATTTTTTTTTTCTTAATCTGTATTTCAGAAGATGAAAGAAGCTTAGAGAATGAGCAGACAATAAAAATAAAAAATAAAAGCTGCAGTTCTTAAGTACTGAGATGGTGATTCTGGGTGTTTTGCACATGCTTCTGGGACATGGGCGCAGAGCTTTGCTCCTGCCTACCTCTGAGTGCCGTCTTTGTGGCAACCTGCCCCATGGGTGACCCTCAGCTTGCTGTGCCATGCAGTGGGACAGCAGCATCCATGCTGACCCTACCCTGGTGGGTAAGACTACTGAAGGGTATGGAATGTGTAGTGGGGATGAGAGGTGGAAGCACATGCTGCTGATATTTTAAACCTACATGGATTTTATTTTATAGGTTTGCTAAGTTAAGCTGTGAAAAATACAATTTTGACATGTTTGACTGCTATTTTATGAGACCATCAATTTTTAAGAGGGTTTTATGAAGTCTTTATCCAGGTAAACAAAGTTATTAGGTAACATATCTTGTTTTAACAGGAAAGTAAAATCTACAAATAAGGTAATAAAAACTGGCTATAATAAAAGCCCTTGACTATTGTGTATCTATGGGGTGAAGATTTAGGTTTAATTTTGACTGACAGGAAGAAAGGGAAATGTAGTTTTCTTTTATGAATCATTGTCCCATGATCACAATAAAGTTTAATTTTCAAGTAGTTTAGTCTAAGATTACAGGAAACTCAGATTTCTAGTTCCACTCTAGATAATGTTGATGAGACAGCTGTAGATTTAAGGGTCATTAAACAATTCTTAATCACAAAATTATGCACTTACCTTTTATCACATATTTAATTCTAATTGAAGCTAATGGGGTTTAAAACATTAAATCCTTTTGCTTCCAAAGGAGCTTTAGCATCTTCTTCAACTGTATATTTGCTTGAATGTTTCTCTTATCTGGGTCCTGTCACAGCCATTCCTTATCTCCCTTCTTTGCAGGAGCAGCCTTCGGGGCAATCAGTTCTCCAGGGCAGGCTGCAGCTGATCAGGTGCTGGGGGCGGAGGGGCCCAGGGTGGAGCTCTACCACCTTGCTGTATCTAGTCATGGGGTGGTGGATAGTGTGTACATATGGGAGGACTAGAGACTCCCCGGTAAGTTAATTTTGCATCAACTCACTCGCGTGGCACAGGCAACAAGTATTACACCTTGTTTTTCCTGCTGCAGATATAATTAAAGAATTTTTTTCCTTTTTAGCTAGGATCTGATAGACAATTTTCAGGCACTTCTTGGCATCTCCTTGGCCCTGGTGTGTTGTCTGCTTTGTAAGGCATTTTCCATTTCTTACATTCAATTAAACATCCTCATAAACATGTTAAGCAAAATATTAATATTTAATGTTAGTAGATTTTGTAAAGAATCACTAAGATGATTATTATTTACTATTTTGTCTAATGGAGAAGCCTTTAAAAAAAAAAAAAAGTCAGAAAAGGTGGTATTTGAGGGAGGCTACGCTACTTCTGCCAAATTATTTGGAAGAGATCAAACAATGATCAGTTTGAGTTTTCTCTCTTTTCTATTCCTTGTGAAATTCATAGTAGTACCTATGCTATGTGATGACAAAATTAAAAAGATGTCCCTCCAGCCATTAAACAAGAAGAATAACTGAGTCTGTACTGAAGATGCCTGAATATGGATTGACCATATGGTCAGGGTGGAGAAATGGGTAGCCAAGGAGAAACACCAATAAATGGATTTTATCTAGTTCAACACTGAGCAATAAAGAAATAATTGTTACCAATCAAACAGGCAACTTTTCCTAATCTTCTGTTTACCAAATAACTGTCTTGGTTTCAAATATCTATTTTTTAACTTATCGCTACAGCACTGTAAAGAAAAACAAGGTTTAATTATATTCTTCTTTACCACAAGGTAGAAATGCCTTAATTTAGCTTCTTTTAGTCTGGAAAGAAAAAAACAAAACAAAACAAAAAAACAACAACAACAACAACAAACAAACAAACAAAAAACAACAACCAAATATATTGCAAAAAATTTGTAACTGTTAACCTGCTTAGAAAGAACTGTAACTGTATCTTCTCTTAACCCACCAAAAGAGTTTAAGAGCTGAAGTTATTCATTGTTTCAGATAGTAACAGAATCATACAGAAATCGATTTGACACTAAGCACACTGCCCAAACTCATTTGGATAGGCAGCGCTGGTTTGTGGTGGTGTTGTTGTTTTCATTTAATGAAGAAAATGAAATGGTTTTGCAACTCAAAGTTTTGCCTAGTTTTGCTCTCAGTAAATCTCAAATTGCTTTATGCACAAAGGTATATACCATTGTGCATGTCCGTTGTCTATGCAGGCACAATCTTTATGCTACGTTAAACATCCAGCTAAACTCACAGCGTTGTTGTTCCCATCAGGCACCCCCATCATCCTGATTCACAAAGGTCTTATTAGCACAGGGAAACACTCATCTGTGCCATGGTCAGTCTGTGGCTGAATGTGCCACACACAGAAATGGTTCTGCTCCTCTTCCGCTGGTACCATTCTCTCTTCATTGCTGATGGAAAGCACCAGGCATCTTGGGGAACTCATTCTTCATGAGTTCTTCAGTTCTCCCCAGGATCTGTCTGCTCTTTCATATGAGTACTTGCTTTGCACTTGTGGCCACCTCCTTAAGAGGCAGGAGTCAGAGACCTGAGGAATCCTTCTCTTATTGCCAGGGGGCCCAACCAGAGCCCCCTTAGTGCCAGGAAGGCAGGTCTGAACACTTCCCTTGGGTCTACACATGCTTTGTGTGGGATGGCAGAACCCTCTCCTGAGCATTTGTCAGGAGACAAATGCTGTGAACTAGTTTTGGCAAAACTGCTGTTGCTGTTCAGTTCTCAAAATAGCTTTGTTCTTTCCTCCCGCAGAGGCTGAAGTGAAGAAAATGTCCCCACACCACGCAGAAGAGCCTTCCTGCAGGCTGCATGCCCCAGGGCCATGCAGGAGGCACAGCACTTTTTTTAAAACAACTTTTTGTGTAGCCCAAAAGAGGTCATTTAATAAGAAAATAGAGCAGGCCTTCGGCTTTGCAAAAGATGGACAATGCGCACAGAAACTGTCGCAGCTTGGCACTCCCTGGCCTTGTTCAACAGCAGAGGGACCCAGGCCTCCTCTCCCAACCAGTCAGGGAGTTGTGCTGAGGCACCTAGCCCACTCTCCTGCCAACTGCAGCACCACAGGGTTCTCTGTGGAAGCCAGGAAGTTTTACCGAGAGGGCCATCAGGATCTGCTTGGTCTTTTGTGCTTGTCCAGCAGACACCCTAAATCCCCAGTTACACAGATCATTTAGAGGGAGGCAATCCATGAGACATCCCAGGGCAAGAGCTCTGCTCTCATTCAGAATTGTATATGGAGCCAAAAAAGGGGTTAGTCCAAAACTTGCTCCCTAAAATCCTCTGTGTTTTCTGCTTCTCTTCTGTCCTTGCTCTCCAAAACAAGGCTGATTGCTTGCAAAAATTCCCTTGCTAATAGGAGTGCCAGTAGAAAGATTGTGTCAGAAGAAGAGGACTTTACAGTGACCAGGCTCTCTGCAAATGCAAAGAGGCTGTGAGAATGAAAAAGACAAAGTATATGAGAGTGAGTAGCACTTTCCACTGGTGACAGTGCAGTTGGGCAGCGTGGTACAATAGTTTGTGTCTGGATAAAAAGTAAGGCTGTCAAACTTGGCTTTGTCTGAGCATCCGTACTTCTGCTCTTGGAGCAGGGCTGGTGTACTGTTAAGATGGCTGGGTGGCTAGTGTAAGCTATGACGAACTCCATTTTCTTCTGAACTAGGAATGGGAAACAAAGGAAAACAGAGCTTCCCTGGAAAGAAATCCCACACGGTGGTGGGATGCCAGCCAGTGAAGTGTGATGTTATTGTCTAGCACTTTTCCTGCTCTGCTGGGAAGATTTTTTATTGGCTGATAATCACCGGTGATGGAGAAGAGCTGAGGACAGAGAAGAGAGAGGAGATGGTATACATCTGGTGGCAGCAGTGGGGAAAAGAACAGTCACTGCAAGAGCATCATCCAGGCATGTCTCTGCTGGGGCATTATGGTGAAAGCATGTTGTGAGTCTGCCCACTGCCCATCCCTGCTGGGAAGAGCACATTGTCTCTGGGAGACTCAGCATGCGTGTGAGCAGCCGCAGTGCCAAGGTGAAGATATATGCTGTCCAGGCTGTGCTGCTCTGTGGGTTCTTGAGTGGACTTGGACTTTGGTCACTCCATAAGCCTACTGGATGTACAGACCACCCCAGAAAGTGGAGGACTAGGAGTTTTCAGGTTTTTTTTTTTCCTGATTATCTAGGTACAATGTTTCTTTTTCTTTCTTTTGTTTGTTTGCTCGTTTGTTTTCTGATGTTGGGTATGTAGATGCAGTTGGAAATTGCAAAAGTTACCCTTGAAAACTCTGTCAGAAACAACCTAAATTTAGGAGATCATATCAAATTTGCCAATATACTCTTTGTCATCTTTGACCTCGATTGCCATATAAATCCTGGTTTTGAAGCAGATCAAACATCTAAAATACAGTAACTATGTAGCTACCATGGAAGAGAAAACAACAGCTTGCTTAAGAACAAGAAGCAGAATTGTAAGAAATGGTCAAAACTCGGAAGTAAGAAGACTTTACCAACAGGGTCCTGCCTTGTTCAACATATTCACAGATGAGCATAGATCAATCATTCAAAATGGCAAAGACAGAATTTGAATGGCCCTAAGTTGTTTATGGTAGTGAGGGATGCAGAAAGTCTTCACCACACTTCATATTTTGCCTTCACATGGAGGCAAAATGGCAGATGAAAGGCAGAATATGTACATGTAAAGTAAAGTCCCACTGCCATGTGTGAATCTAACTCTGCATCAGAAGCAGAAGGTGTGAAAAGGAAAGCTGCAACAAGCTTTTTTGAGGAGATAATAAATGCAGGGGAGATATATCTAATGCTGAAGCTCCCTGAGCTGGAAATAACTGAAGGCTGAAAATGTTTGAGGGGTGTGTATTGCACATGCTTTTCCTGTTCTTTCTTTTCCCTGAGCAATCTTTTATAGCTGATTTTGGCAAGAGCATGATGGGCTAGATGGGCCGTTACACAGCAAGTATTATAGAGAATAAACCATGAACATGGATAGGGCAGTGCTCACTGTTCCTTCCTTCCTGCCTTTCTTCTTTCCTGCTCTCCTTCATGCAACAATTCTGTGAAAAGGCTGAAGGTTTTGGAATTTTCAGCAAACTGCTATTTGGAGGAGGAAGGAAAGCAAACCCTGCACAACCGAAGTTTCCAAAAGGAAGCTTTTGCTGTCCTATGATGCTCCATTTGATGCAGACATGAGAAATACGGACTGGGTTATTTAAATCCAGTGAATGACAAAACTCAGCCCAGGTAGAGAACAAATCGGTCCCTGCTAGTGGAATGATTCAGGGTGTCATTTATTTCAAGTGGCAACATTGTATTTGTGATAGTCTAGGGCTATAGACCAAGCGATTTTTTGAAGAAGAAAGAATACCTTTTGTTAGCCTGATGGACACAGCAGCGAGGCTGCCAGTTGAGGCTGGAGCACAGCCACAGTGCAGTGGCCATGCTCATACAAAACCTTCCTCAGGGGCACGGACAGAAGCCTCTGTGTGGGGCACAAACGCCTTTCTTTGCTCTGAATTGCAGACTTCTTCCTGAGGCTGAAAGAAGGGCTTTGGGGCCTGAAAGCTTGCTTGTTTTCTGTAGTTCTATCAGCTGGTGTAACACAGAGATCATACCTCACTTGTCTTGCTTCTATCTGTTGGGGATCTCTCAGATGAGGTGCCAGGAGACTGCAAGAAAGACATTTCAGCACAGCTTTTGGATACTGTGAGGCTACTTAATTTTTTCTGCAAACATCTTTTGTGCACACATTATACCAGGGCTTTATGGCTGAGACCTTATGAAAATTAAGAATAGGGAACATCATTTTGCAAAGTGAGGACTGCAGACAAGGAGAAATTAAGGGACTAATTTAACATGGCATAAACATGGTAGGTCACAGTTAGCAACAGCTCCAGTGTCCTCAGTTACGTCCAGCACCAAATTTCAATAAAAAGTTCATATGGTTTACTATCTCATGTTGTATCTGACTCTTTTAACCTCCTCTGTGTTCACTTTGCTTCGTCTAATCCATGCATCTACAGAGCTATCCTCACAGACATCACTCTGTCAGGGACAGCAGCTTTGGTTGCCTGCTTTTTTGTTTTCCACTGAATCACTCTTTTTTTTATTTTTATTTTATTTTATTTTATTTTATTTTATTTTATTTTATTTTATT
>NW_024962252.1:43609849-43730827 GCF_019238085.1 Lagopus leucura | reverse complement strand
TTTTATTTTATTTTATTTTATTTTATTTTATTTTATTTTATTTTATTTTATTTTATTTTATTTTTTTGTGGATCCCTCAATTCTTGAGTGAACAGTCTAACAAGTCACCTGCTGTTCCAGAGCTGGGTACAGTTTCTTCTCCCACTGTACTTTTAATGAAAATTGCCATGGCATCTGATTAAGTCAGGCCTTTGTGGACATAGCTCATCTCATCTCATCTCATCTCATAGCAGTGTTTGGGAGGAAAACAAGAGACAAAATTCATCCAGGTTACCAAAGTAATACTTTGGGAATTTTGCAGATCACACCAAGTTTGATTTAGCCCTGACCAGGGGACTGATTTCACCTAATGTTAGTCACATAAATGGGAGGAAGCTAGTCTGGTTTTGAGTTTTTCTCAGGTTATGGAAAAAATACCATGTATCAGGAAGGAAACTCATACTTTCTCATCCAAATTCATGTCCAGGAATGAGGACAGAAGAGCCCACTTTTCTTCACTGTTTCCATTCTCTTTCAGTTAGAGCAAGCTTAGGGTTATCTTTCCATACGTAGGGTTTCAGTGATGCTAATACTTATTATTCCAATGGTCTCGCAGTTATTCATGACAAATTATAAGCAAGTGCACACTGAAAGATGTAATGATCAAATAAAGAGCAAATGAGTGGTTTCTAGGAAAAAAATGAAAAAAAAAATATTCACTGTGAGATAGAAAAATTGCAAAACGCTTCCTTGAACTGGTTGTTGGCAAAGCCTTTGAACAAGAGCACAGCTTCTCATAACCACAAAGGTGATAAAATGTGCAAAAAATACAAATCCACAGGGTCAGTTTTCTGTGGAAAAAAGATATTAATACTTCTACATTTTACAGTTCTAAAGACACTTTCTGTGATTATAAACTCATCACAAATACTGGCAGATGATGTCTGGAAGTATGGTAAACAATAATGGCACAAGAGGCACCTGAAATGTTATGCCAAGTTTGCATTAGAATCTCTAAGCTGGGTACTCTGGAAGACAGCCTCTGAATGCTCAGTTTAAGGAAAGAAACAACTTCTAAATAAGACAGTGAGCAGCAAAAATCAGTACATGTATTGTAGTTTTGGAGAACAGTCCAATTTATACGTAAAGTCGAGATCGCTACTCCTGGTACGTGTTGCTGGGAGCTTTAATTTACCATCTATTTTATACTTGAAAGAGCACTTGTAATGGATCCCCATGCTTAAAACCACTGAAGCCTTCTTGGATCAGCTTTTAGAATGTCTTTTAGAAAGATGTCCCGTGGTGCATGTAAGGGGTTTAAACAACTGTAATCACTTTCAGGGGTGGTTTACAAAAGTTACAACAGGGATGAAGTCAATACTGCTACAGCATTTGCAAATTAAGTTTTAAAAAGTCTGAAGAGAAGCAATCTGTACTGGACCTTGTACACACAGCAAAATGACAAGAACAGAAATATTAAGGCAGAACAGTTCCTTTTCTTTTCTAAGCACCATTTCTATATGGATGAATATAAAATTATCCCAATTGCTCTCAAATTCCCATCTTTCTAGAGGGCTGATCTCAGCAATGCCAGCAGCCTGTTTTCCACTTGTCTGCCCATTCTGCACTCACAAACACTTATGTCACACTGATCAGTAATCCTAGAAGGTGTTAATGTCCCACAAAGTAGTCAAGAGTCTTTGTAAGATATATTTCTGAGGCTGGAAAGTATGGGTAAGCTTAAGAGCATCCATAGATCTTGATGTCCATATGTCTTGGCTACATATAGCACAAAACTATTTAGAAGCATTTTAAAAGCACGGCTGACATTGAAGCTCAAGCTATTTTCTCATTATTTATATCGCCCTTTTAAGTCAACGTACAGAGTCTGACTTTGCTGAAGTGCCTTTAGTGAAAAATCAATCTGGTCCTACAGCTCCCTCTCCTGTACATTTATCATAAATGCAAGACATTCGGCAACTGGTCGGCTCTAAAGCTTTGGTTTATTTCACAATTATGTAGGTACTTGTTTATATTGTTCCAGGTTGAACATTTAGCTGGCAGTGAATTCACAGGAATTGTACCTCAGTGTGTTAGGGGAGTACTATTAAAGTGAGCAGCTAAAAAAGGAGATAGAAGCAGATGTATTTATTTATTTATTTATTTATTTTAAATCTTGGGAAGATGCATATCATCGCCTGCTGGGTTATTCAAAAATGCCCGAGCAAGCTGAGTATCTAATTTTCACAGGGAGTTTATTAGAATCTGCTTTTTTTTCTTTTTTTTCTTTTTTTTTTTTTTTCTTTCCTACTAACTGTCAGCTTTCATCCCGAGGCTTCTAAACATCTCTGGAATTCTGCTGGGGAGGAGCTGCATGTCTAGGCACAACTACTTTAGAGCAGGATTTCATTTTTCAGTGTTACTCCAATGTGAAGAACTTTCCTGTTAGAACCAGTGATTGAACCAGTGATTTAATCAGGAAGCTATCATTCCTTGAGTAAAAGTTGAAAATAATTTTATAGCTCTATTTCCTGTGATGATGGCTCACCCTCAAAAGCCACCTTTTCCAGTAACTCTGATCTCTCCATTACACACAGTTCAGTCAATACTGTCACCACAGCTCTCTTCATTTAGCTAATTCAATAGCCAGCAGGACAGTGGCATACTTCTGACTAGTCAAAACCCAGCAGAGCTTTCTGTTCTCTAGCTTAAGTTTCCTTTCTGTACCGAATATATCCCATCCACTCAGCCACTGAGTTCATACCTTTGTATGAAAAGGTTGCCTTTGTACTTCACATACAGATATATGTAATGCAGTCATTGCTGTGGGCTTTCAGATCTGGAGCTCTCCCATCTTGCAAGCAACTGCTAGAAATATGTAATATCTATAACACCATCTGCAACTACTGAGTCAGCTGAGTTGTCTGAACTCTTAGCCTGGCAGCATCAACATCATAGCAGAACTTAGCACTGTTCAGTACTACTCAGCCTAGAGTGAACTCCAGACAGACTGATGACAGGCTCCTAACCAGTGGTCATGTACACTCCTTGAAAGCCCAGATGTCCCACAGAAACATCCACCTTAATGAGAAAGGCCAGAAAAATGAGAAACAGAATACAAAAGGATGAAATGATTGGATATGGATATGGATATGGCTGGAAGAAGAAAATGTTAGAGTTGAGTGTTTAGTGGGTCTGCAAGTCTGGCCTTGATTGTCTCACGATGGCTGCCCAGAAGAGAAAGATGCAATGGTTGCCAGCAGTAAGCAACTGTGTTTCAATGCCTAGTCAGAGCCACACAAACTCTGACTGTGTGCTGGAGGATTGTACAGCGTTCATTTCATAGTTTAGTAGCTAATAGACTTGGGAGCAATGTTCTATTCACTTCCCCACAGGACCACCCTGTCCCCTCCTGCAAATTCTGACCCTGTTCACTATGCTCTGTTGCAGTTGTCCAACTGAAGTTTTATAAGAATACTACCACTCTTTATTGCACAATCCTGACTCTCCGTCAGAGGTCTGTTCCCTATACTGAACTCTGCAGAAAGAAAAAGGAGTGGAGGAACAAATGCTGAAAATAGAGGTGAAATAATGTCTGTTCTCTATTCTTATATCCCACAAAAGCCTGGCAGAGGGAACAAGTGCAGAGAAAAATTCAATACGGTTACCATTGCCCAAAATGGAAAGAAGATTTTACATTCTGAGGACATGGCATATCAAATCTGGAAAAAGGAAAAGCCACAAGGAGATGCACTATAGTGGTTGCAGATGGAGTATTTAAATTATCTGGCTAAAATACAATAATCCCCAATAACTTGTGTGATTGTGATGTCTTACAGTGTGACCTAGTTTGGAGGAAATTTTCACATCCTAACAGCAACTACTACTAAAACTCATGGATTTATATCAGAAGATTCACAGTGACATTTCAGCTTAAGAAAGCATCAAGGTAGAGAAAAGCCTTGCTGAGGCCATGAAAAAGTTGTGTTTTACTGCCTGTTGTTGGTTACTGGTTTATCACCGCTGCTGTTGCCCCATGGCCTTAAAGTGTCAGTGGAGGACAAATAGTGGTCATTGCTAAGACAGCTAATTTGATGCTAACAGCCAGCACTGGCAGCAGGAGGAAACTGCTGTGACCTGGCAGCCCCCAAGGCCCTTGTCAGCTCTGCTGCTAACAGCAACAGCCAAAACATTCCCAAACCTGGCTTTGCTGGATAACTGCGGGAGTTTGCTGAGGTCTGCTGCCAGCAGGAGACTCAGCTGTGGGATGGCCAGGCGGGACATCCTCCTGCTGCTTCCTTCTAGATCTCTGCCCTTACTTGAACCATAAGTCCTGGCAGTCCCACCTGCAGCTCTGAGGTGTTTTGCTTTAATACGAGGGTCAAAAGTATTTTAGAGAACTTGAATTAAGCTGATAATTTTTAAGAAAAACTAGTCACGAACCTGTGTTCCTTTCAGCCTGCTGTAGATGGCCCTGCTTGAGCAGCAGCATTGGAGCAGGTAACTGCAGGTGGTCCCTTTCAATCTTATCAGTTCTGTGATCCTGTGAACTCCTGATTTTTCTGGAGTGGAGTTTTTTGCTCTTTATTTCACCTATCATCCTCTGGAAGCCTCCAAACTTGGTGCTCCTCCATATGCCTCCCCTAATGAAACTAATTTGATAGGTGATCTCCCATGGGAGGAAATAGACTGGCTAGCCCCATTTTATCTTAAAAGCCACAGTCCAGGCTGTGGAGTGGTAGTGAGTCAGTGAGAACAACCTGAATCCCTCCTGTTGAAGTTATTCAGTTTCCCAAGAAATATTAAGAGTTTCACTGGAATCAAAAGGCAAAGAGAGAGTTTTCTAGCTAAAAGGTTAGGATAACTGCATGGTTCCCATTCTTGGCTCCAACGGCTGCTCACAGATTTCACACTGTGTGACACAGAGGCACATGTGACATGAATAGAGTGCTCAGAGGAGACCTCTGTCAGCAACCATCCCTTTGAGATTTCTTCTAATTTTCCTTTCTCTACTCTTCCAGTGTTTTCTCTTCCATTTCTACATTATGACTGAAAGGAAAATAGATTGTGAAAGCACAAAGAGTTTTGAGGGGATGGAGATGTTCTTTCTTTTTGTTGTTCTTTTCTTTTCTTTCTTTCTTTTTTCTTTTTTCTTTTTTTTAAAAAAATCACTGCTTGGTAGAAAAGCCAAAACAAGAATCATTCCACTGTTTAAAACTTACTGACCAATTGGATAAGTAATTTGAGTAATTCATGCATATGAGGAAAATATCCATACATTACAGATATCAAAATACTCATTAGTAGGGGAAAAAAGCACAAAGCGATGTAGCATTAGAAGCATTTTAAAGACTTCATCATTTGCTGAGTAAGCACCTCAAGGTTTTTACAGAGGTAAAATTTTAGGACACTTTCCTGATCTTTACTGAGACTTGGGGGGCAGAAAAAGGAGCAAATGCATATTTTTATTTTAGATTTTATTTTCTTATGAATCATTGCTCTCTTTTCCTTCATGCTTCTTATGAGACTCTATATGAGCTGTATATAATATCTTAGCTTATTTATGGATGCATTAAGTATCTTCTAAAGTTAGTGCATTTGCTTCCCTCCAAGCTATTCAAGCCCTTTCATTACTTTGTTCTTCTGAATTACTAACAATATTTTATTCTACTCTGATCATTATACAAAAGTAGCTATTATATAGAAACAGAGATATGAGGAAATTCTCTTTTTTCCCTGAAATGAAAGCCTCATTAACCAGATTAATTCTGTCTGGGCAAGTGCTCATTTTGACCCTGGTCTGGAAATCTGTAGTACTGTATGTAGCAGGTTACTGAAACTTGGAGACAAAGTTTTGCTTTGTGTGTTCCCTGTGGAGGGTCTGGCTCAACAGGACTCTCATACCTGCTGAGAGACTAATGTGATTCAAAGACAGAAACAGAGTAAAAAGGTCAGAAAAGAAGTAGCTGTTGTATTTTATCATCTCAGTAAAAAAAAAAAAAAAAAAAAAAAAAAAAAAAAAAAAAAAAAAAAAAAAGGTGGGAATAAACTGGCTGTGAATACTTTAAGGTTTTAAGGAATACTTTTAGAAAGGGCCTGGCTGTGAGTGGAAAGGCTGGGTGCTTGGAGATCTCACCTGCAGCTCTGTTCCTGCTCTCTGTATACTCTGTGTGGCTACTGGAGAATGAGTTTCAGCTGACTGTGTGTCCTTGCTTGGTTTCCTCTGCCCCTATGCTCATATTTCTGCATGAACCTAGATACTGTAGTGGTGAAGTTAACCATTCTACCTTTCTTGGTTTCTCAGAGTGCATTTCCAGTTCAGTATCTGTCAATTTCTTACAGGAAGCTAGCACTGCTCTCAGATCATGTCCAGGACTATAATCTCTTATGAATCTGTGTAACTCATTTGTTACGGTTACAATGCTACAGGCAGCTATCTGTCTTCAGAAAGAAAAGTTATTGCATAATTATTTATTACACAATACCACAAATCCCAAAGCAATATAGTCATATACTTTCATACTCACTTTACAACTTGCACTTCTGTACTGGGTTTCCTTGGCAAGGTTTTGGCAGCAGGTGTGCTGTCTGTGAGCAAAGACAGGCAGATCAGAGCCAGCTTCAGCTGCCCCAGTAGTGACCCACTGCTGGGCGGAGCTGAGCCATGAACAACACTGGTTGTGCTTCTGGGAGAGCAGACTGAAGAGAGGGAAAAATTGCTGCACAACTACAGCTGAGAGAGAGAGGAGTGAGAAATGTGAGAGATGGTCCTGCAGGCACCCAGCACGGACAGGCAGGAGGTGCTCCAAGCTGGAGCAGTGGTTTCCTGCAGTCCAGGAGAGGCCCATGTGGAGCAGGCTGTTCCCCTGCAGCCCACAGACACCATCCAGTGAGAAATGACATGCAGCCCGTTGGCTGAATTTTTCTCCTGCATGGTGTAGAAAAAGCCTCTTGCTATCCTATGTGGATCTGGGCAAGTACTAACTCCTTGGTTTCCTGCTGATGTTGAGCATAATGGTAAATGTTACTAGGATTTGGGTGAATGCAGAGCTTGTAAAGGCAAGTGATGAGTGCAAGGACAGCTCCTGCTTCTTGCAAGGCTCCCAGGGAACCTTCAATGTCTGGAGATAGGGATAGGGTTAAAGCCCAAACTCAATGGAAGTGTTTTGGTGACTGCAGCCTTCTCCTTTCCCACGCTATCTAGCTGAAGGTTATTGAAGGCATATATTTTGCAACAAATTCTTTCCACTTTTTCATCAATAGATGGCACTAGGCAGTAAGCAAGAACCATTCGTATGACATTTGGATCAGTGAGAAGACTATCCATTTCAAAGCTCAGTAGCACATACTGTATATAGCTTAAAACCATATTTTAATGGATTCTAGTACCCTTTTAATTTTTTCATAACAAGAAAGGACAAATGATGAAACAAGAAACTGGCATTTCTGATAAAGAGCCTCAGAAATGGTAGGCGTGAAGGCTCTTTAATGCAGATTGTAAGCATGGTCTGCAATGGTGGCTTTCTCTGTAAAAACTCAGTCTTGGTTTGTTTCTTTACATTAACGATTTCAGCTCAAGCTCCTTAACTCTGTGCTGCAGGGAAAATTCTGAGGCTACTGACAGGCTATGTTTTCCAGTTTAATGGTGTATACTGGGAAAAACCTTGTGAAAAAGGAAATGGGGAGAGGAAAATGTGATAGCTGGGGAACCCCTCATTAAAAAATTCTATGAATTATGTGAATATGTCCAATGTGATCATGAGGATGTGCAGACATATTACCAATACATTTCAAAAAAGAGACAGATATTATAATCTACCCTGAAACTCTACAGTCTTTTACAGCAGGTCGAAGCAGTTAATCCTTATTCTGCAGTACATGTCACTCACTCTGTAACAGTGTGTTTGCTAAAGAAAAAGCAAGGGGAGAGATGATAAGGTACTTTTAGCTCTTGTAGAAAACATTCATGGACCAGGATTAAGATTTCTTGGTGGGATCAAGATAAAGTATATCAAAACCCTGGAAGAAGACAAAATAAGACCAATGGGAGCAAATCCTTTTTTTTTTTTTTTTTTTTTTTTTTTTAGTGTGTGTGTGTGTGTGTCTGATACAGAGGTACAAATGTCTAACTTCAGCTAACTTCATGAGTGTTAATAACCCAGCTGTTTTAGTAGGCTACATATGCAACAGTGTTAATGATCCACAGCTACTTTATCTATGAAAGCTTGTTTTATGTATAAAAATATTAATGCAAATTTAATTTTATTTTTCCCCCAATACCAGATTAACACACCGTTCTAGGAGTGGCTGCTGGTACTATATTTTCTAATGAGGCCATCCCATATGTTCTGATCTCTAGGGCAGCATGATCCAAATGCTGCAGCTTGACTGCATGCCAGATCTGCATGAGGCAGAGTGTAAAGGAACCTGAAGGAAAAAAAAGAAAGAGAGAGAAAAAAAGGAGAACAATGGAAAATTTAAGTTTCATATTTCTTTAACTTGCCTTCTATTATAATAAGACAAAGCACTTTGATCTGTCTAAATGTACACAGTTCTGGGCAAGGAGAGAACTCTGCCTTGTCCCAGAAACTGTTCTCTATAGTATATGTTAGGGATTGTCTCAGTGCTGTGATTTAATGATAAAGACATCCTGGTGCTATAATAAATGACGGAGATCAAGCAGTCATCAGGAGGTGTCTTCTTTTGCTTATACTTGCTGGATCTGGCTCCCCTTTCCTTCACAAAACAACTACAAGCACCAAACAGCCTTATTTTGGAGGGAATGTGCTTTGCCACAAAATTATTGCTGTTAAAAATAGGCTTGCAGCAGTCAAAAGTGAAGGAAAATCTGTAGATGCTTTGTGTTTGGATTGCTCTCTCACCTTTAATTATGGAGTCTCACAAAATTATAATCTCAAAATTAATTCAAATTGACTTCGAAAGGGAAAACTGTCATGCAGATTGAAAGCTGACTGTGATACCATAAACAAAGGATGATAGTAAATTAAAAATGTACCTCATCCAATGTCAAAGGCTAATGGTGATTCTGAGCACTGAAATCATTTAACATCTTAATGAACGACCTAAAGTGAGGAGCAAAGGTTGTTATCTGCCCTTGGATGAATCTTAGGACTGGAGAATAGAGCCTCTGGAGTTAAAATGTAAAGTTGCTATGCATCCTGAACTGCAGCTGCACATTGAGTACCAGGAGAGTATTTTATCTTGCATGCGGCAGTAGGTTGCACTGACAGTATATTCAGTGCTGAAATGCCTAGGTACTGGCAATGAATGCAAACACCCAAAAGTACAAAGAAAAAAAATACAAACAGGAATAACAACCTGGTCACAGATCTCATAAAAATAAAATAGAGATCTCAGGTTCTTTTTTCTTTTCCTTTTTGTTCTTTTCCTTTTTCTTGTTACCCTTTTCCAACATCCTTTCGATTTCGATTCAGTAAAATTTAAAGTAAGACACTGCAGAAGGAGGTGGGTCCAATTTAAAGTATATTCAGTGGGACAGCGGAATGTGGGGAGCACTGGAGATGAAAGGGACAAGTGGGTGACGGCAGATAGAAAAACCACTTCAGTGAGAGGCTCATTAAGTCCAGGCTGGGACATTTCTATCACAAAACCAATGATTCCACGAAGTGACCAAGATGTGCTTTTCAGTATGCTCATTTTCTGAAATGTCTAAAATGTTCAGGCATTTTACAAAGTAACTGATCTTTCTGTTAGAATTAGGCTGTTCATCCTGATGCTACGAGCATCTTGTAGTGCTACTGCTGTGAAGTCTATCTAGAAAACCCTCCTTCCCAACATCTGCTTTTATATAACCTTTTTATGTGAAAAATGCAACACTTTTAACTTAAACATAGGTTGTAGAACTTCATAAGCCTTGTTTCTTGAGGTAGAGCAGGCAAAAAGTCATCATAAAATGTAAAAAAAAAAAAGCTATGTACATGTCACCAGTTGATTCTGTAGGCAAGCAGGATCTAAGCAAGACTAGCAGATGAAGAGCCAGAGGAACACAAATTTGTAGCCTCTGTTCAGTATGCAGCGTGGACAGGATTTGCTTACGGATGCTGGAAAAATGCCCTAAAAATTCAGAATTCATGCAGAGCCAAGGACTACGACAGAGGTCAGTTTTGTCAGAGATGCAACTTGGCATTGCTTAACCTAAGCCACAGAATACTACAGTGATGCTTTCCAACTGACATGCCAGAACACTTTCAATATGGAGTTTTCGAAAAACTTTGAAATGTTAGAATAATCTACTATAAAATAGCAAGGGAAACAGTGCTAGAAAATGTATTATGGGATAGGGAGATACTAACTTCAAAGTACTTGAATTCTGCATTTGCAAGCAGGCTCATGAAAAATGTCCAAGAGATCAAGCTCTTCTAATTATTTTATAACTTTCAGATGCACATGCCTAAGATGATGTGGCATTGTTTTGTAAATCGAGTCACTGAACTTCAAACTTGCCTCTGAAATTATCCCCCAGTGTCTTTCCCTTAACCAGGAGAAGAGAGGTAATGACAAATTCAAAATGAAACAGTGGTGCGGTGCTGAGCCAGAGTGTCCAGCCTGATTCAGAAAAGCCCCCCAAAATCTACTTCTCCCTCCCACAGTATCCAAGAAGTCTGAAGAAATCCTCTATGCAACTGATCAAGAATTCTTGAAATGGTGTCCTGTCTCCACTTGCTAAACAGATTTACCAATAAGCACCAACTGTTTCTTTTGTGAATCAAACTCCTTGACACTAAGTGAAATACTGCAGTGGGTCTTCTGGGAATTAAATGTATTTACTGTTGATGTTGTTTCTAAGCAATTGTTTAAGGGTGTCAGATAGTAAGACCATTCATAGCAGACAGCAGCATACCAGAACTTTAAATTCTCCTTGCTTTGTAATTCGCCTGCTTGCTTGGGTGGATGGAAGGAGAATATTTAGCTTTGTGCTGTAAATATACTTTATGATTAGCATTTTTAAAACAGAAAACACAAAATACAGCACAGCAACTCCTGGTAACTTTATATAAACAGCATTAGTCAAATGCATTCTGTACTATATTCTTATCTCTTTTGTGTAGCAAATTGCCTATTCACAAATTTTCTATGAGTTTTTCCCTACATTTCTTTTTATATGCATATGGTTTGAGTTCCATTTCAATGATCTTGACAGACATCTAGGACATTTTGAAACATTTCCAACCAGTTACTTCTTCATTTATTGCATAATAACTACCCAGAAAAGGAGATTCTGCTGTATTTGCCATGGTATTGTTGGTGATGTAGAATCTGATTAAACCTGCTAGCATGGTGCACACGTGACTGGGTGGATGCTTTGTTGTTTTTCTGTCTTTATAGAAACTCTGCTTATGCAAAGGTCCAGCAGGTATTTAGAGCAGCTTTGACGAAGGTATATACATCTTTTTGTATGCCAATAATTCTTACCTAGTGGAATGAAGACACATCTTTACATATGCCATATGCCACTATTTGCAGTGCAATTTAGATGCTTCTGAAAACACTTTATATCCTGAACTGAGATCTGTGATGTTAAAGGTGATCTAGGAAGATCCAGGAGAGGACATCTGTACCCATGTCTTGTTCAGTGGATCATCAAGGGACCAGGAAAGCAGGGAAGGAGAAACTGTGCTAGGAATCATAAGCCTTTCTTTAATGTACTTTACTTATTATACCAGAAGCTAGAAGAGAAACTTCTTTATCCCGTTCCATGGTGAGGACTATTTCTTCATTTTGACAATTTGCTATTGGACAGCTCAGGGATAGAGTAGGGATGAGAAATGAATTTTGTGTAAGCACACATCAGCATAACAAAATCAGGGCATTAGAGGTTATGCTGAACTCAGAATAATAGAAAAAAAGTTCAGAAATGCATCTGGTGAAACATTTGTTGTGTCATTTTATTGAATGGTCAGAGCTTGCAGAAGTCCCATTGCCCACTATTTTTCCTGGTGAAAGGAAAATAAGGGCAGGAAGACAACTTTAAAATTGATACATAAACCAGTAAGTGTACTTGTTCTTCTGCTGTTGTATTTTCTAAATTTTAGAGTAAAGAAAACTGCTTATTTTTCATTAATTCATTTACATGTTTAACTCTCTTTTCCTCTCCTATCCCAATTATTCTTTTCTTTTTATAATGCTCCTGCTAAGTACTTGCAATCCAGCTGTAATCTATTGTCACAGCATTTGTACAGCTGAAAAGAAAACATTACAGAATTGTCAACATGTTTTCAACTTCATTAAAGATGACAACCTGGTAATCAGCTATGCAGACTGTATTACCCCAGTTACAGGGAAATCTGAAATATTTTCATACCTTTAAATCATCCTAGCAGCAACCAGCACATCCAGAGTTGAGTTGCTTAGCTCATGCATTCATGTTTCCTAATAAAATGTTTTAAGAGAGTTTGGAATTTGCTTTCATATGTCTCTGTGGAACAAAGTCTAATTCTGAACCACTATTTGAACTAGTGGTAGAGCGTCAGTGTAGCTGTGGTAAGTCTACTGGGGACAGCTGGTTTTGAGGTAAGATCTGAGCTGCGTTTCCACTGAATTTAAGAACTAAAATTTGTCAGGGCTGCTCAGAAAGAACCAACTTTGCATAATTCTGGTTAAATTTCATCTTCATTTGACTAAAATTGTGATTATCTGGAAATGTCATGTGCCCACAGATAGGAAATTTCTTTTTCCATAATTCCACCAATGAAAAGCATAGTGTGTCCTTAGAGAAATGTTTTGAAAAGGTCCAAAGATTTAAACTCATACAGAGGTGAAAAACAGTGCTGTTGAGGAGAAAGAAGTAAAACTGGCGAATGACAATAACATGACACTCATATTAGTCAGAAGACACAATAATTTTTTTTTTTCCTTAAATAAGGTCTATTCTAGACCTTTAGTACTAAAACAAATTATTTTAGGCAAGGTTTGCTTGAACAAAGTGGCCTGATGCCAAGTTTGGAGATGTTCGTGCAAGACTTAGAGTTTAGGATGGAAGACCATACAAAGGCACTGATTAGAAAAATGCAGTCTAGTCAGAATTCATCAAGGCCAGCATTACTGACAGAGTTGAATCATGGGAAAAGAGACAGATTCTTTTTCAGGTACAGGAGAGGTGATATTTTCTAAAGAAAATAGAAAGGAAATAATCTGGAGGTGATGCAAAGAAACACCTTGGAACAATTTAAGAGATAGAATCAAAAAGATACGCAAAACAATGTGGTTCTCATGCATCAGATTAATTTAAATGAGAAAATGCATATAGAAGGGAGAAAGTGGCAACAGCTGCAGTAGTCAGATGAAACATCTCTAGCAGATAAAAAGAGAGCAGTTGCAGGCAGAGGAAGACACAGCATGCAAGCATATGTGAAGACGGAAATGAACCAAAGTTGACTTCCTAAGACATTATGACATTTATACTATGATGAACTGTATAACCAGAAATCAGGCATAAACAAATAAAGTATGAAGGCAACATCAAGATATGCAAAGCAATTGAAGGAAAGCATGCGGTAGAGCACAATCATAGGAAGCACGTAGTTTCTGCCAGACCGCATCACTCAAAGAAAAACTGCCTGCAAGCAGGACTTCTTGCCGAAGAGCTGATGTTTTAAGGCTGGATAAATTTGCTGTTGGCTAAAGGCCTAAAAATTTTTCTGGTCAAAAGTCCCCAAATAAGAAGCATACACATGTGGTATATCAGTAGCAAGCATCCATCACACTGCGTGCATGTTGTGCAATGGCTGTGTGTGCACTGACTGTCCTGATTTGCAGATGTGTGGACAGTAAGCTAGGATTTCAGGACACCTGACAGAACTCTTCCCCTTCGGGAAGCTGGAAAGGACAACTGAGGAAGAAAGCTGTGCCAGTGTTGTCAGATAAGAATTTGCATGAAGTGAGTGAGAACAAAGCATTCTGCACAACATGATATATATGCACAGAATAAAATACAGTTTAAGTCCCTGCATAGTGATTAGCCACAGCATAGAGGTTCAGTTTTGCTGCCATGCAAATTACATATGTACTACTTATGCTGCATTGTTATGTTACCTGAATTAGTTTGCCAGAACAGACAGAATAATTGAAAATGTTGGGTCCAAACCACAACATTCATGTGGTTTTTCAGCAAGGCTGAAATAGTCATGGAAGCACTGAGAAAATGCACAGTTAGATGTAAATGCATGGATTAATACTGTTACCTTGATGCCTGTGAGATAGCTCTGACAGCAGAGTCACTTCTGAGACTGTTTACCTTAACATTAGGAAGCCTGATTACAAATTTATTATCTATGGGATGCCTATGGAGTTTGTCTTACGGCAGAGAAGACTGAGGAAGATTTTCTTCATTTTTTTTATTAAAGAATACCCGATGCATTCCAATCTCAAAGACTCAGCTCCATCCAAACACAGTGCAAGTAGCACTCTTGCCATGACAAATGCAACTAATGGCATTGGACCAGTGTGGGAAATGAGCAGCAAGATACGGCTGAGTATAACTCAAAGAGGAAATCTCAGCGGCTGAGGTTACTAGCACTTCTGAGAGTGCTAGTAACCAGCATAAGCCTTATGGAGCTACTAAAATCAATCAGCAAAACTGAGAAGAGTCTCTACTGAGTCTGCGCTAGACTAGCATCTCCCACTCATCTCCCTTTTTCTGTCTATTATATGATCACACAAGACATGACCTTGGGAAGCGTCCCACTTGGCTTTCCTTCCTGCCTGAAGCCCAGCTACAGTTTACCTGTCCTTGAGGACATTACTTACAGACCCTCTTCAGCAGCTACAGCCTGCATCTGGACACTGCTTCAGACAGGACAAAGGAAAAACTGAAGTACTGCACTACCTGCCTAAAGACAGCTCTTCCAGAGTATGCCTCCTGGTATATTCTTACAGTATCTGCACAAGTTCAGAAAGGATGCAGTGAAATATTAGAGGGAGTAGAAGTCCTTGCTATTGACAATCTAGTATATAGAGACACTCAGCAAAAACCTAATAGCAGTACTCATAATGGAGTGCCATCTAAAACTGAATCATAGCAAAATAAAAATCAGTGTTGTACAACTTATTCTGAGCAGAACTTAAAAAAAACCAAACAAACAAACAAACAAAAAAACACAACAAAAAACACACCAAAACACCTCTGGTCCTCTTTGAATAAAGAAAACACAATGAAGCATTTTCAAATCATCAGGTTCTTGTTGGAAAAATCAGAACTCCCAACCGTGTTGGTTTAAATAGCATAGAATAACGCAGACCTCTGTTATGAAATCCAAGGTAAAAAGAAAAAGCACGATATTGGGAAAATTTGATGATAGCTTTGAGAGCACAGGGGCTGTATCATTTTTAAACAGCAATCAGTGGGAGCAATAAACGGCAGCAGCAAATTCACTGGATGTACTCCAGGGTACATTCCTAGAAATTCAGATTATGATGCTGAAAAGGTAGATATGTTATAAATAGTGGATGATTCAGTATTTTTGTGGGAGACACTTTGGGGCATAAGGAATGAGAATGTAGAACAACCACAGGAAAATTATAGTCGAATAGAGAAGAATTTGCCACTGTCACTGGTCGTCGGCACATAGCAGCAGTATATTTGAATAGATCACAAACCTTACAGGCTATACTTGATAGATCTTAAGCTTCTGCACCAACTAGATTTCACATATGATCATAAACCTACTAAGGTATGACTTCAAAGAGAAAGACAAACCCAAAAGAGAAAATCTTGTAGCAATATGTACTGGTATCTGCAAAAAAAGGGAGCAGAAATGCTGAGGAAAAAGGTAGAGAGCATGAATATGATGAATCTTTTATAAAAATAGGTCAGAACGGCTCGCCCAAAACAAGTTCTTATGACCTATCAGGGGTTCTGGAGTGTAAGAAAACAAAGCTAACCTAGAAAATGAAAGGAAAAAGAGCAATGACACTGAAGAAAATACCTTCCAGGCATCTGAAAAGATTCATAAATCTGCCAATGATGTTATTGGAAATCCAAGAATCAAACATCATTGGTCCCAACTGTGTGTAAAAGATTAGATATGCTTAGGACATGCTGTTGTTTTATACCTTTTTCTTTCATTAGGCAATGAAAAGTCAATAGCAACATTTGAACTATTTGAATAAACTAATTTGCATTAACCATTTAATAGATACTTCCATTATAGAAACTGCTAAACGCAGAAAAAGAGGCTCTTACACTAACAGATGATATACTTTAGAGAGCCTCAGAGCAATGGATAACTTATTTAGAGGATATCCTTAACCTGACACTAGATTGTTATTATTATTACAAAAATATATTTCAAGTAGTTTCAAGAACAGATGTATCACAGACCTCTGGACTTAATGACTCAAAGAGAATATGACCAAAACAACAGTGAAGAAGAGTTCACGCTATGAACTACAGGACACACTTGAAAAATTTCAAAGCACCAGCATTTCACTGATGTGCCTACATGTTGTCAGCACTTGTATTGCCAACCACTCCATGGTCCAGGGGAGGTGCACACAAACCAGCAAGCAGGTTCTGGTACTGTTCAGGATGGTCAATTAAGCTGCTGAAACGTTCCTCTGGAGTCAAACATTTCGTCTTCACAGGCTGTGGTAAGGAGCTCAGAGCTGCGACCTCTAAGAAATGCATGTCTTTATCTTTAGGAAGCCTCACATCAGGGTGAAATAACACAAATAACAAACAGAAATAAAGTAGAAATACTATTCATGATAAAAATACCAGTAAACAAATTACTCCTCAAAACAGGATAGTAAGGGTCAAGGTAATTCTATTGAAATAACCAAACATCCCAGGCTTATGTTCCACCCTGATTTCTGGGTGAAATTATAAATGCTTAGGAACAGCTCTTGTCCATTTGACCCCAGCAGGTGATGGCCATACAAAACCCATGACACTGACAAGATGATTCTCAGCAAGCCACTGACTTCTGGGATAAAACAAACAACAAAACTCACAGCCTACACACTCTGTGGCAGACCTATTATAAAAACTCACAGTACAGACTTTGTTGTCTGTGTGGGAAAACACACAGACTTTAAAACCCAAAGCACCTGCTGAGGTGTCTCCCCTCTATGGCCTAACTACATTCATTTCTAGCATCCTAGCCTTAACTCAGAATGTGTGGTTTCCTGGAGCTTTATCTGGCCTATGAAAGCTTACATACTTCTGCTCAGGGGCTTCAAAGATGCATATACTAACAACGTAAGATTTTTTTACTGTATAAAACAGGCTTCCTAAGTGTAATATCCCGTGTTTAGAACCACCTTACCTGTAGAAGGGGAAAACATCCATATCATTCTGTGAACTGCACTGCCACATCAATTGAGACAAAAACTATGCCCACCTGCATCTGATTAAGCAGTGAGATAACTCATGGTTGTAAAAACTAACCAGATTCACCTGTCTCCCCACCTGCACTAAGGTTCTTTTTTTTTTTTCTTCAGGGATATTTCTCTATCACGCATACATCTTCTTTCTGGCACTTGCTTTTAGTCGTTTAGGGCCTTCTGATTCCCTTCTCAAGAAGTGAAACAGCATCAGTCACCTTCTCTGTGTTGTCCAGGGAATTCAACCCATGCAGAAGCTCAAGCTCTAGCAACTCACTGTCTTAAAGTCCTCCAATATCATAGGTAGGACTTAGGGTGGTACTGTTAATTCCAAACTCCTTAATTCTTAAGGCTTGAATCACTTCCCGTTGATTTTTGTGAATTATAGCAAGAACTGGGTTGGAATCTTATACAAGCAGTAATTCTGGTGTGGAACATATAGAATTTGAATATTTAAACTCAAGTAACAGACTAGTATATAGACTTGAATCACTGGAGGGTGTCGGTGGGAAGGCACCTCCGGAAATGAGCACAGTCATCTAGAGTAGGCTGCCCAGAATGAGTTTGTTTTGGTTTCCAAAGCACATTTTTCTTTGCATATTCAAGGCTTACATTATGATAAATAGCAATTCATGATTAAAAAACTTCAGAGCTAGTGTCACAGTTTTCAAGTAATTACCAAAATTGCAAGTCGCAAGATGAAGGGATGCATCTCAGTCCAGGGGATTCTGTGCAGATTATTTACATCAGCTTAGGATTTCATTTGGAGAGATAATACTCAAAAGGAGTGATCTGTCTAAAGATTTAGGCCCTAATTCTGATGAATGTGTAATTGTCACGTCAGCTTTGCCAGGTGAGCAAAACGGACAACACAGCCTTACACTCAGTTGACACACAAAGCAGTTTGAAGGTGTGTTGTCATTTCACAGAAGCACAGAATTGCAGGGGTTGGAAGGGACCTCAAGTGATCATCAAGTCCAAACTCCCTGCTAAAGCAGGTAGTGTACCATAGGTTACGTAGGTAGGCATCCAGACGGGTTTTGAATATATCCATAGGTGACTCCACAACCTCTCTGGGCAAACTGTTCCATTGCTCCATCACCCTTACCGTAAGGAAGTTCTTCCACATGTTAGCATAGAATTTCCTGTGTTCAAGTTTTAGGCCATTACTCCTTGTCCTATTGCTACACACCACCACCTGGCCTCATTCATTTGCCTCCCACCTCCCTTCAGATATTTATAAACATTTATCAGGTTCCCTCTCAGTCTGCGTTTTCCCAGGCTGAACAGACCCAGGTTACTCAGTCTTTCCGCATACAGGAGATGCTCCAGGCCCTTAATCATCTTTGTGGCCCTCCATTGGACTCCTTGTAGGAGATTCCAGTCTTTTATGAACTGGGGAGCCCTGAACTGGACACAGTATTCTAAATGTGGCTTCACCATGGCAGAGTAGAGGGGGAGGATCACCTCCCTCAACCTGCTGGCCATGCTCTTTTTAATGCACCCCAGGATACCACTGGCCTTCTTGGCCACAAGGGAACATTGCTGGCTCATGGCCAACTTGTTTCATTTCTTTGTACTCACTTGCAAAACCAGTAAACAGTTCCCTTGCTTTCCTTTAGTCATTCTAGAGCAAATACCTTTTATTTAATGTTATACATTCTTCTATTTTGGGAACTATTTCAGGCTGGCCTGATAAATGCTAAGCATTTTACTTTCTAGGGTGGGAAATATCCATGGGAAAATCTACTCACATCCAGAGCACTTTTTTTTTTTTTTTTTTTTTTTTTTTTTTTCTGCAAAATGGCTACATAATCTGCTAAGCTGGTAGCTAGAAATATCCCTTCCTATCAGCCAAAGTAGGGAGCAAGCAGCAGGGAGACATGAAGCAGGCCTGAGACCCAAGCAACATACCAGCTATGGCACCTAACATTATTCTTGGCTGACAGTGTGACTCACTAGTGTGACTCAGACCTGCAAACCCACCACAGATGTGTGAAAGTACACTCTGTCAGAGTCAGTTCCTTAGTGACAGTTTTACTAATGTCCCAGAGCCCCAAGTTCTGCAATGAGACTCTCCAAATCCCTGTCTGATGTATGTTAAAGCAATTCATCTGCAGGAATGTGAGGCAGACTTCGCATTTATGGCACAGTGTGACAAAATACAGTTGTTTTATAGTTGTTTTTATGTTTTAAATCATGATGTTAACTTTCTGTAGCCACACATTTTCAAGAGAGCAGGCGCTGTTAACACCTAAATAGTTTCTTGGTTGCTACCAGCGTGTGCCAAACCTGAGTTAAAATAACATAATATTTAAAAAATCTTTATTAATTTGAAAGCCAGTGCATTTATTTCAGGCTAGTCTGATCCTAGATCAGAGTTCTGAGAACACAGTGAAAAAGAAAGGACAGCGAGGATGGCAGCTATCACAGCAAATGGATGTGGAAGAAGACCTTTGTTGTGATACTGCCATTACATGGTTTAATAATTGGTTTCCATTCTTTTCAGTGCACTTAGGACCAAAATCTGATACAAATCCATTTGAATTGTATGTTCCACACCATGACACTTTGCAATCATCTTCTCCAGGACACTAGAGTACATGTACCTTGCTCACATACATGTGCCATACCCCTACCTTTCTGTCCCATTGCTATAGTTCTGAGTAATTCAGTCCTTCACACAATTTTTCTCTCTCGAACAGTCAGCAGCAAACCATACATGAGCCAGTGCAGCAGATAGCTGTACACAAAAGCCAAAGCTTGACGGTTACCATGGGATTTTCTCATTAAGCTTTTACTAAATATACTGCATTCTTCATTGTCTGTTAATCTCCGTTACTCTGTTTTGCCTCTGTAACTTTTGTGCCCCCTATGCAAGGGTATTAATTGTACCAAATTGTGGTGAGGGCTAAAGAGCCGTTGTGCTTCAGCACTTGTCAGAGGGATTCCATAGTCACACTGGGCATGAAAAATCCCTGCTTTAATATTCTTGCCAAAAAGGCATTACCATGTATTTTGGAGTAACAAAATAAATAAGGTACTGAATCTGTTATTTATGAATAATAAAGCATGCCATTAAAATAAGTGTGGCCAGCAGGCTGAAGGAGGTGATCATCCCCCTCTACACTGCTTTTGTGAGGTCCTATCTGGAGGACTGTGTCCAAGACTGGATCCCCCAGGAAAGACATAGAGCTGTTGGGGTGGATCCAGAGAAGGCTGGGAAGATGATCAGAGGGCTGGAGTACCTCTGCTACCAAGACAGGCTGAAGAAGCTGGGTTTGTTTAGCCTGGAGAAGTCTCCTGAGAGATCCTGTAGTGGCTTTCCAGTACCTATAGGAGGCCTACAGGAAAGATGTTGGAGACTCTTAACAGGGAGTGTACTAATAGAAAAAGGCTAATACTTTACATAAAAAGAGAGTGGATTTAGACTAGACAATATGCAGAAATTCTTTAATATGAGGACAGTAAAGTACTGGGGACAGGTTATCTAGAGTAGCTGCTGATGCCCCATCCATGGGAGATCAGGTTAGGAAGACCAGGTTGGATAGGGGTGGGATGGGGCCCTGGGCAGCCTGATTTAGTGGGAGGTGTCCCTGCCTATGGTAGGGGATTGGAACTAGATGGTCTTTAAGGTCCCTTCCAGTCCAAACCATTCTATGATTCCATGACTCTATTAATCTGTAATTCTATGAATACCAATAAAGAGCTTTGTATCTGATCTGCTGATGTTGGGCCAAGTTCCAGTGTTCAGTGGGACCTCTGTGTGCTCTTGCAGTCAAATGAGGCAGCCAGAAGTATCAAGACTCTAAGTATACTTAGACAGAAGTATTTAGACTTTCTTCCTCTCTTTAAGACTCCTTTATAGTTCTAGAGGGGTAGAAGAGGCTCAGGGTAATAAAAGAGGCTTGAGTTGCTCTTTCAAGTGATGGAGCCCTTTGTATTTTACATTGGTGTGCAGCCCAGGCTGTGGGCTGTGTGCCCAGGCTGTGGCACAGGGCAGGTTCTCTGGGCAAGGCCTTGACTCTACAGAAGTGTTAACTATGCTCAGAGATCTCAGCAGAAGAATTTCTGCCCTCTATTTGTACACAGAGCAGGATATTACTGGCTGCACCAAAATCCAGGGAAGGTGGGCATAACATTTGAATGCACATCCTGCTTCACTGGAGCCAGTAGTATGAAGAAGGGTTAGTTTTGTACTTAGTTCCTCATATAAAGGGTCACAAGTGATAGGTCTTTTCCTCTGCTGTCAAAGCTCCAGTGTGCTTGAGATAAGTTAGAAAATGAACAATGGTAGGGCTGTTCCCCACTGGTAACTATTGCCTTTTCCAGCTGCCCATCTGGGCTACCTGTGAAGGCTCAGGACTGCTGTGTTGTGTCATAATGACTATAAACCTGAGGTAGTTTTCAAAAGCTGATGAAGGACTCATAGCAACTTGCTTCTGGCACATTTCTGTTCATGTGTTTACTGCTTTCTTCAGGATTTTATGAGAATTACCAGTGGACCCAGGTAATTGGCAAGATCTTAATTGTAATTAGTAACAACTTCTCTTCTGACAGTCAGGGAGGGCTCACATCATTTTTCTTAAGGCAGACTTGTTGTACTCCAGGGAGGTATATAAAAAAGCCTCTCCCACTTGCTTGGGACAGATCGGAGAGGAAGGGATTCTGAAGCGTTAGAGGGTGAGGAAGTATAGCGCAAACTGTCACAGTATGTAGATAGTTGCAGATCAGAGTTATTTTTACTATTGTTGACATGCATCCATTACATCAGAATATGAAATAAAAGTCACTGGTCACAAAATAAAAATGCCAGTGCAGATGTGGATGAAATTTCTAATTCTTTCTCCCTGCAAGCTGTGAAAAAATTTCAGGGACATTAGCAGAGCATAAGACATGAGGAACCCTGAAACACAAGGGCTGAAACAAGTTAATGTATTTATTTAGCCTCGTGGACAAAATATACTGGTCCACACGGTCTAAACAAAAAGAGCACCAGTTTTCAAAGGTCCTTCTGTTTCATTTCAAAAGAATTTAAAATGAAAATAAGCATTAGTGCGGCTTTAAAAAAAGACCTAAGAAGTCAAATGGCTGAGAAGAATTGAAGACCCACTGACTTTCATTGAGACTGAGGGTCTAGTTTGAGGTTAGCTCTCCTCACCGATACAACACAAATAAAGTACCTTAGACTGTGGAGCCCAGCTCTTTAAAACTGTAATCAATCCTATAACATTTGAGAAGGTTTAACCAAAGGGTTTTCCCAATCCAAATTTCCCCAGAAAGTCCAGTGGTTTTATGTGTCAGTAGGTTCTTCAAGGATCTAACTGTTCTCTCTTTCCAGCCTCAGTTACAGACAATTCAGCTGAGAAGTTCAGAAAAGAAATAACTCAGGATAAAAAATGAGTAATGAATTTCTATTTCATAAGTCTAGAGCTTGTTCTCTTGTGAAAGCAAAGGTGATAGGACTGGTAGATGATCTGGGAGAGTGAGTGGTCAACCCAGTTAAACACAGTTCAACAACCTGAGTTAAACAGACCTGCTGGGTTCCAGGTCTCAGGAGTTGTTTTTCAGTGCAAACAGACATCAGGTCTGAGCTTGGGGATGTTTTTTTGAGATCAGTCCTGATGGTTAACACAGCAGTCTTCTGGTGTTTTACAACACTTTTGCATGAGCTTTCTCTGTTATTACTTCTGATTGTTTTATCAATATATAAATAAATAAAGCAAAAACCATACCAATAAACAATAATAATAGCAATAAAACACAAAATAGTTATACACATGACTGAAGATGTCTTCACATCTGTAAAAGAGGCTTGCATAAGTTCAAGTTCAAAATGCGACTTAGCTGTTTTCACCTAAGGTTTATTTTTCAGAAGCACACCCTCTCTATACCTTTCCTAGTACAAAATTTTTGAAGTGTCAAAACTTCATCCTCTAATAAAACTATTTAGCAAGTGCAATGTCTCTTAAGAGCAAGGCGATATACAGATACGCCTCCTCAGATACAAAAGCTGGAGCCAAGCAACAGCCATATGACTGTTTCTCCTCCAAGAAAGGCATAATCTGGGTAAGAACAGAGACTTGGGAAGAGATTTCTGCAGTTCCAGACATGCTGCATCTGCCTGGTGAGGACGATGAGGCTGCTTGGCTTGGACCACAGAGAACCTCTGGGAAATAATGGTGTTGGAGGCCGGGAGGGCTGTGAGTGGAGGTGTTGGAGGCAAGGGCAGAGCAATGAGCAGGGTAGGGGATCCTGCTGTCATGGAACCATAGAATCATAGAATCACAGAATCATAGAATCTCAGAATCATAGAATCATAGAATCATAGAATCATAGAATCATAGTATCATAGAATGGCCTGGGTTGAAAAGGACCGTAATAAACATCTAGTTTCAATCCCCCTGCTGTGTGCAGGGTCACCAACTGCTAGACCAGGCTGCCCAGAGCCACATCCAGCCTGGCCTTCCTGTGCGTCCTTGCTTCTGGCCCTGCTCAGGTGGCACAGCACACAGGGACACAGAGATCCTCAACTTTCACTGGTGCACACCTGCAGTTCAGTTTAATTACCCAAAATGCAGTTGAGAGCTGAGGCTGTCTCACATGTCCAGGTTTGAGAAAGCCAAGCTTAAGGTAATAAAGGCATGAGGAATAAAGGCTAGCTTCTCTTGTATTTCCTTTCATTGAGCCAACTACAGAGTTGTGTACATCGTCTTGGAAAGGAAGCGGCTGTCAGGGTGGAGGTCTGACTTGGACAGAGTTTTGTCAGGAACTATATTTCAGGCCATGTTAATGAGAAAGGCACATCAGAATAGGAGAAACTCCAAAGTGAGTGATGTTTCTAGCAAGTATTGTGTATCCATAAGGACTGGATACTATTAACCTGCCTTTCAAGATTGTCCTTTATCTTTCTGCTTATGTGCAAAAATTTCCCAGCTGTTGAATGAGTTTGCTCAACGAAAAACTTATCAAGTCTGAAGAGCACGATACAGTTGAGCAAGAAGCTAGAAGAATGTGAAATACTTAGACTGAGAGTTGTAGGTTACAATTGATGTTTAACATTTATTATGAAAGAAAAGAGGCCACGCAGCAGATTTCCACTATCACATGGGCCAAACAGCCATGCAAATGTCTTTTGATTCCTTCTTAGCACTCATGTTTTGAAGAAAGCCTCCCAGGGTGCTAATCCTCTGGAGTGATACTTATTCACATGAAATAAAATGCACAGAAGAGTGGGAATGATAGAAAGATTTTACTGGTACGAATGCTGTAATGAGCGAGTCACGAAAGTCAGTGGAAATGAATATAGATATATTTTTGATCACCATCCCATGTGTTTCATAAATGCTGAGCATGAAAGTGGAAAAAAAAAGAAACCAGACATTTTGTAGAGCCATTTAAAAGTTATTGGAGGTAATTGCTGTGGATGTTTGTTTTTCTAGGAAAGCAAATATTCAGGCACCTTAATTGTGAAGAGTGAGATGTGATCTCTGTGAAACAAACAGCAAAATTCCTAATGATCTTAATGGAGCTGGCATTGCTATTAACAGAGGTTAATTCTGAGTCTACCCCAAGACAGCAAACAAAATTTTCTCATTGTCTGTAGACACTGGGGATATTTTTAGAGGGAAACAAATATAGCTTAAATGAGAGGCGAGGATGACAGAATGGCTGCGGGTGGCAGGGACTTCTGGAGGTCACCTGCACAGGGAGAAATACCCAGAGCAGGTTGCCTAAGACCACGGACAGGATCTGAAGATCTCTGAGGAAAAGACTCTGTACCCTTTCTGGGCTTCCAGTGCTCCACAGTAAATAAGTTATAGCTTATTAAAAATTGCTTGTATGTCAGTTTGTGCCTGTTGCTTCTCACTCTCACTGGTTGCCACTATGAAGTTATCTGGCTCCATCTGTCCTTTACAAACAGACCTGTGGATAGAGCTAAATATTTTGTATCTATGAGTGCAGCTCATTTTACTTAAATGAAAATAATTTCAAATCCGAAAGGAAAAGAAAATCATTTTTTCACTGTTGATGCAAAAATAGTAATAATAAAATATTTAATAACATGAATTCTAGTGAGTATCTGCATTACTGGAAACAATCCCAACAGAAGAAACTTGGTGGGCAGAGGAAAATGGAAATATACAGATGAATAATGCTGGCTATATGTTATATGGATGTCTGAGATCATTGCCTGTGTGTTACCACCACCTACAATGTGACCACGTGCTGACTTTCTCAATCACAAATCATTTTTGCGGATGCAACAGCATTACGTCATTACTCATACCGTACACGCACCATTACTCCTTTAAGTCAGTCAAGGGTATATGGTACAGGGGTTAGTCCCTTGATAATATTGACACAATTTCCCCTGACATCTTAAACTGTTTATCTGCAGTCCAGCTGCAATTAGACCCATACAGGGATTTCACTCTGCCAGCAACATAGTATTTTAGATGAGGTTCTTTCAATTTTGCTGCCACCACCTCTCTGTTGTTGATCCCAATCTAATACATAGCAGGAATTTTATGAATGCACTGGAGAAGTTCCTCAGACAGTGTGGACTGCCCCAGTCTTCTGACCCACCCAGCATCTGCAATTTCATAGTATGCAATTTGATCTCACTTGGCCATTTCCATGCATTTCTTTTAAAAGACATGCTATGAAAATACTTAAAACTAAGATCAGTCAAATCCTGTGGAAAACATAATGCTACTGCTGAAATTCTTCAAATGATTCTTGTATTGTTTTCCTGGATTTCCTGAACTATAAAATATAAGGTTAAACCAATATTTATATGATAGTGTCAACAGTGTCCAAAATATTTTTCTTGTTAAGTTTCTGTCTGAAGTTTAAGCAGGTACCCACATGTTGTGCTAGACAGGACCTTAAACATCCCTGTCATTGAAAAATGAAAGAAAAATTCAAACAGGAAGCATGTCTTGATGGTTATTATAGATGAACAGAGTTTCTTGGGACCTGAGGGAAATAAAACAAAACTTTCTGCCTGCTGGTAGCTCTGAGTATACTGCTTTAAATCAGTGAATGTAGGCAATTTACACGCACAACGTGCCACATATTGGCATGAAAATATTTGTCAGAAATTGATGAATGAAATGAGAATAATAATGAAGAAAAATGATAGCATACATGCCCTCCAGAGAGGAAAATAAACAATGTAAGTGTTTGGTAAATAAATCCCTGCAGAACTCTTAGAAATGACTTGCTGATTAATTGAATCAATCCATCAACCTTTTGTGATGGCATCAATTTACAGTTACTTCAATGCTGTTCTTCCATAGCTACTGCTTTAAATGCCTCTAAAATGTAGTATTTCTTGTAATACATCTATATGGAGCTATCATAAGTTAATTGGATATTCTAGTGGGATATAATTGGCTAAATTTTTAACCTTTTTTCATATGCATGTACTTAAAGTAGCTACAAAACATTATAATTGTAAATCATAAGTGGTTTTTTTGTTTTTGTTTGTTTGTTTGTTTGTTTTGTTTTCCTGCCCTTTATTTTTCCTGGAGTTGTTTGGCACTATTTTATTTTTTTTTTTCATCAAGTTTTAACTTCTGAGTGGGACTGCGAGATCATTGGGTTAATATTTTCTTTTTTTTCCTTTTTTCCTTTTTAATTGAGATGATCTCATTTATTTTATTTAATATACAAGCTCTTTGCAGAAGGGACCATTTTATTTACTGTGTTCATATGTTGCATCATGCTCATACACGGGAATGTAAGTATAAGGAAATGTAATTTCTATATAAAGAATGCCCATCTGAAAAATTAACACTCAGGGCATTGAGTCCTTTGAGATGAAGGGCAGGAGAAGTTAAAAGTAGAAAAGATGAGACACTGTGTATAAAGTTTTGTTTCTCCACTGTGAAATATACTCAGATGATATTTATGTACGTATATTGCAGAGAGAAATGAGCCAACACAATGCAAATGCACATAGATGCATGAATACTGAGAATATCACGTAAATCAGTGTAACTGCACACACTTATACGTCCCCCTAGGAACAAGGAGTTCATTTCTGAACACCTGCATGCACAGAAATCAACCATCCAAATATTTGCAATTGGAAAAAAATCTGAGACAAATTCAAAGAGACTGAAATTCAAGTCTGATTTGGTCAAATTGTTTATAAACATATTTTCTATGAATCTGTTTCTATTTCACCTGTATCTTGTGTAACTCTAGGTATTTATGACTCCCTGTATCAACTGAACTATAGTTTTAGCAAATGCAATTGCACATTTGAAAATGATTCTTACTAAGGCCAGTTGAATCTCATGGTATCTGTAACACTGTCAACCTTTATAGCTGTATAAAGTGTTTCACTATATCTTGGGCCTTTGGAGGACATATGTAACCTTTAGGCTTCTCGTTCTTCCAATTTTGTACATAACCTCAATGACATCATCTTCCATTATTGCAGTCACTGTCATCATAAGGAGAGTTTGAAACAATGGATATGACAAAGAGCAGTATGTATTTTAAGTAGGAGATTTGTAGATGTATTCAGGCAGAACAGGAGTAAGAAAGGGTCAGGAAGATGGTGACGGAAAAAAAGAGAGGACTATTATCAGGTAAGGGTGACTCTGGAATGCATGGGAATACAGCAGACTGTTGAAGAGTATAAATTAATACTTTTCCATGTTTAGCTCCATATGACTTATTTGCCAGCAGGACTGGGACAATGCTGGGGAAGTAGATAGGTAAGAGATGATAGTGAAGATGCTTTTTAACTAGTGAATGTAGAAAGTCTTGCCTTTGTCCTCGTGATTTCATTTTGAGACAGAGATGGCCCCAAGCAATTTTTTGAATTTTCAAGTTTCACAGTCTGCTCAAAATATTTAATCCCAAGGCTTCTGGAAGTTTTGAGAGCTGTCTTCTACTCAAGAGAAAACAGAAAAAATTGTTCTTTAATTAAAGAAAAAACTCTTTACTGATGTCAACAGAATTTGGAAGCACCTTGTAAAAGACTATCTGTCCCGGTTTCTGAGATGAAGGAACAGAGCATTTTGAGAGACCTCTTTTGTACGTGTGGAGGAAGATGGATAACAATGCATGCATGACACTACTTAAAGTACAGTATTTGGTACAGTGTCCTTCCTTCTCTCCCATCAGGAGAGAAGGTTACAGATCCAGCTGACCACAGTTGTTTCTCCTTGTCAAGGACTCAACAGAGGCACCTGTCAGGATGCAAGACCAGAGACAATTTCTGTGATCCATAGGGGGATGAAGTTTGATAGACAATAAGAGAAGGAAACGGTTTTCATTCACTCATTTGGTGTTGTGCTACTTCTTTATGAGAATGAGCAATTGTAGTTTGAAGGGCAGTTTCTTTTATATAATGTAATTACATTTATTATTGCACTTAGCTTGGAGCAGATTGATTAGCATGACAACTGATCCGCATCGTTCCCAAAGGAACAGTGGACACAGTACCTTCTGCAATACTAATATATATTGGTTCTTTAACAAAATCTCATTCACCTTTAGTGGTTGTCTCCAATCCACATGCACTATAAAGAAGCCAGATTTACATTAGCTGGAAAAAAAACTCAGAAAGTTTACCTGTTTGATCTCAGGTAAGTTGAAGAGACTTCTTGGAGCAAATAAGAAAGAAAAAGAAAGAAAGAAAATGAAAAAAAGAAACATATGTAGCCTATTTGCGAGGCTTTCTGCCTTTGGTTGGAAATTCAGATTCGGATTTGGATGAGATTTACTGAGAGACAACCTCTGAATAATTGCATTCAAAAGAAAACAGAGAACTGAAAATAAAAGTATTAAATGCTGAAAGGACTAGTGCTGTATGTAGTTTTGTTTTGCCTGCTATCAGTGTATTCAAATGGAAGGTGAGAGTGCAAATGGCTAAAAAACCTTCTGAGACTGAGTTAGCAGCCATTCCTATCTGGAGACATTCGGGAATCAATACATATTGCACCAGCCTGTTTCAAAATGCTGTATGGCTCCTGAGAATTGCGAACTGTACTTAAATTGAGCAAGTGGAGCACAAGCATTTTCTCTTTACCTGACTGAAAAGTACCACTTTCACTACAGTTACAGCATAAAAAAATCCTACAGGCAACAATTAATGAACTAAGGAATAGTATGAAGAGAACACAATCAGATATCTTGAAATGTATATGGTCCCTCATTAAAGCCCCTTAGGCAAGCTGTCAATATACAAGAGCTCTGTAAAGACATTACCTAAGACAGGATTTCTTCATTGCAGTATAGAGACAAAGAATATCATATAAAGGAAAATGAATGCAATGGAAATATTAATGTTACATAGCTCGCTCTTACCAAGTATTACTTCTGCCGTATTTAACACTGTTGGCAACTGTAAACCTACTATATGCTTAAAATTCACAATGAGTGGGCAAAAAAAAAAGATGCTTTCTAAGGGAAGAGTCTATTGCAGTCAGTCTTGTAAAAGAAACCTTTTAGTGTCAGTGATAATGAAAATTCTTGCTACCTATGGCTGCATTAAAATGGTGTCATGACCCAGCAATTTCTATTCAGTGCTGTCACATCCATGCACTGCACAGATCAGGATTGTCATCATGTAAATGTAACAGGATTCTTTATCCTGCATTGTTGCTCAGCTGGCAACTGTAATTCTAAGTTTCCTGTAAGTTGTGAATAGCAGCAAGGGGCCATGAATAGCTTGGAAACCTATATTTTTTCCATTTATTGTTTTAAATGCAAATTACACTAGTAAGTCAAAAAAATCACTTTTGTTAAAAATACATTCAGAATTAACAAATGCCAAAAAGAAAAGAAAAAAAAAGACACATTTGGATTGTATCTCTTGCGTTCTGAATATTTAAGTTTATAACAAAAGCCCAGCCTAGAAAAATAACATTCTTTACTGGATTTTGAGGAGGATACAGCTGTACAAATCAAAATTGTTATCCAGATATTCTCACTTTACTGTGCTCTAAACTGCTTCCAGAAGAGATCTGTCCACTAATCATTTAGTTTAGTAGTCAACAGTCCTAATTTCCTTTTAATGGTGGTGTTCTAACTGCAACTTAAGCAAGGTTATGAATATCAACTTCATATAGGCATATATGTATATATATATATGTGTAATCCATGTGTGAGTGTGTGTATATCTACTCTATATGTAATATATGAATAAGCAGTTACCACTGTAATACTTAATCATTAAATGTTTTTCCTATTTCCTAAGCACTTTACAAACATAAACAGTTCAAACCTCACACAAATATGTGAGGCAGATATTATTCCCTTTGTATAGATGGGAAGACTAAGACAGAGAAATTAAGGCCTTTTTTTTTAAAAATTAAAATTAGGCCCACAAAGTATTTGTAGATGCTTCGTTAAATTTTCTGACTTCTGAAATTGCTAACTACCTGTAGTTGCCATTCTGTGGGAAATCACTGAAAGGTATGAAAAATTATCTGCTCAAAATTGGATCATCAGTTAAGTGCCTAAACTGGTTTCTTTCCATATTAAGAAAATGATTTTTATAGAAACATGATTTTGATTAACTGCTATACAGGGAAAGCTAAAATACCCTGTTATGACATTTTCATTCCATTTAAACCTCTACATTGTGTTTAATATTATACACCTGCTACATTAAATATTACATAAAACTTTCACAAATTTTCAGCTTATGGGAAATTTCAGCTTGGCAATTGGAAATTGCATGATTTCCCAGGGACTGGGAAGCAGCTCCACCCCAGAATGAGATCAGAATTTCAGGTACCCAAGTCTGAAAAGTTGAACTTGAGATCCAAAACAGCATTGAATGTTCTACTGGATCAGGCTTAAGTGACTTGCCTAATTCATGCAGGAAATAATGAACAGGACCTGGAGTTCTGGCCCCACGCACCAGACACTCCCAGGATTATGCAGCCCCTCTCAATAGTTATTCCTGTGTATTATATATTCATACACACACACACACACACGTACATAAATATATATATATATCTCACTGGATAAATGTAAGTATAGTTCCTGAACGTGTCCTGTATCTTATCTTCACTGGTCTGTTCCTCTGTCATTGTCCAGAGTGGTGGTTTGTGACACTTTACATCCATGCAGACACGCAAAGGGCATTGGTTTGTATAGGGATGGATGCGTTGAGTTTGTGCATGGGCTGTGGGAGCTCAGAAGCCACGTGGGCACCAGGGTTTGGCGAATGAGGAAAAGTCAGTCATTTGAGGGCAGCTTGAGCGCTTCCACGCACTGACCTTCCCCCTTGCCCTCAAAACCTATGTGGCCACCACAGGTGTGTAGACGTGTGTATTTGCCTGTGCAGGGTCTGAGCAAAGAAACAGTGATAATTCAAGATCCTGAAAAGCCTGAGTAAAACATTGGTTTCTCCTAATGAAAGCCACCTAAGTGCTTGAAAATACAGATCAGATTTAGAACAAAACATATGTTCCTAGGAGTTCAGAGTATTTCATATACACATTGACCTACTAGCAAAATTCCCAAAGGCATCTTGTTGCCAACTACGTAACAGCACAGTTTTTTTCAGCCACAATAATACAGGAAGATAAAATACACATTCTAACACACAACAGATCCCCCAAATATACCACAAAAAGGTCTTCAATATTTCTTCAACTCAGCTAGTCCCTTCCCGCCCTCCCCAACCGAAACCAAAAAATAAAATATATAGATCCCTTAGGGTGCGATTAGAAAAAAAAGTTCACTTACAGAGAATTTTCAGTTGAAATTAGATATAAAAGAGTAAACATAGCTAGTACATATTCAGTTGGCCTTTGTTGATAGAAATCTGCAGATGTCTCTGTAGTTAGTAAAAGACATTTAGAGATAGCTATAAAAGCACCTAAAGTGCGATAAACAAAAACAGCGGGATTAAGAAGCACTGTTTATGTTGCTTATTTCCAGTAGGTTCAATCATTAGTCTATGTTACCCCTTCCCCCTCCCTGACCCCCCAAAAGATCTTATTTCTTTTTTTTTTTCTTCTTTTTTTTAATCATTATAAACGGTTTGTTTCTTGACCACTGTGGAGCCTCAAAAGTAAAGCACTTTCTGATAGCTGGCAGTTTTCTACTAGGTCACTCTGGAGCCACGGAGCAACAGAGCCTTATTCCCTGACATGAAAACAAAACAAAACAAAGAAAACTACTGACTTAGAAATCGTTCAGAATTAATGACAGCGTGTTGAGCCTAAAGGACGTTACTTCAGAAAGCTTGCACTGAGTTTCTCTGATGTGCAATGCAGTTAGGTTAAGGCAAGTATGAACTGTACAGCCTTCAGGGCAAACAACGTGCTGTCTATTGACTTCTGTTGCAAGGTCATCCGAGTATTCTTAGCCTTGTGTTGACTACAGAGACTGAATGCGGCCAGGAGTGCGGAGGGGGCTCCAAAAGCACTGTATTGGCTTGGTTCGTGTCTTAATCCAGATGGGCCCCACTGGCGGTCGAGGCTGCAGTCCAGAGGAGCCAGAGGGAAGCACCAGCGCCTCTGCTCTGGCCCTGTGGTGCTGGGAAGCAGGAAGGAGGTCTGGGGCATCTCCCTTAGTACCTGTTAGAAAGAGAGGCTGAATGTGTCTGTTGTATTTTGTCTCATTGTTCAATCAGCCTTTTTTGTTTGTTTGTTTTTTTAGCACAAAAACTGGATTTTTTTTTGCTCTTTGAAGAACCAGAGGGCAATCCCAAGACATTTTCTTTGACAGGTGCTCCAGCCCACCTTGAGCAGTCCCCGTTTTCACTTTGACCTAGGAGAAAGATAGGGAAACAAAGATACATATAATTCACCAGAAACATTCCTGATTACTGCCCTGCAGCTCTGGTGCCCTTTTGCAAGCCAGTGTAAACCACTAACCAGTAACAGCTCGGCTGTGCACAAGTAGGAGAGGACAGAAAGGAAAAGGTGTTTGCTCAGGTGATCACTTGGTTTCCTTTGGAGTACATTCAGAGAAGTCAGCACAGGGTTAGTAAACCATTCAAAATCATACTTCAAGCAGGAGTAATTAGTTATAGTCAGAAAGCCAGTGTCAACCTCAACCACTATGTTTAAACCCAAGCATTCACAATCTGAGGCAGAAGAGATACTGTTGGTTGCTACACAAGGCTTTGCTGATAGTACTGTTGGAAAGGTTCACCTTCTATTGCCCTAACACCAACATCTGACTCTGAGGCTGACAGTCAACATAATAAAATAGGATGCATTGATTTCAGAGCAGCCCTGGTGTGTGTGTGTGTGTGTATACACGCATATATGTAGGGTTTGTATGTGCATAATTATGTGTTTCTATGTATATATAGTACACATGTATGCGTATATATATGTATATACATATGTATATATACATAGTACAGACTTCTCAGTACAAGGAAAGCAAGTTTCACTTTAGGGCTAAGCTGCTTTTGAGCAATTTCTCCAGTGCATTAGGAATCAGCATCAGACATGCATGTTTTTTTTTTTTTCGCTTCACTTCTTCTTTTCATGAACAAGCAAGTTTATCATGAAGAAAGGAAAGAAAAATTTCTTTCCTGTTCCTCCTCCCTACTGTGGTCATGCAGTGCAGTCTTGTTCCACGATCATAACTGTATTTTTTTCATGTACAGCAGAATCAGTGCATACAGTGTTTAGTCACCATCCGCGGTCACCTCCCAAGAGCAGAATTCTCTCTTGACAATTGATTTCCATCATCTTATTGTGTTCTCGTCCCATTGTCTGGAGATGAGCACTGGCATCTCCAGCTCAGAATGCTGGGAAGCTGTTTTTTAGGACATCAGCTGTGGCCACACTGCATGGAGATACATGAGCAGTGGTTCTGTCCCGTTAAAATGCATATTCGTTTTGAAGGGACTGCATAGGCTTCTTGGCTTGCACAGCATAGAGCACACTGTTGGCACTTAAACAATGAAAAAGCCATTTATAACAGGTAGATAATAGTCACAATTAGAATCCTCCCCCAAAGCACCATTATTTTATTTAAAACAGTATAAATTGATTTTTTCTTTAAATAAAACAACACTGATTTAAATTAAAGGTGAAATTGCAAGAGTTGACATGGAAAGTTTCGATTGGAACTCAAAGCCTAAAATGTAGAGAAAAGAGACAAGGTGAGTCTGAATCTAATAGTAGGCAATTTATGGAATTAGTAGTCATAGATAGTCACCTCAATTCACTATCAATGCTTCCTTTTTGTAAATAAAGATTTTTTTTTGCATAACTGATGAAATTCTATATGAACGTAGTGTGCATGCGTGAACTGAGTTATAATGCTCTTTTTGGGAGAGCTCGACTGAAATCACAAAAGTATTAATTCTTTAATTAAATAACTACTGACAGAACAGAAATGTTAAAATGAAGAGTCTGAATAAATCATTATAACTATTTAATTGCAAATGTAGATTTGTGTAAGTTCAGTATAAACTCCAAATTAACAAAATGAAGTGCTAACTGCAGCACAACAGGAGAAAGTTCTGGTTGCAAAACAGTGTGTCTTAACAGTTAGCAAGTACTGAACACAGCATTCCTTCAGGATAATAATTAAACTGTGCATGTGTAAAACACTTCAGATGGATTTAAATCACTTGGATGTAAATCAGTCTGGCTTGAATTGAGACAAAAGTTTGTGTTGATGGAATTCTGTCATCATAATCTGCTAATTCAATTCATGTCTGCAAGCAGTATGAGGATAACAACTGACAGCTACCACACAATTATAAACACCTTTGTATTGTTTCTGCATATGAAATGATTTAGTAAATAATGAGGGATGTTTTTACACTTATTATTGAAATACATGTTAAAATTTGCATTTTGTCAGAACCTCATCATTATTACAAGCTGATATTCTTCTAGTGAGTCCTGCAAAGCTGAGGTCATTTTTTCTCTTTCATTTCTATTGCATGCCTGATATGCTGGCCAATATGTACTACTATACCACCGATTAAAAAAAAAAAAGAAGTGTTATTGTGCTTTTGACAGTAGCCAGAATATGTAAAATAAACCATCTATCTCTGATTTCTCTTCACTAGTTGCACTCACTGTGAGCCTGGATAGTAAAGCACATAAAGGAGACAACAAGTTGCCTTTACATTTTCTTGGTCTCTCGCAGGAATTGAGATAAAGTTTAGTATATTCTCTGTTGTCTATGGATTCAACAATCTTTTCTAGCAGCTGATAAAATCATGGAAATTGTTACATGGACATAGCTCTATGGATATATATATGGGAATAGTTGTATCCTGAATGGATATGATTATATTCTTATGACTTCATGAGAGTACAGCAGCAGCATACATAAAGCAGAGGTCTTTCCTATTCTGTCCTCTGCTTTTCTACATCAAATGATTCTGATCTTACTCATTCCCAAGGAATGCTGAGTACTGTAAGGTGCAGGTGACTTCACTTAGAGAGTAAGGTCTTCTACATTTTTTTCTTCTTGAATACTACAGAGATTAATGCTAATATTCTTTGGTGGTCAACATCCATAAGAATCCCTAAGGAACCCAATTGTTCCTTCCAACAAATAATGCTTTAAAACATTTTCTATAGCCTGCTGTTATCATATCAGCTTGTTTTGACTTCCAGTATATATTATTGCTGTAAATAGTGCTACAAGCAGATCAAACGACGGCTTGATTAATTTGACATTCAAATTTGTCATTCAACTGCCTAATGGCCTGCCTACATTTATGGAGCAACTGCAGTGCAAATACATATGCATGCGCTCCTAGCATGCCTCAGTTGTAAACAACAAAAAGGTATTCCTAAATGCTGTAAAAGCTTCTTAAGAACAGGCTGCAGCAATTCTAGAGGACCTTGTCAAATACTACATAGTCAGAGGGAAACATGAAGTGTCTTTGTTTGACTGCTGCTGGGACATGGCAATACTTTTGTGGGTTGATTGGACAAAATGTCAACTTACATACTGATTTCTGTCTCCCAGTTAAGACACCAAAATCACCTACGCTACACCAAGAATGCAGATTGAAATAAGGCAGAACACAGTTCACATGGATTCATCATACATCTCTATCTCAGCTAAAAGTGTAAAAATATCACCTTCTTTTTTTTCAGAGGATCTAGTTTGCTTTTCTGTCAGTATGAAGATGCTACTAAATGTAATCTGCTGTTCTGGAAGAAACACTGAGAGCATAAAGAGAATGGGATAATATCTCAGCTAGAGGGCTCCATATGTTGATGCAAGCTATGGTATACTGAGAAAGAAATAGGATTAGAATTGTTCTAAGCACCTATGAGCCACACATAATACTAGGAAGGAAATAACATTTTCTAAATGCACAGCACTGCGCCAAAAGTGCAGGTGAAAAATCTTCACTTGAGCACAGACAGATGGAAAGCTGAAGTTAAGATGGCATTGGAGATACGTACTATTGTAATTTGAGATTATTAAAAAGCTCCTAGCAAAGCTCCCATAGGGCCCAATCCTAAGCACTACTGCAGAATTGATTGCACTGCTGATAAAGGAATAAATGCCAGTTCCATGCATAAAGCTACTAAACCACCAGCAGACTTAGTCCATTAATCACAAGAAATGAAATTATACTAAAGGGTGTAGGGAGTGTGTGTTGGGATAGATACTGTTTTTCTGTATTTAGGTTTTTTTTTCCTCACAAGAAATGGTGAAAAGAGTAACAAAGGAAAAAACTAAATGCTACTCCCTCGTGAGCTGTTGCTTATTATACTTTTGTCACTTTGGCTGATGATGGTAAATAAAACAGAATTCAAAAGGCTGCAGCAGTAAGGTACAATTTATCTAGGCAGTCAGGGCTGCTTTGAATTGCAGTGAGCATCCAGAAATATTTGGAGATTATTATTTCTGGCTTGGTCTATGTCTGTGTGTAAGTTCCAGTGTGAATGTACTTCAGTTGAGTCTGTGTGCTGAGATTTATGTGTTTGGCTGCACTTCTAGGCGGGATGGAATTCTCACTCTCACTGGATAGATAAAATACCACTTTCTATTCAATCTATTTTTAAAAACAATATGTTGCTATTTTTTTTCTTTTATTATTATAATTTAATGTAGAGACTGGAAATGAGGCATAGACGTGCTTCAGTGAACAGATATCTGTATTAGTAGAGACTAATACTGAATGCGTCCACTTTTGACATCCAAGTTTTGTCAGCTGACTAGTTCCTACTAAATGAAATTTGTGCTGCCTTGGAGTGGAATCTGCATGAATGGAAATGAGGTAAAATCAGGTGAGAGCTCAGTGTTATTTAAACAACAGCGACACTTTGTATCCTGCATAAGAAATCATTATCAACCAGCAGAAGAATAATGCCGGTGCTTAAGTGTAGCTTGAATTCAGTTCAGCAAAAAGGCTTCTGCCTATTCTGAATTTTTAAGTGATGTCATCTTTCACTTCAATGATCCTTTAATATCAGCCTGCCACTGCAGAACATCTCTGAAGTTGAGTACTTACATATACATAGGCTGTAGCTGTAAATGAGATGTCTTCTGTGGGCCTTGATAGCCGTAAGAGTCAAATCCACCTATGAAATCAACTGAAAAAGAAGCAAATTACCTTCATTAGAAACATCTTTGCAAAAGTGATAGGCATTATCATTCAAGAGCCACCCGGCACAGATTATTTTTGACGGACCCCCTAATAATCTGTTAAAATGAGAACAGCTAATTGTGGTGACGCATAAAATGGGTGGGAAAAAAAAGGAAAAAGGAAAAGGTCCTTCTTTATCTTTTAAATGAAAATAAATTTTAAATCACAGAAAGACAATAAGCAATAAAAATCGTCTGTCTGTCAGGAAGAGACACATCTCACTCTTTTTCGTGTGGGCCACCTGACTGGAGTACAAAGCAACATGCTATTCAGACATTACAGATGCTGCAAACCATTTATTTGTTAGTGTGAATACATTACTTCTGACTGTGATTACTGTCTGCCTTGCTGACATACTATGGTTTAGTGATGTAGAGGAGAAAGCACATTGATCTGACTCTGAGACACAGAAGTTTCCCTGATTCCCTCCTTTGACATTTGGGTTGCAATGCGCAGAGGGCTGGAACAATTTATCTGAGCTTCAGAGATGAGACAGATCTAAGGGAAGCAGCATTTCTCTCGAGGCACTGGAGGTCTGTAGGAAGGTTGCAGGGTGGGTGTTTTTTATTAATTCACAACACTCACAGTTCCCAATGGTCTTCTCATGTTTATTTTAAACAACTTCCAGGGCAACTCAATCTCATCTGACTCTGAAACTCCTGTTTCTCTAATTTAACACTCTTTTTACACAGGTAAATGCACACCCTTTGCTTCTTTTGCACCAAGGGATCTGACTGTTGGCTTTTCAGGTTTATTTCTGGGCACCTCTTGTTCCTGACATATTGTCTCTCATACACAGATGTGAAATTGATTTTACTTTGAAAGAAAATGGAGAAAGAATTCAGATATAGAAGTGCATTCTTCATAAGTCTGTACAGTGTTAATGACAGACTGGCTTTGTGTACATTAAAAAATAATAACAACAGAAAAAGTAATAAAATATTTTGACAGAAGATGCCTTATTGTAGATATAAACACAGTAACATTACCACAAAAATCACAAAATGTAGATTTATAACTATTGGTTTGAGAACTTTCACAGTGGTTATGTCCTTAAACTTGCATTTATGAGATTTTTTTTTTTTAATTAAGATTTCCCTCAATATCTACCACACTAACAGTGCCTTTACATGCACTCCAAGTGTTACAACATCATGTTCTTGTAATCCTCTGTCCACCATCTAGCTTGCAAGCAAATAGCCACCAACACTCTATGTTGGACCACCACTGTTTGCCTCCATTGCAACCATGGGCATGTTGAGCTTGTCATCCACCTTCTTTCATGGCCAGAATGACCCCTGAAGAAGTCATTTATCCAATTCTGTGCCCTGTGGCAGGATTAAATATATCCCGTCTCAGAATGACATTTAACTAAATTAATCTTTGATACTAGTCATGAAGAAGATTCTGTAGTCTCTCTGTGTTGCCTTTCCATGTGCCTAACTTCCTAATGTCTAATTTAAATTTAATTTCCTGCAAATTAACTACTTTTCTACTTTTTGGTCTTCTCTTCCAAAGGATATGAAGAAAAATGAGCCATTTCTTTTTCCTTTTATGACTATTTTAAAGTTTTTTTTGTAGATACTATTTCCTTTTTTTTTTTCTATTTTTTTTCTTTTTCTTTTTCTTCCTTTTCCTTTCTTTTCTTTCTCTTTTTTCCCTTTTTTTTTTTTTTTTTTTTTCTTTTTTCCAAAGGCATCACACTCATGCTAAATAATCAGATCTTTATCTGATAAGTGTAGTCTATCCAGGTGGTCTTTTGTCTGAAGAGTTCAGATTGATTGTACCCCACAGGAGTTCTTTTATACTTGTCTGTATTGAATTTCATCTTTTTTAGTCCACTTCTCAAGCTCATTCTGAGTACTAATCCCAACCTTGCAAGTGCTCCAAACCCTTCCAGCTTGGTTTTATCTGAAATTTTTGTAAACATTTTCTTCTCTAACATCCTTGCAGTTAATAAAAACAATGAAGATCATTATCTTACTAGCCAAAGTCCTACTAGGATCCCATCTGAAATGTCATCCCAGCTGGTTGATAACTAAATTTCAAACAGAGTTTTAAGCAATTTTGCAGCAAACTGACTTTATCTGGGCAGTGGTTCACTGGCTTACTTGCAAACATCTCAAAGGGTCAAAATCTTGCTAAAATCAAGATAAATACCATTTGTTGCTTCCCACTTATTCACTGCTTGCAACAATCAGAAAAACTGTATTACAACATGAATGTTTGTTTGGAAGCACACTACATTAATAGGAAGTGAATGAAGAATTTACTATGAATGTTATTTAGTGAAATACTAAGTTGGAGGAAATGAAAAAAACCTCAAACATAATGAATGAAGCAAAAAGAATGGAAACTTTTGCTGTAACTTTTTTGTCTGCTTGTTTTTGTTTAGCTTTGTTTTGTTTGTTTTGTTTTTCTCACTCTTGACTTTTGACAAGATGTACGTTTGAATGAGTATCCCACTGGTGTCAATTCATGCAATTTATCTGATATGGAATTGTCCTGCTTTGCATTTTTTCATCTTCTCAAGACCCTTCATGCAACCAGTAAATCATTATTAGAAGGCTGTGGGTCTTGATGCTCTGTTTTACAATCATGGGGTAAAAGGTCTCAAGGGTGCCTTAGGGTTGTTTTCAGAAAGGAAGAATGAAACAATGTGTTAAAAAAAAAAAAAAAAAAAGATTTCTCTAAGTGAAAAAAGTTTGTGTGGGCACAAGAGAAAGATGCATGCTAAGTATCTCTATGTGCACTCATCTTTGTCCTGCTGCACAAAGTAAACACAAAGTGTTACTACACCAGATTGTTAGGTGACAAGACAAGATCATAAAGCTGTGTTAGGCTGATAGTAGAAGCTCCCACGTGTGTAACCAAATGACCACAGAATCACCAAAGTTAGAAAAGATATCCTAGATCACCTGTCCAAACACTCACCTACCACCAATATTTTCCCACTAAACCATGTCCCTTGGTAACACTCATGACTGCACCAACTCCCTAGGAAGCCCACTCCAGCACCTGACCACTCTTGATAACCAGGGCAGAAGATACTATTGAGACCTTGTTGAGATGTACAATGTACATGTACAATGCAACAACAAACGTGGCTAGGTATGTAAACATAAGTAATAGAAAGTGAATTTCAATGCAAAGAATTTCAGTAATTTCTTTGTAGCAAGTTTGATTCATGGCAGTAGCTTCTCAGCCTTGCAAAGCCTGCAGTGTCCAGACTGCGCTAAAAGCTCCCCGTGGACTCTGGGGTAGTTTCTTAAAACATGCAAAATGCTGCCCTTTCTGCAGGCATTTTGTTCTTGCTGTGCCTGAAAGGTCACTAAAAGTGTCGTTCGACTGATACATTCCTGGCAGCACTAACATGAGATGAATAAAACAAGGCTCATTAGCTGAATCACTACTGAGGCTTCTATCCTTAACCTTATCCATCAAATATGTTTTTTGACTATTCTATTTTACATTCATCTTACTTGTCACTGTTATCAGAAGTGTCTCTTTTGTCATGTTTTGCTCGAGTAAAAGCATGTGTGTATATAAACAAACACAGAATCCCATTCATTTGAACTATTGGATTCTGAGATGCTTATTTTCTTAGCTGGATTTAAATAGTATAATAATAGTCCTATTTATTTGTAAAAAATGTTACAAGAAATTTGGCCTGAGTTTTTTTTTCCTTTGCTGATGCTAAGGGCCTTGTGAAGCATGAGATGGTGGTTGTAACTGTAATACAAACAGAACATTAGCTTCAACATAGGGATATATTTTCTATTGCTTTCTAGAGATATTTTTCTCTATTTCTGCAGAAGATTTTTCTCATCTTGTATTCTGTCCCTTGCAGGCAGCTCAAATCACAGTCAGATTGTCCCTTCTTACCCAGATCTGGGTGCTGGAGCACAGTGTTCTCTGTGGTCACCCAGCTGCACTTCATATGACCACTGGTTTGTGGTTTTTTTTGAAAACCTTTGTGTCACAGAGAAATGGGTTTGTGCTCACTTTCCTCACACAGAACCACTGAATCACAAAATTGCAGGGGTTGGAAGGCATCTCAAGAACTCATCAAGTCCAACACCCCTGCTAAAGCAGGTACCCTACAATAGGTTACACAGGTAGGCATCCAGATGGGTCTGGGATATCTCTGTAGAAGGAGACTCCACAACCTCTCTGGGGCAACCTACTCCAGTGCTCTGTCATCTTTACCAAAAAGCTCTTCCACATGTTTGTATGGAACTTCCTATATTCAAGTTTTAAGCCATTGCTCCTAGTCCTATACCAGATTGCTAGTTCCTGGATCATCCTATCTACTCCTCTTAAAAATGGGTGTGACTTTTTTCTACCAGCAGGGACTTCACCTGACCACCACGACTTTTCAAATATGATTGAGAGTGGTTCGGCTTCTATACAGAACCAAATCTCACCTTTTCTCTGTGATATTTATCGCATAATTAAACACCACTTCTAGTTCAGAATGGCTAATACCAACACTCTCAGCCTCTATTCCCTGTGAGCGATGGCACAGCTCTGCCTGTCATTTGGGGTTACAAGTTAGATGTCAGCTTTGGTTTGGTTTGCATATGATTTAATTTCTGACGATTATTTTTGCATATTGAAGAGGAAGACTTTTTTTGTCTGTTGACACAGCTATAACATTTACCCAGGGCTCTTGGTGTCAAACATCATTACTGTTCCTTTTCTGTACTCCCCAAATGTTGAGTTAAGGAACCAAAAGGGCAGAGCTTTGGCTATGATACTCCTCTCTGCATCCTGCTACTGATCACATCTTCTATATCACATCAAGTAGAAGCTAAATCCTTCTACACTTAAAGCCTTCTGTAGGGACTCCACGTCAGTCTTTCCTTCTTCAATTTTTAATGCTAAGTTCTGCCCCCATGCTGCCAGCTTGACCTGTGTACTTGTAAAATTTCCAAATATTTTCTCTCCTTCTGAGAAGTTCTTCATAAACAGTTGTCTCAGAAGTGTCAGTGCACTGATATTCTTGTCTACTACAGAGACTAATGTTTGTTCTTTGTGCTTTTTGCCTGTACTCAGCAGCTGCCTGTTGTCTGATAAATAGATTGCAAGCTCCAAAAAGCAGAGCTGGCTTTGTACAGCGATTGGCATCATGCTCATCCTTAAATATATTAATGAATCTGAAGCCCTAACATAATATTAAAAATTTACTACTGTACAGAATAAAGATGGCATCATTTAAAAAAGTCCTATGACCAAAGAAGCATATGTACTTGTACACACGGGTGTTTTTTGCATTTGTGCAACATGACTGCACATGATTCCTGCATGGTACAGCACAGAGAGAGAACATGCGGTGTACATGTGCTACATCTGCATTGTGAAGGCATTGATTCTGGAGGGCAAAGATTCAGGCCCCGTAGCCTCAGGGAAGCAGTGATCAAATTCACTGCACAGCAAGGCACCACTCTGTGCTCCTGGCTAGGATGAAACACATCACTGAGACAATGCTGGTGTACAAATGTCTGAGGAAAGAGTGAGTTATGCACAACTGCTGAGAGTTAAAAGCTAGCCAAATTCAGAAAAAAAACAAAAAAACAAACAAACAAAAAACAACAGAGAGGAATAACATAAAACTTGTCTTTAATAACCTTGGAAATGAGAAATAGAAAAAAGTATATAAAAGAACATATGGAGAAACCCTTGTTCCTGCAGCTTTGCCAGTACCCTGCCACCCGCCACACTGGTAATGATGCTTCCATAGGCATTAGGGCTGTAGCCTTTCTGTGCTGTGAACATAGTCTGGTGCAGGTTACACAGTGCAGCAAGCAGGAGGAGATTTGCTTGAAAACAGTCTCAATAAAGTTTGTTTACAATCATCATCAAATGTTATTGGTCTTTGCATTGAGCATATCACAAAATTTAGACTCACGAAGCATGATAAAGCAGGGAAGGAGGGCATTTGCCAGGAAATGCAGCTGAACACTTCCTGCCAGCACAAGGATGGTCTGCAATGGCATAAGGACTTGGAGGCAGGGCCTGGCTCTTGCTGTGCAATGAGCTGCCTGCAAGTGCTCCTAGCTCTCTTATTTATTAGGTGAAACTGAAACACTGGGTTTTAAAATCAGAACTTCACAGCATTTCTGAGCCCCATGATATCCACAGTGGTATGGGAAAGCCCCACACAAATTTCTGCAGTTTCTCAGCTCGTATTCTGCCCGGCTGCCATTATTTCCTTCCTGTTTATTTTTACGATTGTCAAATTATTCTCTGATATTTGCCCCACACGTTTTTGTTGTTTTGTTTGTTGTTTTTTTTTTTCCCCTTTAGATTCTTCTCTTCTTATGATGTTACTTGTTGGATAAGGTATACCTGTCATCTTTATCCATACCTGCTGGATGACAAAGGCTCAGGTTTTTTTTTTTTTTTTTCTGTGACAAGCAGTGGGGCTTGTCCAAGCCTCATAAAGCACCTGTCAAAGATGTCTGCTCAGCTGCAAGAATAGTAGTAATCTGTAGAATATGTTCTTTTTCTAAGCTGGACAGACCTGGTTATTGCCAGATAACAGCCATTTACTTCCAAATGTTCTTACTGAGCAAAAAAATCTAGCCCTGAAACGGCTGTTGTCTGATAATGCATTCTAGGAATTAAAGAAAATGCAGACTAGGGCTGAATTATCATAGAGCAAATGAAATCAATGAATCACTAGAATAAAATTGTTCTAAGCCAATTCATTGCTAGGGGCAAGTGATAAAAAGAGGAAAAAAGAAAAAAGAGGTGAAAAAAAAAAAAGAAAAAGGAGAGGAAAAAGAAAATGCCTGGGGCAGTGGCCTCCAAGTGTGACCACCGCATTAATAAATTAGAATAAGACTCATTAGTAGGTGTAACAAAGTGGAGAATTAAAGCCCAAATCTATGAAAGTTAACAACCTAGTAATAATGAAGACTTATCTAGCTATTTAAAAGGGAAAGTAATAAGGAAAACTTTAGCAGAAGGCGTGCTGGTAAGACGAATTTAGCACAAAGTTATGTCCCAAGCTTGTGGGAAACTGTAGGGAGCTCACACTGATTTTCAGTAGGAGAACACCAAGGTCATGGGCAGGTGGCCTCTCCAGGGCTGCTGGATGTGAATGCAAACCTGTCCCAACCACAGTGGCACACCAACACCTCCTTTCACCCGAGATGTTGCCACCCCTCAATCGGGGCTGAGCCTGGCTGGCCAAGGCTGACTGTGCTACACCTGCTCGTTTTGGCTGATCCCAACAAGTAGCAATAAATGATTCAAATGTAAATGAAGTCTTTCACCACTGATAAAACAGAGCACAACAGTCTGCCTGAAACCATTTTCCATGCAATTGTCTTTTTTTTTTTTCTTTTTTTTTTTTTTTTTTAACCTTACCTGATTTCAAACATGTTTTATTTTTCAATCTCAAAATATTTTTTCACATTTCCTATTCAGCCATGGAAACAATCCGGGAATGCGTTAAAAATCAAGTGTGGCTTTTGCTGTCAAAGCTGTCACTAGTCACTACCTCATTTCTGCCATCTGTTTTACACAGCCATGAGGACAATGTTATATGTGAGCTGGATTTCTTTGCCTTCTTCCCCAAAAATAATTAATGATAAGACAAGTAATATTTACAAAGCATTTTGGTAAAAAATACTTTCTTCTTTGTAAAAAAGATGCTAACTGTTCATTCCCTCATTCAGCATTCATGTGTTGATCTTTTCCAACAATTCTGCAACATGTCTTTCTTGAAAAGATAAAACTTAGATGGTGAATAGTTAAAAAAAAAGATGCAATATATCCCTCTGGCTGTTACAGCACATTGATTTTATTAAGCAGTATTCCATTGTGATGAGCTGCTGGAATGGAAATATTACTTCCTTCAAGCCCCACATTATGTTATTTAGACATTTTTAAAACTTGAAGTTGACAAGCCCCACAAGAGGCAGTGATGGATGCAAGGGGAGTGGCAGGGAAGACAGCAAGGGAGAACAAAAATTAGCATAGATGAAGCCAGCAATGGCACCATTTCCCCCTGTGTGTTTTTATTTATATACTTGCCTCATACTACAGTCCTGTCTCCTAGGGATTCCTTGAACATCAACTTCATTAGTTATGAAGGCAGCAATCCATAACCAATTTTCTTTTCATGTCAAGCTTGTTCATGTATAAACCCAGCCCTTTTGTTAGAAACATTTGCAATTAATCCCACAAACAAAGGAAATGCAAATTGTACAGTCTACCCTAAGCAACCCCTCTGACTCAAGGTCCTGACCACCATCTATTATACACTAAAATGAATTGAAATTCCCACTTTGAATCTAACCTAATTTTCTACTGATAATAGGCAAGGATTCCCAGAAGTACTCTATGCATCTTGATAGTAACATCCTAATTTCCTTTCCTGGTAAATGTTTTAAATAAGATTTTAACACCAAAGGAAATTAACCTTTAAATTAATTGTAATTATAAAATGCCATCACTGATTTTGTCTTCAGACTAATTACTTGCTATTATTTAAACAAACTGCACCTCCTCTGAGCTTTAAGTTTCTTTCTCTCTCTTCAGTGCAATACAAAATGATCCACGATCAGGCTGTGTAGTGTTTCCCAAGCCCTGTGGCACCTGGAATGCTCAGGTCAACTTGCATCTCAAACACAGCCAGTCTCAGTTGTCACAGTATCCCACAGTAGCCTTTTTCCCAGTATTTTAGTCTCATACTCTGCAGCTCTGACATCTTCAGCCTGGGCTTTCTAACCAGCAAGCAAGACTTGTGGGATGCAGAATGCCTCTGGTTTGCACCATTAAGAATGAGATGCTCAACAAGAGCCTTCTGCTCTTGCAGAAGTTCCATCCAAAGTAAGACATGACTGGAAAGAATGACATGAGAAACAGTTTCTGATATTTGAAAAAGGGTGATTCTGTACAGGCAACTCAGAAATTTCCTGGGTGGTCCTGGTGGCAGAGCAGCTCTCCAAGCAAACTCTCTTTAGGATAACTACCATGAGGCGGTACCATGGGATTTCAAAGGCTTCACTCCTTCTGCTTCCATCAGCATCATGGCAGCTTATTATCTCTTATTTATCTCTTATTTCTCTCCCTTTGGTTTACTTTTGTTCATGTAGCAGTCACTACCCTAAACAAAACAAGTAAACAAAAAAGCTTCTAATTTAGCCACAGGCTATAAATTAGAGAGCACAGCTGAGAAAAGCAAACTTTAGCTTCAGCTTTTGTAGTTTGTTCATTGTATTCTCATTCATAAATGACCTGTTCAACAGCTGGAGAACAATTGTTTTTAATGTTGGCTTGTAATTGTTACTACATTATTTTGTTCCTATGCTTCCTTTTAAACTGCCTGGGCTTTTCTTAGCATTGACCAACCAGATCAGACCAACAGTTCATTCTGTTGTGAATAAAGTGTTTAACATAGACAGGGCAAGATGCTCCTTGGTGTTACTGACTACAGTAGAATTCCTGATTATTGGTTTAAACTGGAGGCCTGGTTACACATGGCTGTAGGTATGTGAGATGAATCTCCTCCATGGCATCCTGTGACATCTGTGAGGGGGCCAGAAATGCAAGAGTATTTCTCCTTACCGTACTGCCATTCTTTATGCCAGGTTCTGCTTCTCTTACTTTGATGATTTAAAGGGTTTGAAAATGAAGAACCCCCTCCCACTTACCAAAAATTAACCATAAATTTTGTAGTATTCCTTCACAATTTGAAGGAGGCACTTGAAGATTTTGAAAACCTGTGGTAGCATGGAAAAAGTGAAGACAGAATGATTGCTTGGTGCAAGACAGAGGGCACATTACACATATTAATGGTAGGTGCAAAGGTAAAAAAACATGTCTGAAGTGCTGGAACTCCTTCACCCAGGAGGCTGTGTCTGATGAATACGTTCTTGGTAGAAACAGAAGGGTACATGTTTAGGAAGAAAGGCCCATTGTCTGCAGCCAAGTGACCACAATGAAACCACTTCTGGCAAGTTCCTGAATTGCAAATTACTGCCAGAATTTTCAGGGAGCCACAGACCTGCTCTGTTCTTAGGTGTCTGTATGGGATGTATATGTCCAAGTAAGCATCAGGTGTTCTTCACTGCTTGATATAGGATATTGAGCTGGATAGAGCTGATACCTCCCTTCTAATTTTTTTGTTCATGTGTAACAGGTAGGTAACACTATCTTGCATATTGCAGCTGTGGGAGTAAAGAGACCTAAAAAGCTGCTCAGGAAAATGACCTCCAGAGTCGCATTTAGGCTCAAACCTGTACAAAGAAAGGTGGTTTCAGTTATCTACAGCCATCCCTCAACATTAGATTCTGATCCATCTCTTCATCCTTTCTAGCCTTCTCCTATCCTGGTAGTCTCAGAATTTACAGCCTTATTGACCAGAAGATGGGAAGAGAAGGAAGTAAGGAAAATTAATGCTGAACATTTGCTACTAGTTTCTCTTTGTTTTAGAGATTTTTAAGTAGGGATGGAAGGTGGGGTATTACTTCTCTGTCATGTCTCACTAAGCAGACCTTGAAAAGAATTTGTCACAGAAGTAAAGTGATATCGAAGCATATTCTGTATTTCAAAAGTGCCTTTCATCCCAGAAGCTCAAAGTTATGAGGCAACACGCTTGCAGATTTCTCCCTGCCATTATTTGCCATTTTAGACAAGGGAAACAGGAGTATTGTGAGGTTAAACAACCTAACCATAGGTGGAAGGCAGGCTGTAACAGAGCTAACAATAAAAGTCTTTTCTCCCTATTTTGATATGTTTATCAAAGTTTCTCATCTCTTACAAACAATACATTTAATACTGTCTTCTAAAAGAAAATCTTTTCACCATCTTTGCACTACATAGTCAAGCATAGGATCCCAGAATGGGTTGTTGTTTGGCATTGAGTTTATTGGAACATAACAGCTATGCTGCATTGCATACCAGGCGATATCCACTATCCAGGGTATTGTATTCTTGAATGTTTTCTGTAATTCAAATAGAATCTTGAATTCAAGCTTTTTCAGAGGGGAATAAAATAATTTCAAAAGGTTATCTAAAGCTTTATTTCTGTGTCAGACAGCCACAAATGCTGTGCTCAATGGGATATAGAGAAAAATCTATTTGAACCCAGTTGCAATTTCTTTTTCTTCACTCTTTACCTAGTAACAGTGCTGAGAGAAAAGAAGACAGTGAATATACAAGTTGAGTTCTTGCTAGTGTGAGATGATAGTGCAAAGGTTGTACCTCATTGCACTCTGGGAATAATCAGGTCAGATTTCTTCTGTTTGCCTTGGAATTGTGATATGGTGGATAAATGCTGCTTTTTCCCCTTGTTTGGAAAACAGGTCCAAGCTGGAGCTGGATTAAGATTTCACTGTAGAACACAGACTGAGTTTGCAATTATCTCCAGTCATTTGGGCTGAGATTCATTCCTGACCAGAGCAGTCTCTCTAATAGCAAGGCAGTCCACTTTCTCTCACCAGAATCTGCAAGGAGAGTGTAGAATTCCCTCTTCAGTAACCTAGGCTTCTTTTTTTTTTCTATTGTTTGCAGACAAAAATCCCCAGGAGGATGAAGCTTCATTGCTTGGAATCTAGAGCTTTCTACTAAATATCTGTGTATTTAATAACGTTTTCAGAAATACACTGAATTTACTTTACTAAGGCAGTAACATCTTATAGCAGGGTGCCAAATTGCTAGTGAGGAAATGCACATTAAATGAACATTTCAGTGTTATTAAAAATAATGTGCAGCCTTTGAAAAATGCAGGACTAATATGATTTTGGAAAGCAAATGAGGTGCTCCGGTAAGTTTACAGCTGTGGAATGCCTCCAAGTAATGATTGTTGCTGACATATTCATGCTTTATTTTTAATTGCTACAGCTAATAACGCTAATGAAGAAAGAATGACAATAGCTTAGTCATTCCAGTGGCAATACTGAAAAGGAGAGTGCTGAGTTGACAGCAGTCCTGCTGGGCACCCATCCTCCCTTGTCTTTCCCAGACCAGATCTGAGCTGCCCAAGCTTCAAGGGTCATCCTCACTACATAACCATAGGGAACAAGATGCAGACGGGGCCACCAGGAGTGGTGAAGCACTGACAAGAGAAGTAACTGGGGAAAAGCCACATTTGTCTCATTCTTGGAGATGGCTGCTGTGTTTTGGCTCTGGTGTTCACACTGTTAGGGTACTGCTTGAGATTACAGTGAGCAGGAAAGCAGCTTTCTCTGTAATTTTTGATGTAGATTTAATCCAAAGCATGTTGTTTTCATGAAAAGTCGTTCAGACTTGTACTTTGATTTAGAGGGTTTCCTGCTGGATTTATTTGGTGTGAGTTATCAAAACCCCAAGGCTTGCTGACTCAGCCTTACTTATGACCCTGATTTGATCACTCCATTGTTCCATTCTTAATCCTTCAGTGAGGTTAGAATAGGTTAATCTAGTGAAATACTTGCTTAATTCTACCCTTGCTCATTTTTTCTTTTACAAGAATATAGTTATTATTTCAGCTTCCAATTGCTCTGAGAGCAAAGCTAATTCAGCTGAAACGTAACTTGATTGTGTTTCTACAGTTGAGACTCTACGCCAACAGGAGATGAGGCACCTTCTCTTTTCCAGAGAAATGCTGATAAGCTGATCTGTTTAAAGTTTGGAACACTCTTCTGGCTGGCTATTAGAGAATGCTTGACTTTTTCTGTAGTCTCATGCAATGCTGTCTACTCCTGCTGGCTCAGTGTTCTTGCCTCTTACACTTCTTTTCTGGGCTGCTGTTAGCTCCCATGACCCATTAGCAAAGGAAATGAAACCGAAGATATGGATATTCACTAAATCCATCACAGGTATCAAAAGGCTTTTTCTACCGACTCTGTCTCATCAGATGGTATTTGGGACTCCTTTGGAGTGTGTTGATACGGTTGTCCTTATGGTCATCTGTGTTTGGCAGGAGCACACCCCTTTCATACAGTTATGGTTGGTACTGAAAACCAGAAATCTAGATTTCTCCTGTGATGCCTATGAATACAGAGGTGGTTAAAAAATGTCTGTTTTCCCCTCTTGTTCTTCCTAGACCTCTTCGGAAGCTGGGAAAGAAGTGTGGAGGAGCTGTTTTGTGGCAACTGGTCCTCCACAGCGGACATATCTTTAATGTGCCAAAGGTGCACAAGTTGCCAAACTGCATGCAAGCACAAGCCTGTTCTCACCTCTTACCAGGCATGGATGCTAAGCAGTGATTATGGGCAGCACAATAATTCGTACTGTGCTAGATATCCAGTAAGCCTGTGGAAGGGAGCTCACTGTGGGCAGGAGGGTTGTTTTCTGTGCTACAGAGCTTTCTTCTTAGCAGCATGCCAGATTTGGCAGCTTGAAGTATTGTGAAATTAAAGCTGTCTTAATTTCTACTGGGAGCACTCCCTGCCCAGTTCTAGTTTTAGAATCTTTTACTCAATTTAGATTTGTTTTCTTGTGCTTTCTCTCTCCTTTGGCAACATGTCATTCTATTGCACTCCTCTGGGAGTAACAAATCCCTTATGGATGCTATGCTATTTAGTGTTTATATTTGATAAGAAGACACCTAAACATACCTTCTTCAGTACTTTCACAGATGGAATCGTCTCATGCAGATCAGGCAAGTGTGAAGGAGAAATTTATGGTATCTCAAGGGGCCAAATCTGGTCTGAGAGTTATTACTGCATAGGGATAACTTAGCCACTGTGAAGTTTCCTTTCACCATTTTTTCCAACCAGGATCCCAAAGCAGTGAGACCACACGGCAGGTGGAGTGGGGCTTTATCCCAGTGTGCCAGTGGGCTCTGACAGGCTGTCAGGATGGCTCACTGGAAGGAAGGAGTGACCTGGTGGAGGTGTGCTAACAAAGTAATAAAGGCCTCAAAGTAGGCAAGACAACCACAAGAAAACGTTCAAAGAAGCATGACAATCTGTGGTTTCTGAACAACAGGGAGCTCCCTCAGCTGTGAGCAGGAAACAATAGCATATTGGCCACGGTGCTTTGCTGCCAGGAACACGTCTTACAGCCCACAGGAGAGATCTTCCAAATGTGCTTCGACTTTTGTGCCTGTTCAGCAAGCCAAGACACTAGTCCCTTCCTTGCTTTTTACTTACATTGTTTCTTAAAGCGTTGCAGAAGACTGACAAAGATTTAAGTCCTCAGAAAAGAAGGGAAGATGGTAGTAAAAAGGGATTTCACCTAGGGGCAAGGATTCACCATCCTCCAGCACTTAGCTGGAAAGCAGGAAAAAGCACACTTACTTTGAGTCCATCTCTAAGAAATGAAACACATTCAAAGTGCACCCCTGCTCCACACACTTGTCTCAAATTCCTTTTACTCTTATGCCTTCTCACCTCCACAGATACACAGACAACTGAGAGGAGCATCATCTGAGAGACCTCCGAATGAGGTTTAGTTTCAGCACTAAATCTTCCCTTGATGGCTCACAGTGGCACTGTATTGCCAATAGATTACAGGGTTTCAGCTGCTTTCAATACACAGCAGAGCACACAAAGGAACCCCTGCCAGCCCTAGCAGTGCTCTCAGTCAAATAAAAGCCCTTTAGCTTCCTGTTGCAAAACTCTCTCTAGGATTCATGTATATTTTATCAAAGTTACATGCAGCTCTGATACTTGCTTCTAAAGTGCTTTAGCATGAATCCCAAGATGTACTGAAACACTGCAGTGGCCCTTTTAAAAAAATCAAGGTTAGGGTAGAGAAAAAATAAAATGGCTTGGCTTCATTGCATGTGTTAAAAGCAAATTCTGATCAACAGGCCTATATTGATATAAATAAACAGAAGAAACACAAACATACATCTACATTAAATCATTTTGCTCCTTGTAATTGTACCCTGGGAGAAGCACAAACAAAGAGAAACTCCACAGTTTCACCTCTCATAAACGAAGGTCCTGCAATGATCTAAAGCTATTTCTTGCCAGAAGTGCTTCTACAATACAGCACTGAGGTCAACACAAAAGAGCTATACCCTCAGTGGAAGCCAATTACTGTGAAGACAGTTAACAGCCTGGAATAAGAATTAAAAAAAAAAGAAAAAAAGGACAAAAAGGTTGTGTTTGTCAACTGGGATTTTTTGGTGTGTGTGTCTTAAGCTGTGAGAAAAGAAAAATTTACAGTGATCTATTCAGAAGAAACGAATGTGCATTATTTTAAGCTGCATTTCATTACTCCTTTGTCTTCCAGGCATTTGGAAATTTTAGATCAAGATAGATGGGCAGAAAGCAAGTTCTGGCTACAGAATAATAGGGAATTAGGTAGAAGTCAGCAAGAGCCAACATAGCAGAGGGGTGATTTAAAAAACAGAATTCATTTTGTATGTAATAAAGCTTTAGTACTTACAGCTGTCCTCTTCTTCAGTAATACATTTCACAACATAACAGGCATAGATGAAGCCTGCCAGCTGAAACAAAATATAATAGCATTAAATGTAAAGCAAATACCATAGAAAAAGATGAGTTTGTTTTAGAAAAGCAGTAACAGAAACAACAGAAGTAACAAAATTCACTAGACTATGTTTCATGAGGTAATAATAATTCTTTATAATAATTACTTAAATCTAAGAATGAGTTAATTGACTTATTTTATGTGATTCTTTTTGAAATTGTCATGAGTTGGCATTTAAAAAAAATGCAACATATCCTTCAATAAAACTTCCAAAAATTGATCAATTTTTTTTCCATTGCAGAAATATCTTATTTTAATTATTGAAAACCAGAAAACTAAGTGGATGGCTGGATGGATGGAGTTGAACAGCTGCAAATGTAAATACTTATACCAAAGTCAGAGTTATTTGTCAACAAAACCTAACCCTCTTGCAGAACTCTGCTTTTTTAGCAGAACATTGCCACCTAAACTTAGTGCACTTATAAACCAACGTTGTAATGATGTTTTATCACTTGAAATTAGGGCTGTAGATCTGACTCTGGAACGTGTTCCCATATCTCCAATCACTCCAAGCCTAAAGACATATCTGCCAATTTGGGTAGGTCTGGATGTGTTTGCATAAGCATCTCATGTTGCTGCTGGCAAATTCAGATCTTGTTCCCTTCATTCCTCTCCTCAGAACATGCCCAGAGGTGAATTCTAAACAGAAATAACAGAATTTCAATAAATAAATTGAAAAGCTGGAGAGGTGCTCGAATACCATGGCAGATTGCTTATCTGAAACCATCACATGAAGAAAACATAAAAATAGGTAAAAAATAGCAAATATCACAGATGCCATGGGACAAGTATGATCTGAGTCCTCTGCTAGTCCTTCCAGCAAGTTCTGTTCAATGGCCAAGACGTTATACCTACACCAGATGCAACATAACAGCATGTGTGCTGCATGTTGCATTCTTTACATGGTTTCTTTATATGTAGGTCCGGAAAGCTTTCCCTACTTATTTACAGCAAACTGTTTTTCATCCTTCAGCTCATCACTGAAGTCTGCATGGTAGGAATTCAAAAGAATTCAGGTTGTTTCACCTCTTTGCAGTGAGAAGTGAGCTGTGCTGTTGATATGTGTTATTCTCAATAGTTCAGTTGTATAGCTGCAGACTCAACAGTAGGATTTTCAATCAGCTCTTTATGAGGATCATAATAATACCTAAAGGCTCCATCCAGGACTTGGCTCTCAGTGTGTATGGTGCAAAAATCATTGTCTGCGGCTGAGAGAAATCACAATCTTAATTTCAGACAAGCAAATCGCTGGGTCAGACAGTCAAGAGAGTATGAGGTCTGAGACAAGACCATGTGTTGTTATGGATGCTGATTAGAGTAAATGGATTTTTTTTAATGCATCTAAGGCACTTCTAAAGTCACTGGAATATTCTGGGTTCTTAAAGCCATTAATATTATGTAGACATGAAATACAAACAAATCCATTCTGTTTTTTACTGGTTTCATAGTGGAGGCTGTGACAATACTTAATTTACTCCAGCTCTTACATAGATCTTCCTAGTATTTCCTTCAGTCTTCATTGTAGAAAGCTCTCCACACGTATGAATGCTAGTTTCTAGTATCTGTATGTGTGAGATAACAGCTAAAGAAAAACAGATAGCAAAAAAAAAGCAGTCCCAAAATTTTTCTGAAGAGATTGAGACTTGATTTGGAGACCACATTGCAGGAGTACAGATGTTGTCTACTAACTGCTTAGGCTCCTGTTGGGAGCCCTAAAGTGGCATTATAACAGAACTAAATCATTAATTTTGTCATTTATTATAAATCTACCTTATAGTGCTGCTGGGAAGATTTTGCACCTGGGAAGAATGAAATATTCACTGCTGGGCACTAAGAATGCGGTATACCAAGAACAGTGGCATTCTGCTAATATCAGCATTTCATCTCTGCTTTATTGGACTGTTCTTTCCTTTGGTTTCTTGGTTTCATGACAGGGCTAATTTACTCCACTGATTTATGCACCACTGACTACAGTGACATTACACGAGGTTTAATCCAGCAAAGAATTAGGTCCAGAAAGGTTATTCATAAATGATTCTATTTTTGGGTACAATCCTTGGCTTAATAGTTTCTCTGTTCACTTTTTACAGACAATCACATCCAAAAAACTGAACAGTTGCATCTCTGCTAGGCAACTACAATGGTGGTTTTTCTTTCAATACTTTACTATCATCTAAAACACTACAAGCTCACATTATTAACTAAACTTCTCTCACAAAGCACAGCAAACAAACTGTATCACAAACTGTTTAAAACTGATCTTTTAATCGTATTCAGTTGCATCTCTTAAATGTCTAGGGAACTCTTTTGATATATAAGTAAATCCTACAGCATTTCATCAGATGAGCTTGCTGATTAAAAGACTTCCTTTAAGCTAGAAATTGTTCTGTTCTAAATACAAATGGAAGTTTGCTTCCCTTGAGATAATCAAAGTTTTAAAATAAAGCTCCCTTTCTCCCACATCTATCCAAACCTTTCCTTGGTACAAATAAAAAAAATAAATTAATTTGAACATTGCATTTTTTGGTTCATGTGTGTTTTTGTGTTTATTCTCTCTTTCTTTTTTCATTTCTTTTTTCTTTTCTGCCCTCCCTCCCCCACTTTTTTTTTTTTTTTAGACCAATGTATTTATCAGTTCTGATTCAGTGGTAGACATTCAATATTAATCACCTAATTACATTAGCAACAGACCGCCTTTACTGGAAGTGAGAATTCAGATCTGAAAGTGGAGGACTTCACTATGAGTGTGCTTGATGGCCCAAGCCCATGGTGACTACAGAGATCTCTGGGATGGGCAGAAGACTGCTTCCTCCCCAGTGGACTCAGGCTTCTGATGAGAAGAGTGGAACTTACTGGGGAACACAACAGAGCTCTTGTGTGGAAAAGTCAGCTAAAATTGTTAATGCATTCTCACAGGGACAAAGAGCTCTCACTAAATTTGTCACTTTTGTTATAGTGCCAGTTGCCTTTCTTTCACTTTACCTAATAAAAACACACCCTATCCACTTATGTTCAGCACTATATTTGTAAAGTAAATTGCAAACATATCAGTGAGTACACTTCTCCCCCTGGAGAAGATGAGAAAAAAAGAAAAAAAAGAGGTTAGTCACAATGCTTAATGCATTCTTGGAAAGTCCTCAAACATAGCTGTGCTGAACTCAGTGTAAGAATTATACTTCCTGATTCAGTATCTCAGGAGGATTTTTGTCTTTTATGAGAAGGACAGGAATGAGTCCTTAGAGATATAGAAGAGAATGAGCCTGACTGTCTCAGAAAATCATTTTAAAACTAGGAAGACTACCTTAGAAAGTCTAGCTTCTTTGCATCTTTTTCATTAAAAAAAAAAAAATCCCAAAAGATAAATATATTTATATATTAACCAGGCTTTTTTTCTATAAACCATGTAGCAATAAAAATTAATAGATGTAATGAACAGAAGAACAGATCTGCATCCCAGACTCATCCAGATTAGGTGTCTACATGTGTCTCATTTACATTTTAATACTGCAGCATGGGCCTCCAGAGGAGAAGGAACTATTAACACTCCTGCTCATTTATACCTAACAGTGATCAGAGAATTAATGTTTTTATGAATCTCATTTCCTGAAACTTGAAAAAAAAATTGCTCTTTACTATTCTCCCTGATATATTCATAAATAAACATTGCTTTTTCTGGAAGGTATACACTACCCATCCCAGCACAAACTCCCTGGGTGTTGCTTTGATGGAACCCAATGACCATCTCTGTAGATGGAGGCAATAATACAATGATCTCAAAATTAAAAAATATATATATATATTTAAATCTCTATAAACACCTTGAGAAAACCATCATTCCTTCTGCCAAAGAAAAAATCAAGAAAAGAAACAGCTGAAAACTGTCAGCAATGTAACAGCTTCACTAAAGAGATAGCAGTGAGATTAATTACTGAATTGTTAGTGCATCTTATTCCATTATTATGGCTAGATGAGACAAGTGAAAAAATAGATCAAGCATTCCCTACCTGAGCTAGTAGAGTCCTGTTACTCTTAGCAAAACCTGAGTTTTCTGTGAGTATACTTCCAGACTTGCCCAAAAAGTCAAGTGCTGTGATCAAACTTAACCAGAATCAGCATTGATCAAAATCCTGTCTTATTTTCTCTCAGCTCTTTCACAGAGATGAATTTTTTCTTACACAGCAAATAGCATCAGATTTGGGAAAAAGCTATTATATATCATCATATGATCATCACTCTTGGTCAATGCTCCCTCCTTTACCTCTTTTAAAGCGATATCTAGATACATGATTATTAGGAGTTGTCTTTATTAAACTGCATGCCTGAAACAAAAGAATGACAGCAAGAAAGAAACAACAATTAAAAGTAGGTAAGATCTGTCTCAGATGAGGTGATTAGAAGGCTCAAGATGAAGTCAATGACTTAAGAGTTACAGAAACAGCCCATGGAATTTACTTCACTGAATGCAAGTTTAAACTTAAGAAACAGCAAATCATTACGTTTTCCTATGCAAAGTTATTACAGTATTTGCTGAGTCAGTTAATGCTGAGGCACTTGTATTTATTTTTCATTACTAAGTTTTTTTTTTTCTGGATAATATAAACACTTTGTTTCAAGATCTTAGGGAAAAAAAAAAAAAAAGGCTATTTCAAGCAGTAACAACACAGAATTACATAAAGTTTAATTTTGGTTCTGGAAACTTTATATTGCCAAGCTGTGTGATACCTACGTGCAATTTAATCATATTTCTTAAGCTTACAGAAGGTTGTACACATAGAGCCTTTTTAGAAAGCTGTATTATGTATACGTATGTGAGCTGCTCTGAAAGGAATGCCTCCTATTTTATTATGTTGGCCCATGACATCAGAGGCAGATGGTGGTATGGCAGTAGAGGCTGAGTTTCCCAACCAATATTTTGTTAAATTTTGCTTCCATGTGACAGATGTCAGCAGAGGGGCAGCCTGACAAAACGATGTCTGACATGAACTTAGATATGTACATAAATATATATACATATATACACACACACACACGATATGGTGTAACTGAAGAACTGAAGAATTACTACATAAAAAACTTTCAGCATATTGATTCTCAGAAAAAAACATACTCATTATCTGACAGGAAGGGTGACGCAGAGAGCTTTCTCGTTACCTGTTGAACTAAGTCACAGCCATGGGTTGTGATGTTGAACCCTGAAAAACTCTTTCAAGCATAATTTCATCACCTGCTGTATTGGTGAGCAAACATCATTACCAGAGTTTAATATAAAACTCAAGCTATGTTATATCGGAATTGCTGGGTGGAGGTGCAGTTTGTTTACGCTTGTGTTTACGATTTCCAGAACTCAGCTGTTCCTCCAAGTTTATCATCCATCATAAGAGGGCCATTGGAGAACTGTTGGTACCAGACCAGATTCCTGAGAGGAAATGTAGACTATATTGACTTGTTGTCATTATTCCACAGAATTAATGGTCTGTGTTTTACCTGGAAATAATCATTCCTTGGTAAAGACAAGCACCTTTCTTATGTGCAGTAAAATTACTCCAAATTACCAGAGCCACCATAATAGTAGGTGGATAAGCAGGAAATTAAAAAAAAAAAAGCCTATAATTTCTCAACCTTTGTAATGGTCAAATTATTTTTTTCCTTTCTTAGTCTGAAAGCTGTCCAAGAGGTTTTTGATATTTTTTCCCAGCAGGTACAATAAAATATGAATCATACATACAGATACACATTGGAAAACAGAAGTATGATAAAAAATGCATTTGTTTCAACCAATGTATCATAATCTTTGTTATATCAGCTGTCTAAAAGGTACTTAGCATAGTCTTTCTTTATTTCTTTTCTCAGTGGAGCAGTCAATTTTCTGGAGATTTCCTTTTGAATAAGCATTTGAAGATCATTGTGAAGACCTACTAGAATGCTTTTGTTTGAAATGCTGCTGGGCGCTTGAGAGCTGTTCTGTCTTGTTCAGGGCAACTGTTCCCTAAGTGTATTCTCTGGCATGTTTTTTCACCTGATGAATGGAAGAGACCACAGGGGCACTGAAAATCACAGTGCTGTGGCTTGTCAGATAAGAACTGTGCAAGCCTATAACAACAGTGGAAGACAGGACATACTTACCTGTTTTAAAGCTGTACTACAGATACTCAGCTTGACCCAAATTTTCTGAAACTTTAGCAAGACTTTACAGTAAATCTGACCTAAAACTTCCTGCAGATCTCCCCTATTCGTTGGTATTTCAGTCTGATTATGCTTTTGATAACCACTCAATATTTGGCATTTTTTCACAATTTCATAGCACAGCTAAAGAGAAGGATGTGCTTCTTCCTGTTTCAGACATCAAACACAACCCAAAACATAGGGGCATCCAGCTTGTTTGAAATAGAAGCAGGGATCCTTTATTGCTGACCTCTGTTAAACAACTGCAGGGCACTCTGAAGATTCAGGCTCAGGGATGAAATTTACATCCTTGCTCCCAAAGGTGAAATGCCTACCTGGGATTTGCTGGACTCCCTCAGGAAACTGAAGCAGGCATGTCTTGAGGGGCAGGAGGGAGCCACGGCAGTCTAACCTGTGCTAATCCCCAGATTACCGCTTCAAGCAGTGGTAGGGCTAGGAAGCTAGGAGAAAATATCCACTAGCCTTATCCTGTAGATACTGAGTGCACCCTCAGTGCACATTGCTCAGTGCAAGCTGGAAGCATCAATAATGCATAAGTAGTAACCTGCAAACTTGATTTTTTCTTTTCTGTTCTTTGTGGAAATGTCTCCACCTTGCCTTTTCTCACTTGAGTAGGGTTAAAGATATGTTTGGTTACAAATGTTTGTTTATTCCATCCAAACAGGTTATGGGAAGTCCTGAAAACTGAAAAGTTCCTTGTTGCTTCCTCTCTCTGTACAGCTCTACAAGCCAACTTGTCACTGCTAGAACAGAGCTCTGATTGTACAGGGGTCAACACTGAGCAGTGACTGTTGCTTGCATCAAAGTGATTTAGCCATTAGAGCTGTGTAGATTCAGAAAAGTCATCCCATTTATTTTTAAAACAAAGGCAGTCTCTATCCATTCAGCAACAGCAAAATAAGAAAACAAAGAATGAAGTTGAAACAAAAATACAAAGTAAAAGGCTTTAAAATACATCTCACCCTGGCTATTCTGTTATTAATTGGAATAGATTACTACAGCAAGAATCTGTTATGAGGGCTTTGCACTGAAGGTTTTATAGCAAGATAACTTTTACTGGAAACAACTTTGGACCTTTTCCCCCTTGTCTTCTGGAAATTCATTGCAGTGGTTTAATCATCTGACTTTGGTATCTGACAGCCTTTCACAGTAGTAGCTTTTCTTATCATTACGTCTAACTGTGTGTCACCTTTTCCAACAGTCATAGAATTAGGATAAGAAAAATTGGTTCCTTACGCTGAAGATCTAACAAAGCCACAGACTGCTCACAGCCTACCAAATGAATGCTGAGCATTTTAAATTGAACTGAATTAGATGAAACTGTTGATTATCAATGCTACTCACTCTTTTGGGGGACAGTCAGAAAAAAATCTGTGCATTTCTGATGTTTGTACAGATTGTTTAGGGGAAAATATTCTGATGGTTCAACATAACTCTGAATTCCTGATAAACAAACACAAATGTTTCTGCTCAGTAAGATCTTGTCCCTCTTTTTTGAGATACATATATGGCAGGCAAGCCTGGATGATGTGACTGTGAACACTGGGACCTTGGATGTAGGAAACAGAAGTGTAAGGAATGAGGAAACAATAAGAAGGGCAGTAATATGTTGTGAATATGTTGCGTCTGTCAATTTCTCAAGAATGTAACCCATCATTTAAACAGCATAAAAGTTCACCAGAGATGCATGGATAATTTACTCTTGTCCATCACCATGTTAGAGCAATGCTGTCTCATAAATGGCAAAAGCCAGAACATTTTATTAGAGAGTTTTTACTGGAAAGACTGACTTTTTCCCTGATGTTATTCATTTTCCTCGTGATGAGCTTTTGTTTATTTGAAAACTCTGACAGTGGCTGCATGATCAGGAAGCTTCATGCCAACTTCAACTCTACCTTGGCTTCATGGCACTAGTCATTGCATAACACCCTAATGATGCTCTGGTCTAAGTGCTTCTGTGCTGGCCAGTGATGGCACTATTGAGAAGGCAGAGTGATAGATGGTATGCAAAGTGCTCTGCTCAGCTGAAGCAGCTCTTCAGCAGCCTCAACAGTCAAGTTAATTATTTTAACTTACAAAAAGAAAGCCAAATACTGCATACATTGTCATTCATTGCAAATGCTCTAGATGGTGTGATCTAGATGAAAAGGGCTTTAAGTGATAAAACTTGAACAGTGATTGACTGTTAAAACACAATAATCGTCATTCAAAAGGCAAGTGGGAAATGTGGACTAGCAGCAGAGCAATAGACAGATCTCTTCGGCAGCACCATCAGCAGCACAGCAGCCAGGAAGATGGTTAAATCAGAAGGAGGCTTTGCCTGTCTGATCTCCATAAAGCAGCTGAAGGAAGAATGAACATATCTTAACCAAATACCTCCCTCAAGCCTTATGCTCTAGCATAAGGAATTAGAGGTATCTCAATGAAAGAATAAAGCAGTCTACATAGTGGGACTCCACATCACTGCATCTACCTAGGATCTATATATTCAGCAGATGCATTGCTTAGTGCAAACATTTTGCTTTAGATGCACAATATAACAACATTGAGTGTCAGGGGGGTTTCAAGGTCAATAATACCTCTTCCTGTGGCATCTAATGTTTAAAGTAACTGAATTCAGCTCAAGTTTCTGCGCTATTTTTCCCTCACAGCATTAGCCTACTGCAGGCTTTTTCCACCTTTGTAATCTGTAATAAAAGATATTTCAGTGCTACCTTTTCCATTCAGCAAAATCAGCTAAGCAGGCTTCAAAAAGCAAATGCTAAAGTGCTTTGTGAAACCTTCCCTGTGAAAGGAGAACCACTGGAGAGTTTAAAGAAGTATAATGCAGTACAGCACCATGCAGCCTAGACTGGTATGAAGAGAGTTGACCCTCTAGAGCTTCCAAATGGAAGGACAATTTGAATGCCTTGGCCAAAAACACCTTTTCCTCGACCGTCCTTCTTGTGAAGGGCAGGGAATCACTTTCTTGTTTATTCAGCATGAAAAATAGCAATCTCTTTGGCACAAAAGGAAATAGTTATAGTAAAGGTCCCAGTCACAGCCTAGGGTAAAAGAAGACGCATGAATACATTCTGTAGTACGCATGACCAAAAAAAGGTGATCCTTTTAGCTGAAGATTCCAGTAACATCATATCACATTAAACATTTTGGGGGAATGATGAATTATAAAGAGAGAACATTCTCGGAAAGGCCGTGTCCTTAGAGTCTGTGCCTCATTGCAGAGAGTTAAGTGGATGAGTTATATCTGACAGTTTATGAACCTTGTTAATATAATGCAGTACCTGGGAGTGAGCCAGCTACAGTGATCAAGGAAGTCTAAATTAGACCTCTGCCATCGACAGACATCAGATGCCTGTTTAAAACTAAATGTTTCATCTGAATCAGTCTCTTTCCTTGTTATCCTCTAAAGCACTGATCTTCAGCTTGAAGCTCTGTTGCTCCATGTGGCTCACACCACACACCTCTTCCCTAGGTCTCAGTAAAAAACTATTTAACATGCTGATGAAGAAGCTGCCCTGGTAGGAAGAACGCAAGTGACAGCAGTAATTTGACATGTTAGTCTCTCATGAAAAATGGGAGTTTTGTGAGTTTTTTAACCTGTAAGTGTAAAGGCTGCAGGTCTAACACCTATTCCAAGCATGGTCACTCCGGGCCAGGGTGACCTTTGGCAACCTACTCAGCAGCAGAATGGGATGTCTCAGCCCCTGCAGGAGTGCAAAAGGAAGGGTGAGGGAAGGTTTCTGCACCAGCAGAGCAGGACAGCCTCCATGCAGCCTGCATGCTGGCAGTGGACTGCAAGAAGTGAGAGAAAAGGCCGCAGTCCTTTTCCTTCTGCTCTGGCAGCAGCACACACTGTAGCCAACACGCTGGCACAGCATCTGTGTTCTTCCTTTGTTAATGAAAATGTTCGTTCTTTCTCCTTGGCCCCAGAAGTTCCCAACTTTGTGACACAGAGCAGCAGTGCTCCCTAACACAAAACTCAAACTAGAGCAGTGAAAATCTTTTTTTTTCCCTTCTGAGTTCCATTTACAGAATCTATATGGTGTATGCGATAAAGCCAGTATCCCAATGGCACTGTAAGGTTTTGCTCATCTTTATAACTTTTGCTTTGAAATTTCTGATGAAAAACTTTAAAAGTACTACAGGTAGGTACTTTATTTTATCCTTTTTAGTTATTGGAGTGCTTTCTGAAGAACAACAGTGACGCCTAAGTTTCTTATATTTAATATTTTTTATATGAAAGTATTTAAGTACTCCAACTGCCTATATGTCATATATTTTATATCTTTATTTCTCAGATAATAGATCCCTAGTACATAGAGATTTAGTGTTACCAACTTTAACATATTCACTATATTTTTGAAAAAAGAAACACAATATTATAACATATTAAGTGTCAGACAAGAAATGATTCTTAGATGCTTTGTGCTCCTCCACCAACAGTCCAGTGTCAAAAGTGAAAAGTATGGCCTAATTTCATCTGGTTTTATTGCCTTGGCAGAATAAACAGGAGGGAGGATACTTTAGTTGGCAAGACATAAAAGAACATTGTCATGTTGATAGCTAGAGATTACAACATTACTGAACGGTATTTATTTCTGAAACCATCCTTCATTAAAGTGTATGCAAAACTAGGTGACTTACTGTAATGCTGTAAAACGATGGAAAATACAACAATAATAGCAGAGAAGCAAAGTCCTGGGCTGCAGCAAGTGAGGATATGCTCAAATACATAGGAAACATAAGGAAAAAATCTGTTTTCCCTTGGAAGACCTCAGGTAGGTAGGAAATTCAAAATACCCTTCCTTCCACTGCTAATCCTTACATGGGGTCTGGGAGGGCATGGACACTGGCTACATCCCTTCTTGTCACTCAAGAGCTCCCCTGAGTTGGCCCTGTCTTCCCACCAGGTGCTCCACCACTGCTTCAAGGGTGACTTAGCATTTCCACTACACTTATCAACACGTTGTGCACTTGGTATCCTCATCATTTCTTGTGCCATTGTGTATGTCACATCTGAAGCACTGTGGGCCCTGTTTTTCTGCATAACTTGTGAAGTTAGCAAACAACAAAAAACCCCCCTCCCAAAACAAACAAAAAAAAACACCACAAAAATCAACCAACCAATCAAAACAAAAATATTACTATAGGAATGTGAAATGTAATATATCCAATAAAGTATCATTCTCAAATTCCTTGGAAATACAAGATAAACTTGGAAATATCTCTCTCTTAAGAGGTGGGAAGACAGAATCTGACAAAAAAACTGTTAATTTGTCTGGAAGAGCCTCGCTTTGAGCTACAGAACATTACATGCCAGCTACTTTCCATTCCACAGTGATAGAGATGACAATTGAAGCAAATATATACATTTCCTGCTGTTATGAATCACTGTGAAAAGTCATTACTCCCATAGTCCATTTACAAAAACCTAGTGATGTTTTTTTACCAAACCCTGCTATTTGATTTGTAAAGTAAATTTAAAAATTTGTTCTATGTCTATATCTACACAAGTGAAAATAAATTAAATGGGACAGACAAATGTTTTTCTAAAGTAAACCTGACTTAGAAGCCCCCCTTTAAAATTGACCAAGGGATTTTGGAGCTTATTAATGACCATTAGAGAGAGAAATATGTGAATTAGTCCTGACAGATTTTAGATCTTTCGTCAAACTCCAACTTTTATAAATACTGCATACATATTTCAGTTTAAACTAGGCACCAATTTTAGCCTACTTACAGAAGAGAATGCAAAGTGACAGCTGTATTTTATCCACACAAACTCAAGAAACTTTCAATTAAATCATAAAATTCTTGATAATTCCTACTAATCAGATAGGTGAGTAGACCCTCGAATTCTTCACCACAGAGGTAAACAATTGCTTCTTAATAGCTCCATTCTATTATGCTTTATTATTTTGTGAAATGTCATGCACATCATAGGTAAGGTTACTGTAATTTCTGAAGCTATGCATTACTGTGTTGTTTGATCTAAGAATCAAAATAAAATGCCTTATCTTTGTGAGGGCTCTTGTTACAAATTCTAGACACAGTATTAGTGGATAATAAGTCATAAATCTGAAAATAATGCAAATGTGCAGCAGGTGTTATATATTAGATATGCAAGTCCAGTGGATGGGCAGAGACACAGCAGAATAAATTTGCAGTTAGAGGAAAAGCAAATTGAGTCTGAAAAAAACATATTATGGCAAGACAAATGAAGAGCATTTAGAGTATCCAAACATTTAGCAAACGGGGTCTGGAGTGACAGCAGGTCTTATTATAGATAAAATGTACCTTTTGCAAAGTTTGATATATGGATGCACTACCCAAATAAAGTAGATTCTTTGCTTGAATGTCTACAAACCAGAGTTGACACTGGTCCAGTGAGAATGTCTGTATTTGCAAAAAGTCTGAAACAGATCAGATACAATAATAATACTGAATAAATAGGTTAAAATTAAAGATGAACAAGTAAACAGACTCCAAACCCAGAATTTGCTAGAGCAAAAACATCGTATTTTCAGAGGTGCTACAGATTGTGTCTAAATGACCAGTTTGACTAAGCTCCTGTCATCTTGAGGTCTTGGTTCATTCTCTTAAATGGCTGAGGCTTTGGATGAAGAAGCACAGATTTTCATTCACATTTTCAGGGGCTTGCTGTTCCTCTGCAATTAAAACAGCAAATTTGTAGATGCAGGTGGCTGCTTCTGCTCCCAGAAAGACTGAACGCTCATGAATTTCTTATGAAAAGTCTGCAAAATTGCCACCAAGTGCATAATTCCATGCAAGGGTTTTAATATGTGCCTGATGAGAGGATGCTTGCCTGTGAATTTCACAATAATGTTCAGCATGCAGTAATTTAGCCATGAAGGAAGACCTTAAGACTGGGCAGCAAACAAATGTGAAGTTTCAATCGTATTCAGACATGTTAATTGGATGACCTATGAAGATACCTATTTTATGTGGCGGATGGCATTCAGCACAAAGCTTTCTTTGGGATCCTTGAATTCCTCAACCTGATCATTTGGTCAAGCCATTTCATTCAACCTCAAAATAGAGAATCCCATTCATCTTATGATCTGAATTTGACAGTCATCCTAACAATCCCGTGTTCTTTTGGAGACAACCTTACAAGTTCCTTTTAGCTTTATTTTTAGGTCATTATATTTCTGTACCAAACACAGTAGTCCTTATGATGGTATATTTTTGTCTTTGTTCTTACTCTGATTTACTTGACCTTGAGGTCTTATTGAGTCCAGTATCAATGAAGACAACCTTATTGTTCTTGCTGCTGACTCAGTCAGGCACAGTTTCTTCCCTGATAACAGCTCAGGATCCACATCTGCAACTTTCAAATGCATAATTTCCCTGTCTGACTTCACAAGTTTTATTTGCCCAATAGCTTCCAGAAATTTTCATCTCCAGAATCATGAAAATAATTAACGACAATTATAATTCTCTTCCTTCTTCTCCATGAATATGAAATATGTTCACAAAGTTTCTCCAAGTATCTCTTGAGTGAACAATTCTTCCCACCCACTTTAGGCATCTAAATTATCTAAATCAGATTGGTATGAATTTCTCTAGAATTGTCTGTATTTTCTCTTAGATAAGGAAAAAGCTCCTTTTTGTTTAGCTTAGACTAGATACTAAGTTTCAGATAACTGAATAGTGATTTGAGGTGAATCTTTCTCTAGAACAAAGTAAGAAGGCTAAGAGAAAGTTCACAAAAATGATTGGAAGACTGGAAAATATAAGCAGCTCGCAAATCGGGAGGAGATTAAGCAGGTTGCCTAAGCAAAAGAGAATAACCATCACAAAACATAAAAACAGGGAGTAAACTTGCAAATGACAGGACATTGCAGTCTATTAGATAAATGTAAACTTCTGGACTAGAAACTAAAATTTAGGCAAGGAAGAAGCTAAGTTTAAATAAGGATTTTGGTGAACTTTCTACTGTGTGACATTTTAAAATTAAGATTACATGCATTTTTAATTTTATTTCAGACAGCAATTAATTCAGAGGGCCTCTATGGCCTGTAGGAGGTCAGACTAGGTAATTATGCGTTTTCTTATGGCTTCAAGATTTGTGACTCTAAGATGGTGCATACAATGTTGATATGCAACATTTTTATTAAATAGTAGTGTTTGTGAAAGAAATTAATTTTACAAATGGAGAAAATAAGCACTTTGCTTTAGTGGAAGAATCACAGAGAATCTTCCAGAAATAGTACAGTATTTACAATTAGTATCTAGCTCACTCTGGTACAGTGGAGTACGATTTCAACTGTACTATGATTTCTTTCACGATTTTCTTCATGAGCAAATTACCTTCAATTTGCATATGCAGTATTAAGTAGTATGGTACCTATTACACCATTATTACTACACCTAATTCACTAGACATATAATTTGCATTGCTATTTATATAAGTGCTAAATTAAATCCAGAGAATCCCAGGAGAGAAGTAACCAGCTTACTCCAGATCTCAGTTTAATATTTAACACACAAAGATGAAGGAAGAAGGCACATCTCAAAAGTTTCAAACATTATATCAGGAACTGCATCTCCAGAAAAAAAAAAAAAAGCCAAAGTATACCTTTGAAACAAAATATATAGGATTTTTAGAATGCAAAGAGCATTTGGAATAGGGTAAAAGCAAGAAAAGAGAACAAGGGAACATGTCACGTGCCACCTTGACTCTTTCTTTCACTTCTTCCTTTTCTTTTAATTTTTAGTTTTTTTAAGGAGCATAATGTTTCTGACTCCTCTATTCTGCAGAATGTTGTGAAGTCATATGAAATGTGCAGAGAGACAAAATTTCAAAATAAGCATTGTACTGCTGGCAGGAGGTTGCCTGAGGCAAACACAGCTCATGTCTGCAGATCACCACCCAGCCTTGAATCCAGTCACTTGCTTTTATGAAATGATCAGGTGTAGGCACTGAAGGCTGTGAGAACACTGAGGCTGCACACCACAGGTAGGGAGTATCAGCACGTAGCCTTCATGGAACATATTAAAAGAAGTGAACTATAGAGATAGCAATGACAGGAAATTGTACAGTGACATAAATCAAAGGTCTTATGGAATAGGGCCACACTAATGAAGCAGAGGCACTGTGCTGCCTAAAGAACTGGAAATACTTTATCTTCATAAAACAGAGTACATTCATAGGACTCGGGTAATTAATGATGCAGGGAGAGGTACTCTGGCTATGTCTATTCTGCTAAAACAGAAGAGGCCTAGGGCCAATCTGTGGTTTCAAGGTCAAATTGTGTAGACTGCCTATTGCCCATGTTGCATGGGCACATCTCCAGTGCAGGAATAGTGTGAAGACTGCAACACTTCACTGAGCCTCCTATGAACCCTGTCCACTGGGTTTTACTGCTTCCAAGGCATTGATGTCTTCTCTGCTCATTTTTTTTTACAGTTCAAAGTGTCTGAAATAACAAGGGCTGTGTCACAGCCCAGCAGAGTGAATCTTTCTCTTCTAGTACACTGTTGCTGTACCACAAAAAGGCTATGCCACATCATACTCATCTAATTTTTTCCTCACAGTGAAGATAGCAAGGCAGAGAAGAGACAGTAGAAAAGATTTTCGCTTGATGTTGATGTCTGCATAGAGACATTTCCTTGATTTTGTTTTTAACTCTGAAAACTGCTCCTGGACATAAAACTCAGAAATGTGTTGTGCTTCTTGAATAGGGCCTGAGGGTGTACACGAGGGTAGGAAATATCTGGGTACAACACTGGGAACCTCTGTAGGCCTGAGGCAGATAAACACGGTGCAGACTCATCCATCCTACTTTTTGGAAAAGTTCTCTGAGAAGAATGATATGATAAAATGTCAGCACTATACCACTTGTACACATACTATAGTATGTAGTGTGAAAATGCTTGTGGAAGCGCTGCAAAATATAAGTAATGTAATTTATCAGCACCCCGTGCTTGAATTTCTCACTGGCCCTCTCTTATTATGAAGATAGAAGTACCCTCTGAGGATGTTCCTTTTTAGGACTTTCCTCACCTATGATTCAAAGAGTCGCCACCATACTCAAAACACATGGGTAGAATGATTATTATTCTGCAAATCCCCAAACTTAAAGCAGTGTTTACTTCCTCCAGACAACCTTGGTGAGATAAAAGGCCTACTTAATATTAGCAAAATTAATACAAATATTTACTCCTCAACTGGGATCAGTTGGACAGATGAAGAGCTGTTTCCCTTATCATTTTTTCTACTGACCATGTTTAAGATCTGCCTTTCATCTGTAGGAGAACGCACTCTTTCTTTTAGTTGTAGGATAGCATTCATCTAGTTCTGTGAGTTGTTCATTTATTTGCATGGTGCATAAAACAGTTTGCGCTCCGTATTAACCCTACTATGTCCTTGGTTTCTTTCTTCCGGAAATTATAAAACCACTCCCCCTTCTGGTAACCCTCCTCCTATTTCCCACCTGCCTTTAAATTGGGGTAAAAACTGGCAAAAGTACTTGCTAGTTTTGTTCTGTTTAAAAGTTCTTCCACATATGATGTGCATCTGTGAGTGCACACATACAAGTGAGACAGAACCTGATACAAAGGGACAGGCTGTACTTGTTGCTCCATTCTTCCTTTTCTTACAGATTATAATTTCTACCTACAGGAAATATATTTTCCTCTTTAGACTAACCACAGTGAAAAAGATTTTATGGGAAATACAGTCTGACAGCATTCAGTCATCACTCTTTAAAGGCTCTGATTTCACGGTACAACATTACTGAAAATTAATGTCACCTAAGGTTTACGTCCAGCTGTAGTTTAATATCTATTTAAATAAATACTAAAACACATAGTCAAAGAAAACTCAATATAGACACTTGCATCAAGAAGAATGCTTCCTGCTGTTCCTTCTTAATCTTTCTGACCTCACTATAAGAGGAAGAAAAAAAAAAAGACGAGACATAAGTATTTTTTGTCACTGAAAGGGCATACTAGTAGAAATCAGAACATGCATTAACACAGCAAATTCTTGATTGACTTTGGAATTTAGATTAGCTACAGTAAAATCCACCTAGTAGAATCTGGTCTGCACATTTATCAATTTCTCCATCAGAATTAATGGACCTGAATTATCATTCCTAGTACATCTTAGAACCAAACAAAATAAGGAATTTGAAAGATTTTTCTCTCCTCTATGTAAACCAAAGTATTTATGAGGTTACAGAGTATGTTAGGTAACTTATTACTTTTCCCTTTTCCTGTGAACTATATATACTAAATACAGCAAGATGAAGTGGCTTACCGGTTCACTGAGTCACCCTATTCCAAATGGAATTTAGGACCACAAGCTCCAATCCTGGTTTAGAGACTGAATTTCTGTGTAATTTCAGGTAGAAATAAAATTTACCTCCCAGGAAACTTTTAATTAATCAAACATGAGGAAAAGAAACTCTTCTAAGAAGAAACTCATAGCTTAAACAAATAGTTTAGCAGATGAATGAATCCATTATTTGGCCAAGCACTTTCTACACAGACCCCCAAATTTGCAGCAGCTTTTTCTCATTCAGGTTTAAGTTTCCAGCACCAACCATTACCAATATTTTTATTAGCTTGTACACTATTCCCTTGATAACATCACATAACTAAGGCCTCTGTCATCACAGTCCCTACACACTCTGCATTATCTCTGCTCTATAACCAGCATTTCCAGGAGAAAAGAGAAACAAAAAAAACTAAGTCACTTTTCTGTTTTTTTTTTTCCAGCCCCATTCTTCCTACATTCTGATGCTATTTCCTGATAAATCTTATACCCTATGGGAATATCTGCTTCATTTCTGCTCTTAAAGGCATCATATTAAGTCTATGCACTAAAATGAACATACTCAGTAAACGCTTGGCTTATTTTTAAAACACCTACACAGCAGCCTGAACACAATTTTTCTTTCACCTTGTCTCAAGGCATCACAGGCTTTTTCCTGGCAGTCTTACACATTTGGGTTTCTTCCTCATTTTGTGCTAAGCTGTTGTTTGATAAGGTTCAGCTGGGGAAATTCATTCCTCCCAGGACCCAGTCAGGTTTTTACATCAATTAAGCTAATTGACAGAAGGTTTAACACATTTCTTAATTATGACTGCAAATCCATTCTTGGAAAAAACCCCAAAGCACAGGAGAGGAAAAAAAAAAAAAAAAGAAGGAAAAAAAAAGGAGAGAGAAACAAACCTCTTTATAGTAAAATAATGTTGGAAACATTTTTAAGGTAAAACTCTAGGAAAATGTTTACTAATGAATTTCTAACTCACTATGGCTGAAAGTGCTCTCAGTAGGAAAATCTGTGCCACATCAATATAACTACCTTAGGTATGATTGCTAAAAAACAAATAATCAGGGAGTAGGAGAGAGTAAAAGCATATATTATGCCAAGTAACTAATAACCAACTATCAAACTAATACATGTAAAGTAGTTTGATATATAGGTATCATATAAACTTTCTATTATCAGTTTTTCAGTTTCTCTGTCATTCAGCCTTTGTTTCCCTGTACTCTCTGTAATGCTGTGTTAAGGCAACAGAAAAGACAGTTCAATGCTCTTTAAAATAACGTGTAGTCATGAAATATGTAAAGAAGAGAAATATCTCCCTAAGGGAGATATTTAACCTCAGTCTTTGCTAGTGTTTCTGAACACCTGGTCACTCTACTTGATAAACATGCTAGCGGTGTTGGATATTTTGAACGTCTGACAAAAACAAACAGGTTAGTGAATAAGAGCCCTTAGGGAGAAAATGTTTAAAGCAGTACAAAGGAACTATATACATAAATCCATTGGACATATTTTCCATGTAGTGTAATGTAGTACATTAAAAATCAACACTCTATTACTTAACATTTCTCCAGTGGAGTTGGAATCAGTGTTAAAGTGCAGCAATGCTTTAAAATAAATGCAGTATGTTACAATTTTTGTGTGATGAGTGAATACCAGGGAAGAAGGCCATGACATTTTTAAGTGCATGTGGTGGGTCTCAATCCAATTGTCAAAATGCCGTTTCTCTTTCTAGCTACACTCTGACACCATGGTCTCATCACTTTAGCATGTGTTGCATGTTCTATATATTCACTGGTGACAACTTTTCCCCATGATCTCCCTTAAAGATGTCATGGGAAGCACTTCTTTCCTTTCAAGCTCTTCATTTTGAATACTGAGGAAGAAGAATTTTTTTCCTTCAGAAATAAACCCCAAGTAATTTAGGGTACAATATGACTTTTCAGTTGTTCCTCATGGGTCTTCTATTTGACTGTGAGTTTACTAGTCTCGGGGAGGGAAGAAACAGGTGACGTTGTGCTTTGCTCCCTGTTAGCTGATGATGCTTTAGGGGTTGCCAGGATGGCATACAGCAAGAGAGGGACCCTGGGCTTTGCACAGACTGTGTTGGCTTTGCTGTAGACTCATTCAGTGCAACTGCATCTGCAGGAGTAACAGCTCCTCTTTTAATATCCAGTAGAAATTACTTCTCCCTGTGATTACAGGTAAACTCCCTCATGCAGAGCGTGCTGAATGACAACACAGTCCTTTCACAACTCTTCCCTGTATTGGTTTCAGTCCAGATATTTGTTTTCTTATCCCCTAGCAGTTCTAAAATTTCTGTTCCTCAGCACATGTTGTCTTCAGAAGAAAGGCATTATTTTCTCCTTGACCAGGTGCATTAACTTTTGGAGACTGACAAGAAGGAAGGAAAGAGTAGCAGTTCTGTTCTTTGTGTGACTGAAAATACTTTTCTTTCTGTTTCGTTTAATGCAAGGCAGCATTAGGCCAAAGAGGAGTATGGGAAGGAAGGGGCAGCGCTACAAATTGAATTATGCTTCATTCATTTTCATCTATTGGCTTGATCTTCCCTTTTCCTGTAGTGCTACTTCTATATCTTCAACTCACATAACATTATATTCAAAGAATGAGTACAGGCACAATACACAGTCTGTCTTGATTGTGGTCTCTATTGATCCCCCATCATCCTGGTTCCTCAGGAAAGGTGAATTACGGGAGACAGAAGCTGGACAGAAACAGGTTTACTGTGATTATCCTCCATGTGCCTTTACTCCACTACTTCCCAGGTCCCAGTGCTGACTGACTTGGATATAATACTCTGAGTCTGAGAGTGATGTGTGTATATGAAAGCCACCAGTAGGAGCCAGGAGAAGGTTCCTAGTGTAGTAGTAGTGTGAGTATGGGGCCAACCTAAGAAAAAGGCAGGTTATCACTGTGCTAAACACTTCTCATGAGGTTATGTAATATTTTTGCTCTGATGAACACATACATTTCCTTCTTTGTTGTCAGGTGGGCATATATATGCATCATTGCTTCTTGGATCTGGCCCACCTCTCAAACTTGTCATCCATTTTCAAGGAACACTTGGAACTCCAGTATTTGGAAAGTGTGAGGAGTACATCTACTGTCTTGTACAACCTCAGGTTAGTCAGCTCTACCTATACTGTTTCAGATGTTTTGCTGGAAGAGGGTTAGAAAGTCTTAAAAACCTCTCCTGATTATAATTTGTTTGCCCTACTTTATCCACACCCTGCTTCTGTATTTAGCAAAGAAGCACTGTGCTTCTTCTATATAGACTGCTTTAAAATTAATGCTTCTTATTTATTTCCAAGGAAACTACAATACAAAGACACAAAGATCACAGTAGCACTTTTTGATAGAGCAAATTATCAGCTACAAAACATTATTCTTTGACAAGGTCACCACCATTAGCTCTTCATTTTCACCAGCCATGAACGAGAGCCTGCATGCTATGCTTGTAAAAATATGCACCATTGAAAGTGATTCACTGTTGTCAGCATTGCTGAAATGCACTACCCACCATCTCACTGTGATCACATCCACTGCATGCTCTCCATCAACATCCAGCAAGTGTTGATGAATGTCAATGGGTGCCATTTTTTTTTTTTTCCATGTGGAGGATTTAAATTCCATGTCTTTGTTTTATATACATTTCCATGTCAGACATCATTTTGTCAGACTGACCCTGTATGGCAGCAAATGTAATGATATTGATGGGAAGGTTCAATCTCTACTGGCATACCACCAACATCTTTCTCTGATGTTTTGAGCCAACACAATAAAATAGGACACATTACTTCCAGAGCAGCCCTCATATATCTTTCTTGCTGCAATTTAAACAGAAGAACTACAGTAATAATTTAAAAAGTCTGAAAAGTTTATTCACTAACCTTTCCAGTGTTCACTTCTGAAACATGAATTTTCTAAGCAAGTGGGACAGGGGAGTCCTGGGTTCTAGTCCTGGTCTGAAGAAAACTGCTGTGATGGGCACTGGGTGCAATCTTGGACTCTAGTTGGTTTCAGGCTCACAACGTGTGGTTGAGACATAGCTACCTTCATGCTCACTGCAGTCTTCTTACATTCACCTTTACTAAGCACTGAAATTGTGAAGTCAGAAAAAAGCATACCAACATTCTTTATTTGCAGTGTCAGTTTTCAGCCCGTACATTTGCTCCTCAGCAATATAGCTCTCAGAAAGCATAGAATAGGCACTATGGGGTCATTAGATGGTGAAAACCATGTTTCACAGTTAGGTATCAGCTGCAGTTGACTGTAAAATCACAACTGTAAAATCAGAGGCTTAAGGTGTAGAGTCTAAATATATAATATTATATATATAGATATCAAATTGCTCAATGGCAGAAAAACTGATACTTCTGAGCAAAATAAAATCATTAGATGGTAATGGAAGTCCACCAGAATAAACTCGGAATGCAGGCTCTGGCCACTCATAGGGTTAGATATTAGTTGAGCAAAGGCAGGAAATAGTTAATCATACTGTCTAGCTAAGGGCATCTAACCTACATGCTGAATCACACCAGAACCTTTTCTACAATGTCTCTACAGGCATTTTACATTCTGGATGTAACACCTTTTGGAAGCTTAATAGAAAACATTACGATCTATGCTTTGAATGGATCAAGTTTATAAGCTGCTCTAAGATTAAAGGCACAGCAAAAGACTGACTGTCCATCTGAGTGTCTCTATGACTGTGCTCTAATGTCACTTCTGTAACCTAGCAGAAAGATCAGTGACAATTCAGCTTTATGTTATGTTTATTATTTCTGTGTAATGGTTTTTTAGTGCTAAAATGATCTTATGAGCTTTCATCAATGGATGGTGTCATTGTTCCAGTAAAAATAGCAAAAATTTCTAGCTATGTTAGAAAGATTAGTGGAGCATAGCAACATTTTCATTCTTATGGTTTGTGTGTGAAGTCCAATGAATTTGTTTCAGTTAATTATTTTCTAAGAATATTTTATATTATTTTTCAAAGTCAGTCCTTTGATTTTAGCAATAAATGAAATTATGAACAAAAAAAAATCTTTTCCTTTCCTTTCTCTTGGCTTTGAAAATTCATGCAGTGCTGAATGTGCTGCATCAAACTTAATCTTGAGCTATTCTCTTAAATTGTCTTTCTGTAGACTGTGAGAATCTCGGGACAAACCTCTGACTTTGTTTTATTGAAAGTTCTACAGCACATTGCAGCTACTTACAAATACTGGTAATTGTTAATGTATCTGAAAATAAAGCAATATTTGTATACTTGTGTTGGATTTGGCAAAATTACTATTCAAGGTCTAATAAAAAAGTTCATTCAAAACTGTTTTTCAGCACAGTTGTAGTTTGAATTTGCAACTGACATTTCTTATCCAGGCAGACATAATTTGTCTGCAAACAACAATAATATTCTTCATTCACACACTTTCATATCAGAGTGATATGAAGATCTTAGTGCTTTTTCACCCCTTCATTTTTTATTTCAATTTCCAATCATATATATCTTTTTCTTTCAAATAGTCCTTATTTTTTTCAATTACATCAATAGTTACCCAGTGACGATGACCTTTTACTGTTTTCACTTAATTCCTGATAAGCAGATAAAGATGAAAATGTTGAAAAACTGAGTATGAAGACACAAATTCATAATGGAGGAGCTGAAAATGTTAAGATGTGTAACAGGTAGTGATATTCTACAGTTTTCTCTATGGTAATGAATTAAGCTTAAGTATCACTTTGAACATAAGATTTTAGGAAGGCATTCTATGCTTTTCTGTCCCTGCTATATGGAATGTCTTTACCTAATTTCCACCATTATAAAACAGCTATCACTAGTGTAAGTGTTAATATGATTACATGATTTGCTTCTTTGTTCAACAGCTGCTTATGATCTGTTACCACAGACTAAAATTTCCACTCTAAAGTTCTACTGAGAAAGGGTTGTGAGCGTCTTTAGACCTTTTGCATGGAGTGATAAAAATAATAATTTATCAGCGTCATTCATATTCATTTCTCTTTGAGACTTTCTAACACACTGAAAAAAGAGGAAAGAAATCTGGCAGTGATTTTTCTCAGTGTTGTATTAGCAACCTGTAAACGAAAACTTGTGTTAGGTACTACAACCAACAGCCTACTAGAAAAAGTGAGAAAATAAATACTTTGTGCTGTGCCAAGCACCATATCTGAAAGCAAAAGGACTATGACATAGTCAGTGATGCCAATCAAACTTGAATGCAATTATTTTTCAGTTTGCAGGTGATGTTATTTGTGAATTAATGAAAACCAAATGCAAATTCAAAAAGACAGGAATAATTAATAGTGTCTCACAAAACTGTTGGACTTTTATTGTAAATGAAGTATTAATCTCAGAAAAAAATCTTCGGAAACTACATACAGTCCAAATTAAGCCACGAAGCTAGATGTGGGACCAGGTAAATATTCCTTGTGTTTTTCAGTCATCACAAGAGAAGTCTCTATGCACACTCAAGGAAAATTTGAGTAGAAAAATTCCAATTTTTTTGTGACTTACGCTAGAGGCCAATTATCTGGGAACATGTGCAATTGAAGTACATACTGATTCTATCTTATAGTCTAGAAAATGAAAAATACAGATGTTCCAGGGGGATACTTTGCTCAAAGATCAAAAGAACTACTTCTTTAATCCCAGTCCAGCTACAGAAGTAAAGGAAAATGCAATATTTTATGTTCATGTGTTTCTAAAAATTTTTTCTTATACAAGAATAACTGAATGTGAGCCAGCAGTGTGCCCAGGTGCCCAAGAGGGCCAACGGCATCCTAGCCTGCATTAGAAATAGTGTGGCCAGCAGGAGCAGGGAGGTAATCATCCCCCTATACTCAGCACTGGTGAGGCCACACCTTGAGAACTGCATTCAGTTTTGGGTTCCTCACTACAAGAAAGACATTGAGGCCCAGGAGCGTGTCCAGAGAAGGGCAACGAAACTGGTGAGGGGTCTGGAGCATGAGTTTTATGAGTCTTATGAGGAGCTGGGATTGTTTAGTCTGGAGAAGAGGAGGCTCAGAGGAGACCTCATTGCACTCTACAACTTATTGAAGGGAAGTTGTGAGGAGGGATTTGGCCTCTTCTCCCAGGCAATGAGCAGGACATGGGGAAGTGGCTGCAAGTTGTATCAGAGGAGGTTTAGGTTAGACATAAGAAAGAATTTTTTCCCTTAGAAAGTGGTCAGGCACTGGAATGGCTGCCCAGGAAGGTGGTAGAGTCGCTGTCCCTGGCAGAGTTCAAGAGGTGTCTGGATGAGGAGCTACGAGATATGGTTTCATGCTTGTGGTAGCAGTGGTAATGGGAGGGTGGTTGGACTAGACAATCTTGAAGGTCATTTCCAACCTTGTGATTCTGTGATTCTAAGATTTCAGCTTTCTACATAGAAAGCTAAGAGTAATTGTAAGTAAAATCTCTCTTTTTTTTGGAGATGAGGAGGAATTGAAGAACCTCCAGAAGATGGCTCTTAAAGAATTTCCAGATAATTTAGGTTTTTTTCTGTGTTGGAAGGTAACAAATCCTATAAGGACACATAAAAGTTTCCCTGTATTTTTTTTTGTGTTGTGCGTGAAATGAGAGCAATTAACAATGCTTTACTAGCAACTGGAACAGGAACATAACCATATTTGTCTTTAACATTACTGAAAGTTGGTGTATTTACAGAGCCTGTTAGCAACCATTTCTTTCTTTGAAATGAGAGCAGACTTTGACAATGGTCAATTTACCATATTATTTATCTGTAATTCAAAATACAGTCTTCCTAAAAAAGTCTAACGTTCTGAGACTAAACTTCCCAGGTTTAGATAATCATTTTTTATCTAGGGTGCAAAAAGCAGTCTCTCCACCCTGCTTTGCCAATGGTCCTGGTTTATTGGCACAGTGAAAAGAGTCTCTATAGTCTCTATAGACTTTGATGTTTTAAATATGGTGCTATCCATTAGCTGCAAGTCATGCAGTTGGATATGCAGGTAACAACAATCTATACCAATCCTCCTACTAGCTGTGGAGTCCTTTGCAGTCATAAGATTTTTTTTTTTTAGGATTCTTTGCTTTGCCTTCCTAACTTACAGAAAAGCAATAACTCACAAGGATGGCAGCTGTTTTCTAGTCTTGCAGATGCCTTTCAGAGTAGGTGCAATCCAGGAAGAACCCCTTATACTGTATGTGACAAGTCATAATATTCTAGTTCGCTCTGTGGATAATTAATCAACAGTGGAAAGACAAAAGCAAGGGAGAAAAATCAAAGCAGGATTTCTTTTAAAAGCTGAATAAAACCTTATAAACATTGCCAGCTCATACTTTGCCACCATGTGGTACATGTCTCATTAAACGGGAAAAACAGAAATGACATGCATTAAAATACCTCTGGCAAATTGAAAGTAGCATCACACAGAAATCACACCAGTGAATTCAGATTTTAAAAGAAAAAGCAAATTGGCTCATTTGACACTTGCAATTTTGTGTATATCTCATCAGTACAAAAAAGGAATGGTGAACAAGATCAAGAATGCAAGTAAATATGATATTATTGGAGCTTTGCATTTATGGTCTATTATAGCACTCCCAGAATCCCCTGGTGAATTCACATTCCTGTAATTCAAATTATTTACCTATCATTTAAGACTTTCTGTAATTTGTACTGCCATGTGCTGTTGCCTATTATGCCACTATGATACCACAGGGATTTGATCAGTGGCTGAGATACTTCAACTCAATTAAGTATACTTGACAAACTGTGCGACATTCAAAGTTTCACAGAATTATTTTTAGCAGTGACAAGATGACACATCATTGTCTCTTGACTGCTAACCTAGATTGGATGAAATAGGCTGATAGAGAAGGCTATCCTGGCTGATACGTGTACATAACAGTAACTGAGAATGCATCATGCTATTAAGCTCCAACACTTGCTTTACTGCTGTTATAAATGTTAGCTCCAAAGTAAGATAAAAAATTTTCACAGCAGGGCTCCTACTCACACTTCTTTGGAAGTTAAGGCCCATCTTTCTAGCAGTGTAGATATTGTGAAATTTGTACAGAGCTGAGAATCTGAGTTTCTTCTCAAAAGATCTCATCAAGCTGGTTATAGTGGCCATTTAAGCAGGAATTGAGGTCTATCTATCTTGTAGTCCTTAAAAATACAAATTTGCATTACTTTTACAGAGACTTAATTTAGCTGTTTGGTGTACAACACATTTTGCAAGACTGCTATTTATTTTGTAACTCATATTTCAGATCTGGTTCAGTGGACAAGACCAGTTTTCTGGCCTTTCACCTTATACTCGTATTTGCAATGACATGCTTATGAGTGTCTGAGTGTTCCATTATTCAAAAAACAAACCAGGTTTGTTTTTTGAATAATATTTTCTACATATTTTCTAAGTAGAAGAGCTTCAAAAAGGAGTGGTCAATAAAGCCTCACAAACACTTACTATGGAGGTAAATCTTCTAAACAACAATTTAGCTGTGATGAGCACAATTATCTTTACCATGAACTTTATCATTTCAACCATTAACTCTTGGATGGTCAGCAATGGCACTAAGAATGGTAATAAGACAAAGCTTGTAAATCAATGTCTAGTGGAAGCAAATCTAAGAGAAGATTACGTATAAGCATAATCTATATCTTTTATGACTCTCCATGGTATTTGGGTTACTGCCTTTTTTAATGTTTGTATTTTCAGATGTCTTTCCTACAATCATCTCTGTATTTGTTAATGGTAGAAATGAATATCTTCATTTAATTTTCAAGAATGTCTAACTTTCTTCACATGTGATCACATAAATACTATATTTTAATAATTCTTTTACTCTCAACTTTCTTTGTTCTTGCCTTTTTCATCTTTTCATTCTCCAGAGGAAAACAGGATAGCAGCAGCATTTTGAAAAGGGAACACATTTGAAATGTGCCTCCATGGAATTTACTAATACTTACACAGATATAATGTTGATAGCTGTTCCATCCACAGTCTGACATTAGTTATTTCCAAGTGGAAATTTGGTTGGAGCTGATAGTCATAAAACTGGTTTGTTTCAATACATTTGCTAGTCAGTAAGAGAGGGTGTGGCCAAATGTAAGAACAGCCTGAGATGTGCAACATGATTTCTCCTAAGAAAACCAATCTGCATAACAAAAAATGAAGCTCTCATCCTCAAAGTCGTAGTGTTACCTTAGCCATGGGGTGTTCTCTGCTTCCATCCTATCCCATGTAAAAATGTTTGTTGTTATTCAGAAGACCATTTCCAACCCATTTATAACATTTGTCTAACTCACTGCCTTGACATAACTGACAGTGGGTGCACTGAGACTAAAACAGAAGGGATGCAGTCTGGACTGCTGACTGATGGTGTGAGCCTATAATGCAGTAAGTGGTACCAGTGCAATGTGAAAGTCTGACACAAGAGACTTATGCTATTTCAAAGCTACAAATTAAAACAAATTGAGTTCACATGCTGTAGCAAAGCAAATCAAAACCCTTAACATTTGTATTAATTGCTGAAAGCAGATAGTGTCTGGGAATCAGAAGAGAAGGGTGAAAATGCAATAAATCTTCAAACTCAATTTTGGAAATTACACTGGGTTTTGGAACTTAGAGTCTAGTAGGACTCCTTTTTAGAAGTACAGTTCTATCAGGAAAAGAATCAGGCTGAGAAGTATATTCTACATTTTTGTTAATTTTTCTTCGGCTTTTAGCCAAATGTTGCTAATTGAAACTCTAAGTACCATTTCACTTACTTTGATACCCACAGAGAATTAAATTGTTGTTTTTTATTACAACTTGTGTTCTTAGACCTTTTTCATCTTTCTATTTAAAACTAAAATTATATTTCTAGGATCTTTGCTGAAAATTCTATGCTGCAACTGAAAATATGCTAGGAAAATAAAACTAAATCATTTACTAGTCAGCCTCCTTCTGTTGTGGGCTACACACAAACAATAGGAACACCAGTTATTATGAAAGATTTTAAAACAGCTGCTAAATAAAAAAAGTGAATTTCAATGCATTTTCCCCCCCATTTTAATTATTTAATGGAATGAAAGAGGAACAAAAGATCAAGGTATTCTTCCTTAAGTCTAAAACTGTATACTGTATTTAGGATAAAAATATACAGCTCCATTCAAATTAAATGGACAGTGATTTGGAACTGTTGTGGGGCATTTTCAAATTAGTGAAGTGTCAAAATGTGGTGATGCACCACTTTGCTCCACTAATTTTGATTTCTCCTGAAAAAACAGCCACATCATTCCTGATTTCATGGCAGTGCTGAACTAGGTGAGGTAGTTGATGAATGTAACTGCATACACCATGGAGTGAGGCTTGGCCAGCACTTGTTTAGCAGTTCAATTGCTGTTGTTGCATCCCAGTATTAGAAGTGTATCAAAGACCTGAAAGACATTCATGTTCAGAGAGGTGGGTAATGTACAGCTCCAAAGCTGATGAAAGATGAATGGTTTCTCACATAAATAAAAACAGATCAGCTTCTCTTCTCTGCTTCCTGTAGAGGGTAAAGACACTGAAAGGAACAGAAGGGCCCAATCTAGAAATGCTTGGCTTTGTGGCTGGTACCACTGCCAAAACTTTGGGTATTTTGACAACAGAATGGCCTGTATTTCTTGCAAGTCTTGCAATCACCAGATGACTTTCACTTCTCTCAAAGGGTGAACAGGGTCCTTGTGGAAGACCTAGGAGAAATCACTGGCAGGGCTTTAAACCAGATTTGAAGGGAGAGAGGGCTAATAGCCTCCTAATGATAAGGTGTGGAATGAGAAAGTTTAGAGTAACGGTGTTATCGGGAGACTTCGACCTGCTGCACTAAGATGTGCTGGCAACACTGCAGCACACTTGAAATCTTACAACAATGAGCCAGGGACCATGAGGCAGTAGGAGAACACAACAGAGAAACTCAAGGGAAATACTTCAAAGGAATTAAGGAGTTATTCTCCAAGAAGGTGACAAGGCTGGCTCTTCATCGGAAGTGCCCCTGTACCAACACATACAGCTTAGGAAACAAAAGAAGCTGGAAGCCACTGTGCTACTGGAAAACCATGACCATTTCCGTCACTGAAACCTGGTGGGATGATTCCTACAACAGTAGTGTGGATATCAACAGCTACAAGTTGTTCAGAAGGGACAGGCCAGGAAGGAGAGGAGGAGACACTGCCCTGTACATCAAGAAAGGAACAGAATGTGAAGAGCTCTCCCTGAAGAAAGGCCACAGGGAAGTAAAAGAGAGTTAGAGACTGAGGTGAAAAAAGGAGTCTTGTGATTGGTGTCTACTACAAGCTGCCTAATCAAGTGGAACCTATTGTAGAAGCCTTCTTCCTCCAGTGTCAAGCATTCTTCCAGGAGGCGTCATGACTGCAGGCTCTCATCCTGCTGGCAGATTTCAACCACCTGACAACTGCTGGAAAAGTAGCATGGCAAGCTATAGACAATTCAGGAGGGTTTTGGAATGTATGGAGGATAAATTCTTGAGTCAGGAGACTTAGTGAGCCCCACCAGAGAGGAATACAATACTGGATCTGTTACTCAGCAGCGCTAGTGAACTGATAATGACAAGGCAATTGGAAGCTGCCTGGGCTGCAGAATCATACAGTGGTGGAGTTCACACTCTTGAGGGATTTGGGACAGACATACAGTAACAATCACGATGCTAAATTTTAGGAAAGCCAACATCTAGTTCTTCTAGGGTCAACAAAACCCACTGGATAACTGTCCTCAAAGACAAGGGGGAGGAGCAGAGCTGGTGGATCTTTAAGGAAGCTTTCCTTAGTGCATAAGAGCTCTCAATCCCCAGGTGTAGGAGCCAAGACAAGAGATGGCATAGCTGAACCTGGACTTAGTGGCAAAACCGGAGAGAAGGAAGGACATGAACAGGCAGTGGAAGCAGGGACAGGTATACTGGGAAAAGTACAGGAATGCTGCTAAGCTGTGTGTAGCCACAAACAGTGGAGCCACACAACCTACATATCATTAGCTGGATTGGATTGGGCTGCATAGGAAATGTGAGTGCTAACAAAGATGTTCAAAGAGTTATTAATAGTTACACCATGTAGCTACAAAATGTCATTTGCAGGACTTCTGGTGTTGCTTAAAGTTATATATTCTACTCTCAACAAGCAATACTTCTATTGAGAGGAAGGGAAAAAGATGTTGTTGCTTTTATTGGTTCGTTTGCTCAATGTTTTTGACCACATGCCAACAAAATAAGGAAAAGAGGAATATTATTAAAATGGAAGCACATATCTTCACTGAAAATCAATACAGTTGCACAAGCAAAGATTTCTAACAGAGGTGCAAGGTATATTGATAAAATCAATTTTCTGCTGCTATAGCTTGTGCCAGTTTCATGAACAGATTTTCATTTTGAAAATGTAACTGCATGAACACTCATGGTTTTGCTGGTAAAGTTATACTGCCAGCGGTAGGAAAAAACTGTTTCAAGAGACATTCATAATAGCATTGCATGAGTTTTCAAGGCTGTTTTCCATTTATATTTCCATGATGAAGCAGTGATTTCTTTACTTCTATTCCAGACACACACATCCTCACAAACGTTACATATACATATTGTTTGCCAGACTTCTGAAATAATGCCTGACACAAATCCATTGAAATCTGACACAAGCAACAATTCAAACATATCAGGGCTTAAAACAAGTCAGCTTTCTGATATATTGATTAACTCTGATAGAAGACGTGTTGACTCAGCCTAATTTACTTGAGTTACTTTCTGATAGCCTACTTTGAGTGGCTTTTTTAGTTTTAGTGAGAGGGAGTGGAGAAAAAAAAGGATTGACTGTGTGACAGAACTCTTGAACAGAGATGCTGACTTGTCAAATGCTAAATCAGGTCAAATGTCCCCAGTTTGCCCATGGCATTCTGGCAAAAATGAGAAGGTTTGGTATTTCCACTGAGCTGATGTTGGGATTTTTCTTTCTTGTCTCTTATCTAAGAGGGCATTTGACATGTGGTTCTGGTGCTGCTCAATTAGACATTTCTCTTCCACTTCATTTTGCATATTTCATTTATTTGTCATTTCCCATTTTTAACTGGAATTATATTTTATTCGTTTTCTATGTGGCCTTCTGTCATCAATTTTTATAAGAGAATTGAAAAAGCCTACTCTATTATTTGTGATGAGAGAAAGTTTAATCAGTATAGAACCTGGCTGAGAATAAGATTTAAGAGTTTCCCATTTTAAATGAACTGATTGTTCACCAATATAGTTTTTCCCAAGCACTGAAAATGTGTTTAAAACTATGCCATTTCATTAACTTGTATGGTCTGAGAGTAGCTGGCAAATTCAATTATGGATTCAAATTATGTTACTAAATTGGTCTAATTTTTAAAAATGATAAATGAAGTGTATTAAAAGAAATTGATAATAGAAGTGTAAAGAGGAATAGGAAAGGACTCTATTAATTAAAACTCAATGAAAATATTCATATATTTCTTTGTTACATGAACGGGAGCACAGCTAAAAATACATTAGTGTGCATCAAAAATTCAGCTTCACTTACTGTTTATATTGTACCAGATCTATTTTCCTGCATATCTGAGATTTATTTACATACATATTCCTATTGGCATATTATGCTAGGAACCTGCTCCTAATATTTCAGCAAGAGGTAACTGTATTAACCGTGTTTTCAGATGCATTTCTTGGAAAATGGAAAGCTACTTAAGAATGTATTGCCAATCTGCGCAACATGTAATTATGTCTTGCTGTAATAATGTCGTCTTCTTTTGTGTAGGTCAAAGACCAAGATGGGGACTGGATCCCCAGGAACAGCTGTGCAAGGTACAATGATAATGTTACTTTCCAAGAATACCCTAACAGTCAGTGAGAATAAGAAGTACTGAGCTGCAAATGCTGTACCAACAGACGAGTTCTTGTAGGCACCTGTATCACCACTGCCACAGCCCAGGGCTGGGAGACAGCAAATGACTTAAAACTGCAGTCATAGCATTCATACACAGTTCTTATTCTTGTGCTGTAAATGTTCATTTGGGCTCAGCTTGTATTCAGATTCCTACAACCTGTAGTGGTCAAGTTTTTATTGCCATCCTTGTATCCAATAATAGGAAGCACCTGATCCAAGGCAGCTGTTTGAAACGAGCACTGGTTCTGATGTGGATTTTCACTCACGCCTTCCTTGGATATGCGATCTCAATCTCTCCTGATAGGTCCTTTCTTGAATATCAAGATCATATGTTGCCTTGCACACAAACCATGGCCCAAACACTTATATGCATTTTGTGTACATCTCTGCTTCAAGCAGAATGAAAATCTAAGAGCTGAACAGCCCTCTGGAGATATACAGGAATTTATCTTTCTCCAAAAGCTACAAATGGAATCATAGGGGTTGGAAAGGACCTCTGGATATCATCTACAGCAATCACTTTTATTTAGAAGACTAGATCAGGACCTACACATTACCACTTTTCATCTAGCCTTCTTTGTTTTCTGCAAAAACAAAAACCTTATTCTCATCATTTGCTGAAAGCTTGTATGCTTTCCTGTAGCTAGTGAAGAAAAGTACCTGCTCATATTCCTATGAAGTACAGAGTTGACTCCTCTGGGACAGCTCTTTTCTGACAGACACAACACGTGGCTTTTGCAAGCACTCAATTATGTTCTCAAGACATGAGATTAGAATTTCAGAGGCTGTCAGAACTGTTTAAGTATTTTTGGAACACAATTTCTTTTTAGTTTTACAGTACTTATAAGAAACTTAAATGACAACACAGGTGAAGGAGATGATATGATTTTAGTGGTGGGCTTTTTACACAGCAGAGGCTTGAGATTAAGTTAGGAGCATGAATTAAAAAAATTAAAGCAAATCGTTCTTGTCAAAAACAAGTAAAGACAGCTTGTACTGTACCAGCTTTTCTAGCCAAATATTTCACAACTCCTAATAACACCTTTGACTGATAAGACTGTCACATAAGAAACAGGACGGTTGGTAGCCTGTGAAAGGATGTTGCATCCTGTCAAAAGAGTCCTTGATTCTCACAGTTTAAAAGGAGCTTTTCCCATAGTCATTCAGGCATCCTTGCTTCCTGCTTCAGAGACTCCGTCTCTTGGAGATAACCTGTCACGTCCCATATGTTTTTCTGTGAAGTTATCAGGCCCCCACGAGAGGGTCCTCCTTTCCCATCTCCTCTTTGATGCTGGAAAACCAAAGGGGAATAACCTCTGCAATCTGCCAGAAATTGTTTTTCTGAAATCAAGGACTCTGCTTCAAGGAGCTGCAATCTACCATACTTAGAGGAAAATTACTAAGTACAGTGCTTTCTTCACCTGGCTACTTCACTTCGCCATGTTTGCCCATGCTTCTCCTCACAGAATGGCTTGTGGGAGTTTAAGCTTAAGTATTTTATTAAAAGGCAAAATCTGGAGCACTTCTTCCTACAGGATGCATTGTGAAGGAAAGGAATTAATGACTAAGTAATTTTCAGAGACTTCTTGCCATTACAACAACAGCAAAACTTTGCCAGAACATTAAGCAAGCTATGGTTGTTATTATATTTTTCAGTATCTCGAAAATAACTAGCAGGTCTCCTAGTTGATTTAGCAGATTCATTAATCATTTGAAACATTCTTTTAAATTCATTTATCTGACAAATACTGTGCCCTCACTATTGCTTTACAGAGGGCAGTAATTTTGTACCGGACAGATAAACAGACAAAGTGGCATCCTTTGCATAAAAGGACTTAGTACCTAAAGAATATGAGATATATATGCAGCAAAGATTACATAGGGAAAATGCTGAGAAAAAGGATTTGTCACAAGAAGAAGACAACAAAGAGTTTCAAAAAGGATTTTAGAACAAAGAAAAGTTGCTGATTGGTAGGAATTATTGGAAAACAAACTGGGAGTCACAGAACTAGGGAGAAAATAAAGGTGATCAGAGGCAGAGTGATTTCCATAAATTCAAGAGTATGAAAAGCTTCAAGGAAGATCAGAAGGCTTGAAGATGATTCAACAAATATAAAAAAATTTCTTTAATATGCTACAACAAAGGAACATTTTGTAAGGATATTAAACACTAAATCATGACTGGATGTCCACATCAAGTTGTAGTTGACCTCAAACAACGTCCAAGTAGAATGAAGGATGTTATCATGTCCTCTTTCTGTCTGAGTAGTAGGAACTTTAAGTGAAACACACTACAAAATTTTAGAACAGAAGTACTGAAGGATACTTACTGGTATAAGATTATGTCAGCTTCTGTCAAAAATCTCTAATGCTTAACATCTATTTGTACTTCAAGCCCCAAATACTCTTGCACTATTGAAATTCTCTAATGTCTCCATGGAAACTTGATAGTTCCCAGAGGTGGAAGGAAGATGTCAGTGCTGCTGACAGTATTTTTACTCATGTTGTTTGGGCAAAAGAGGTATTTCTTTGCCTATGCTGAATGTAAGATTTTGAAATTTTTTACATCAAAATTATGCAAAACTTTACCAAAAAATATACTCCTAAGTTAGAAAATTTTACTAAAAAGCAAAACAAACTCTGAAACATTAGGATAATTAGTATACAGGTATTCAAAGATATCAACAGACAACATTTGGAAAAGCAATTACTACAGGAAAAATGTGAGTCTGTAAATGTAGCACATATTGCTTTTCTCTGCTTTTTATGTAATCGGTATCATTAAGCTATATAATGACACCAATTATTTAAAAATTAAGCACACAATACTGCATACTTTGTATTTATTATATTCGGATGGAGTTGCTATCTGCAGCACTTCAGGGCCAGACATCCTTTAATAAATTCTACACGTGCCTTTAGTATTTTCTCTAGGGTTGTATTTTTTTAATGCTTAGTCTTTTAGTGGGGAATCTCAGACATAAAAAATTTAAAAGGTCAATTTTATGATGAAACACGTGAGCCTGGATATTCTAAATGGTACCCTAGACTGTAGAAGCTAATTGCTTTTCAACAGAAGAACTCTCTTAAGTGCTCACAATGGAAACAGATTCATATGAAAAGCAGGATGCATCTCCTCTACTTTCAGGCCTGCTGGGACTTGTTGAAATGAGTGACGCTGTAAAAAATGGAAATTACCTGGAGCCTGTTAATATTATAATCAAGTGAAAATAGTATTTCTACTATCTTAATCCATCTGTCTGTATGCATCTCCACTTCCAATCACTTGCTTAGTCACAGTTTTTTTATTATGGAGCTGCAGTTGAAATAATGTAGCTCTATGAGCATTCCAAATCTTGGAACTATCAGGTACATTCCCATGGTAGTCTGTTTATTTCTGTAGCTTTCTTACAGTATTTATTATCAGGAAGAAGAGCAAACAAAAGCCCTATACGTCACAAAGCATAGCCAGAGTTCCTTTGTGCATAGAGGTCAACTGAATGACGTCCAAGTTTACATTAACAGACTGCAATTTTTGCAGTTGCCATTCATGATAAATAAGGGTACAAAAAAATGAAACAGACATACTGCGTTATGGCAACTCATGTAAAGCTTGCTAATATTTAATAGATGATATCTCACGTAAGTAGAATGCGAATGCAAACAGGCTATGTTAAACGTGTAAAAATCTGTATTATATTATGGCAGTTCTACAATCTGTTGCTATGTGATATTTACTTATTTTCTGATTTCACTTTAAATGACATTTGATAAATGATCAAAGTAAGAGTCAACAGTTTACCCAGTGAAATCAAATAAAAATGGTATCAACAATCATGCAGTAACAACTAAACTAACAACACCAGCAGTAGTTTTTAATGTAGAATAAGAAAATGCTAACTAATGTAATGCTTTCATATTTCAGTAGGCTAGTCATGCAGAGAAATGTTGAATAGTTTAACCACTCTGATGTTTACCTTTTGCAGTAGAATTTTCATGTGCAACTTCAATTTCTAAGACATTTTGAAAAACATTTGATTATGAATTTCAACATCAATTTGTGTAACTGTTGTGTATAGGACAATGATAGAATCTAGAGTTGGTATAATTTTTTTTTTCACAAATAATCAAGCAGAATCATAAAACTTATTTTGAAAATTTTCAGTGCAATGAATTTTTGAAGGGAATTATAGATAGAGGAACACAATGATGATTTTTATATACCTGTGGGAATACAAGAAAAACTGTTCAGAGCAGAAGCTCTGGAGCAAGATAAACAGCATATACCTTCCTAGGATATTAAAAATTGTAAAAAGAGTTAATTTTTCAGTCTCAATTAACCTCTATGTTCATATGTACAGAACAGGAGTTAAGACTCAGTTAATGTACAACAATTTAGCTCCCAACCCAGCACTTACAAGAAACAAAACATTAACCTATTGTCTATTGGATGTTGAAAGGTCTTAGGTGGCAATTATATCTTTCTGGATCCTAGCATGTTTTCAGAGGCTCCAAACACCACTTGTAGTTTCCTGACTAACAGTCTATTTGGGACAGAATAAAACTTCTCAAAGTCTTTGGAAAATTGTTTTTAATTTCAATTAAGTTTTGTTCAAACACTTGAATTTAGAGAAAGAATTATGACTCTTCTCAATAATCTATGCAGTGGCAAAAAAATAACAAAAGTGCCACAGAATCAATCCATGAGGAAGTTAACAGTATAATCACTTCTCACTCTCCCTTCAAGATTTCCTCTGAGACCTACTCATAGCTCTATAAAGAGCTATGGTCAAATACAACCTCTTGCTCTTAAGCGTGTTAAGGTTGAAGAAGGCACCTTTGCCAAGTTCACTGCAAAGTTCAGAGATGATCATAAGATTAAACTCCCTGAAGTAAACAATGCTCAGATGCTGGGCATTAGTTCAGTCCACTAATGGTAGCTGTCATTTGTGGCTGTCCATAGTCTGGAAGTAGATGGAATTCATTTTGTTACACTGAAAGTACTCTAATGTTTGTATGTAAGCAAGTTGAGACTTTACATCTCGACCATCACCAGAGGTGACTACCAGTAAGGATGTAAAAGAGTAATACCTTTATATGACTTCGTAAACAAATTTGTTAATTTTTTTCAACTTAAGGACAATTACACATAGAGAGAACAAAAAAACTTGTTCCTTCTCTTGCCTGTGTTCTTCTAGATTGTCACTGTTAAAATGAATAAGTTCAAGGAGACTGAACAGCTTCTCAGAAGGAGCATTTTTGGACTGAGAACACAATGTGTTGTGGTGGGGTCTTCTTCATCTCTGATTTTTCAAAGTGGTAGGATTAGATGACAATTATTTCAGGTAATTTTTAGGCTTTCATAGTCACTGTGAATCTTATGGCTGCAATACTGTTTCACAGCTTTGAAACACACTGAAAAAGCAATAAATACTGCTTACCTATATTTTACATAAAACAAGTATAATAATTTTAATGACACTACCCTCTTTCCATCAGTCAAAGCATCACAAATTATAGCACTGTAAATGTGCAGAAGGCTGTGAAAGGACACGGTGCTTTAGAAAATGATAATATGTTTTGTTCATGAAGTTTACATTGCTGTAAAATTTTCTGCACTGTTATATTCTGATCACTGCAGCACAGAAGAAAGAAGAAGGAAAAAATTGTGTTCTTTTGACAGACAGTGATGTTAGCATCTTTTCAATATAAAAAGCCACTGAAACCTAAAATGCAGGTTCAGGCAGAACACAAAACAAAGATTTAGGAGATTAATGCTTTTAAAGATGAGATTAACTCATGCAATGTGTAGCAGAAAATGTTTGCAAGAGTTCACTGCAATCTTTGAAATATATCTGGGTTTATCCATTCTGTACATTGGTATCTAGCCACAGCAAAATTTCTGCAGACGTCTAATAGAAAATCAGGAGGCTGTCATCTCAGAATGAGGTGAGCACCACCAGCTGATACAGCAAATGCCAAGTGGCTATTTAGCAGTACAAGCTAGGCAAGACTTGCACAGAAAAATACCAACCCTCTCCTCCCATTTGTATCTGAATCTCTGGAAACTAAATCAATTCCTAAAAGCAGGGATGGTGAATGTAGTCTATTATTCCCTGACAGACCACAGAGTATTGTTCATATGGACAATCTATTTTGTATAGGTGAGCTGCAGAAGCAGTAAATCCTATTAACCTGTTCAAAGTCAGATGAAGACATTTAGAAAACAGAAGAGCTATTACACACTGTGGTGAATGAAGACTGCATCAAAGAAAAGTTAAATGAATGTACCGTCTATTAGATTATGTACAATTGCAACTGGAAAATCCCCCAAACTCTCTTATCCTTCAGGATATTAATTAGATTCCCCATTCTAACTTGCTGACCATTCATGCACTGTCCTCTGTTATGTCAATGCTAATTTTCCAGATAAAAAAAAAAAAAAAAAACAATTTCAAGCTATCAGCACTTGTGTGGAAAATGCTTATGCTTATACTATAGTTTTACTAACACACACTTCCTTTACCCAAACCATATGGCATTCTGTGTGTACAGACCACTCTGGAGATTTACAGTAATTATGTCATGATGTGCTTATTGTTATGGATTCAGCAGCCTTCCTGCATCTCTACCTGCCTTGTTCAAGAGCAGCTGCTAGCTTCAAGCTGTTGTCTGCCTCCAGCAGCAGAAGCTGAATGATGAAATGCTTTCCAGGAAAGACATGTTTTGAAGCAGACATACTGACAATAAACCAATTCACTGGGGAAGCATAACATTGACTGGATAAAAGTTGAGTAATGATTCTACGATAATTTACTGAAACTGGGTGCAATTTGCTTTAAAATAAAAATTCCCTCTGCTGCTGGTGTTGGACTTAAAGGCCTTTAACAGATAAAAGTGTGGCATTTGCTTTTATGAAGTAACTGATCTTTAGAGATTCATTAAACCTCATTATTTCATCTTATGCATAAGTGACTATTAATACTAACTCACTGAATGAGAGGAATGGGAAGAATAGTGTTGTCAGAAACAAGGCTCAACAGTCCTCTACCATGCTTTTTCTTTGCTCATTGTGTCTGAATACTGAATTCAGTTGCAAAGGAAAGCCTAAATCTTCTTGTAAAATGGGGAACACTTAAGATGAGACTGGTTAATATACTCCTCAATTCTGTGTCTGGTTTTCATTATAAGCAAGCAGTAAGCATTCAGGCCACCTGCCTCCAGCTTTAGTGGGAGCTGCTTGTTGAGGAGCCCCAAGGGATACATCCTGCTGTTGCCTGTTGTGTAGCCACTTCCCAACAGAGCACATCTTTGACCAATTTACCTACACTGGAGGCAGGAAGTTTTATCTCCCAATTTTGTTTTCCTAATATTAGGAGGAGAAAATGTGAAAAAGGAAACAGTTAACTGATTAGGAAGAACAATAGGTGCAAAAATGTCAGAGATTGTGCTGCTGTGCTCTTATTACACTGTCCTTGCTGGAAATGGCAGCTATTAATATTTTATTGACTTGAACCTCCAGGGTAGACTCCAGATGTCACTATTTGATCTTTGCCTACATATCAGGAAATATAAATTATGTTGTGTCAATGTTGAATTCTCATCTATGGCAACAGTTATTATTGGCAGACAAATGCCCCTATGATTTTGCAGATCCTTTATTTCCTCAGCTTGTGACTAATCCCACGTGACTGATCTGTTCATAAAAACCCCAGACATCCAAAAATAAAAATAAAGTAGAGGCAAATTCCCAATGCTTCATTTTTTATTTGTATATGTTAAGAATTAATTATTTCATTTGTGCATTTTGGGAGAGACTGGAGGCTAAGATAACAGAGCCCAAGGCTAGCATTAAAAGAATGATGTGTGCTGGGAAAAAATCTGCTCTATTGGTTATGAAAACAGGAATCGCTTTATGGCAATCACTTTCAAGCAGTAGGAAACAGAAAAACTGCTGTCTCAATAGTACTGCATTTTAGCTGAATGATACTGCTAAGGAATGCATTTGATAGTCTCCCCCAAACACATCAGCAGTGTGAAAATATGCTAACTGTCCAACCGGAGCTGAAAGTAACATCTATTAAAGAAATGGTGAGAGTTGGCTGATGTTTACTGAGCATATGTGCAAAGACAGATTATCTCTGATTTCAAGAGACAGTAATTTTCTTTACTTGGATAAAACAATGATGTTTTTCAGTAATGAGTATTACCTGGAATTTAAAATCTGTTATTCATGTGAAAGCTTCAGCAAATTTATAGAAAAAAACATTCTCTCCTTACACTGCAGCACTGTAGAAGTCACAAGAGCTAAAAGTCCTTAGAATGTGTCTGCAGAGAATTATACTCACTGTACTGCATAGACTTTCATGTGCTACATGAGTGGTAGAAAATTGAGAATTTTTCTACAAATAATGACTATTTGACTCCATGTTACTAGGTTACAATTCATGCTCCTTTCTTGGACATCATGCTCTGGCCCAACAGCATGATTCAAACACTAGCTACAGGTCTGGCTAACACTGATATTACTGCAGCTCTAGGTATCTCAGATCTTATGTATGCAATTGCCTTGGCATGGTGGATGTACAGGGGGATTAACAAATGAAATAACCTAGAGACTGCCTTCTGGCCTGGAAGCCAAAAGGTATGGCATAGCTTTTGCTCACACAAATAAGGTCTTTTCAAATCCAGAACAAGGCAAGCAGACCCAAACTATGCGTAAGGATGCTCCCTAGTTTGCACAGCCCCTGCCCCTATGCCCTGCTGCTGTCTGGGCCAGATAAACGACATTGACTGTAGCAGGTGGTTAACCATCTCAGAAAAAACATAGTGAATGCGCAGAGCCCAAGGAGCTAGCTGAGAAATCTAGCAGGAAGACAGGTACTACGTTATTTCGCACTTCCTGCACATTAGATGAAGTTCATTGTCACTGTCATACTAGGACAAAACAGTTTAGGGCTGATGTATTTTCCAAGAGCCCTGTTTCTTCAGAAAATTTCCACTCAGACCGACTTCTGAGATTGCAATGAGAAACCTCAATCAACAAAAATATTAGGAGCAGTTTTCTGATCTTGCTTTCTTGACCTGCCTAGGATACATACTCCAAGGGCCCTAGGACATATGGTTACAACAGAAAGTTAGGTACTTTCTAGAATGCAATGGACTTGTCACATTGTCTTTGCTGGGAAGTAGTGAAAAAAATTTACAAAGTACATAATGTAATAATACTTAATGCTCTTATTTTACACGCTCATAAAGTACATCTAAATGCTTCTAAGATTTCTACTTTCCCTAGGAATAGTGAATATTTTTAGTGGAGTAGTTAGTTACACCAAAAACAACTGAATTGTTTTTTAGAAATTTAGAATTACATTGAATTTTAGAAATTTTGTAGTCGATACAGGTTCAGTTGCAGTTGCTGTGAGTCATAGAGCACACATTATTTGTCTTTGGAGAATTTGGAGTGTAGAGCGGATTTTCTGTACTGTGGCATTATGACCAGGATTGTCATGACTGAAACTGCACAATAGGTAATTTTACATTTTCAGAGATAAATCTATACTTTCATGCACTCAGAAAGCTGAAACATGAAAGTACACTACATAAAATGGAATAGACAAATTTCAACAGATATGTGAAACCCTTGCCTGGAAGACAGCCAAAGCATGGGTATTTTCTGCATTTTTGAGGGGTGAAAATATCTCCATACCAAAGTCCTTCACATACATTCAGGCAAGATTACCTTACTCATGAATTGAGGCTACTTTCTTTCAGAATGGAAAATGTCCTTTACGAGGTGTTGAACAAAACGACAAAATATGAGCTTTCACTTTTATAAGGCAGTATTTTAATGTTAGAATACTGAGCAGAGAAATGCTGGGGTAAATTCATACTGTGGCTTTTTTCAGACATTTAAAGAGCAGTGTTCCATTGGATGATTTGTGCCATCACAATCAGCTCAGGAAAGGGGTTGGTGAACCTAGCAGTTCACTACAAATTTTCAATATGAAGAGGGCTTTCTTTTTTTTTAATTACTTAAGATTATAGAAGCTTGTGATATTATTGTTATTCAGATTAACATTATTCTTCCATCTAAAGCAGGTTTTTTTTTTTTTTACACTATGCAAACTCACTTGCATAGAATATCTGTGGAAAGCAAATGGACAAGACTCTTTGTTCAGAGTCTTCAAAAGATGCAAAACCCAAAAAAGATTACTACATGAAATGACCCTGAATTCAAGGCTTTTGAGCTGTGTATAGCAGGAAGTGGTTTACTTGCAGCACTTTCACTAGAGCAGTGCCATAAAATCACAGCAGAACTGTGCTAGTACAGAAGCTGAAGAATAATTTAAATCCCAGCTGTACAAGGAAGAAAATCAGCTAGCCAGCAACACCAGGTAACACAGCACTACCAGCATCACATAGCCCCAAGACAGCCATGAGGCACTGAACCTGGGGAACTGTAATCTCATTGCTGCATCATATGACTATTTATCCCTACAGGGTCAGGCCAGATCAGAGTCCCCCGTGTGAAGGAATACATATGAGATGGTCAAAACAAATTCTCAGGAAACTTCCCTCTAGGCCCCATAGTAATGACTCTAATGTTCAGCTCTTGATAATCACAACTCTGTTCCTGCCCAAATCACATTCACCATTTGCCTTTGCTTGTATAAAAGTATCTGTGAGAGTTGGAACTGCTTCTTCCAGTCTCAGCTCATGCTGGTGCTGGTGCCTTTCAATCCATCAGGGAGATGAACCTCTCAGAGAAAATTCTATGCGCAATGGCCTTGTAGCTCTATTTAAATCTGACATCTCTCCACTGAGTTGGAGCAAATTTATTTTCAGAAAATTATCATACAACTTAGCTGTGTATGAGTGTTCCCAGTTCATTAAGGGAAGGGAAGCTTCTAGGGAAATGAATGGTACAATTTTACTTACAAAGCTCCGTGCTCATTAAAAAACAGTTTATGCTTTGATGTGTAGAATTCTGCTTTCTGCAAGTATTGGTAAAGAAATGCAGGTAAAATATGATAGAAGTAACTACAGAGAACATGTGTAAGCAAAAAGATAACTCTTACAATAATCCTTCAAAACTAATGGCATGCTCTAACATTATTGTCAAACAGAGAAACAGCAAATATACTCTACTGTGATGTCAAAGATGCCTGAACCTGATGTTGCTCCTCTGCTAACACGGCACAACAATGTTATTGAAGTAGCACTTTACAACAATTCATATCCATTGTACTGATTTTGCCCAACCTTGCTGTGAGAAAACAGTCTTTCTTAAAATACAGATCTGTATCATTAAGAATCAATTTTACTTCAATCTCTGTGTTGCCCTAAAAAGGAACTCCACCTTAATTAAATAACGTTATTTTTTCCCATTAGGGTCAAAGAGTCAAAATTTGATCACATGAACTCTTATCTCCTTTCTCACCTATAAATACTCTCATCACTTTTCTAGCTCAGGAGAAAGCAACCAACGTGCAAGGTATATGCATGCGTATGTATATGCAGAAGAGGTCAAAAGAGTGGTGGGGGAAGAAAATGAGCAAGAGTAAAACTGAGAGCTTTTGCATGCAAGATGTACTTCCAGAACAAAAGAAGAGTTTTGTGTTGTCTAGAAAGGAAAAAAGGCATCAGGTTTTTACTGCAAAAAGATTTAATATATGCTACTCATGATCAACACAAAGGAACTGAGGAATGGGAAATTAAGAATCCAATGTCAATTTACTGCTAAGCATATCTGACACATACATATTAAGCATATCTCATTATGCACATTTGGAGCACAAAAATGGGATGTGCTGGGTAATTATTAAAACCCAAAGCCTATATCAAGCTGTGGCACTTCCTAAAAGATAAATGTTATCCATCTGAACTCATTTGAAGACCCTTTACACTGTACAAGCTCTCAGATGATCCCTGGCCCTGAGCCTTTGTAGCTCTGACAAAAGGACCCAGGCATTTCAAGCTGGAGTATCCAGGGTCAAATAATTTTTTGTTTGTTTTCACTCATGAGTATTTTGGGACTCAGAGAAACACCATTTTGGTCCTTGCCTCAATCCTAATGGTATAACTGCTTTTATTTTTCATGCAATTCTGTGACTCCCTCCCTCTTCTTCCGTATTTCACTCTTTTGCTCTGCTCCTGTCATATAGTCTGTCCTGATGAAATATGTGCTTATATATATGATTTACACTCATTGCACGCTTCTTTTAGTCCTGCTCTGTCATTTGGGAGTCTCTAGTGGAACTTCAGGTCTTTCACTCTGCTCAGGTCTTATCAATACATTCCTTCTCCCACCCAAAAAAGAATATACTTTTCCCTACAGAACTCTCATTTTCCTTTTCTGCTCTAACACTTAATGTACAAGAGCACCATTTCTCTAACTTCTGCTGTTCTCTCCTCCTCATCACTCACCCAGTAAAGCTACTTCCATCTCTCCACAAGGACATGAGACTACAACATCAGCTGCGCTATGCTAACATTAAGATTTTTAGAGTACCTCCTTCTAATTACTGTCAATCCTTCAGAGAAGCAGAGACTGTTACTGCTTCTCTGTTCTTCTAAGACCACTTTAATGTAATACTTGATTACTTTGCAGTGTTTTAATGGAATTATCCTGTCAACATCTTTCTGAGGTATTTAGGAACTATTGTTTATGTAGTACAGAAAAAAATTGGCACAAGTTAAGCACCCTGCCAAAGGTTGTACTGTAAGTCTACAACAAAGCAAAGATTTTGAAGCTGGCGTCCTAACTGTTTGGCTTTATTATTGCCTCTTAATAGCACTGTTATGTTTCATGATGCTTTAAATCAATCTGACAGTACCGTAGCTTGGAAGGTACTACAATACAGACTTTGCAGAATACCAAACAGTATACATTTACTGTAACTAGTATGGATGGTTAATTACATATTACAAATTTTAAAGCATGAAATAATAATATGAATGATTGCATAACGCATACGCTCAGGAAGGAACAGAAAGGAATTAAGACTAATGCACAGCACATAAAAGTGAGTGAAAAAGACCACTATGAATATGGTCAATACTTTCATGTAACTGTTTACTTAAGGTTTTATTTATTTGGCATGTAAATTATCATCAATAATATAGATACAGTATGTAAGAAATGCTTGTCCCCTACTCATTTAACTGGAATAATGTTGCACACTTATCTTTACAATATCTGTATTACTATGTTGGTTGCTCTGAAAATAATGCCTCCTATTTATTTCTACAGAAACAACAACAGATACAAAGACACAATAACACCACTTGATAAAGCAAATTCTCAGCTACAAAATACCATTCCTTTACAAAGTTACCAACATTAGCTATGCATTTTCATCATCTATATGCAAAAGCCTGTATGCCATGCTTGTAAAAATCTGCACCAGTGGAGGTAACCTACTGTTGCTGTCTTCACTACTGAAAGACATCAGCACATCACTACTGCCTCACTGTGCTCATATCCACTATTTGGTCTCCATACACATTCAAGAAGTGTCAATGAATATCAGTGGGTGCCATTTTTTCCACATCAAGGTGTTCAAACATGCCTTTGCTTCATACACACTTTGACATCATTTTGTCAGACTGGCTCTCTGCTGCAGTCTGCCACATGGGAACAAAATGTAATGGAATATTGGTGGGAAGGTCACCCATATTGGTTATGACATCGTGGGCAAACATAATGAAATAGGAAGCATTACTTCAGAGCAGCCTTCACAAATTCAAATTGGCTGAGGTGATTCCTTCACATTAGTCTTATTCCCATAGATCAGTCACTTAGTTCCACTCAAATCAATAGACTTGTGAGTGGGTAAGTGAGGAGTGAAAGACAAGCATAATAAATTCTTTAAATCCTGTGTTGGCAAATAGATATATAATTCTGTCAAACTTATCACCATGGCTGATCTTTTATTTGCATATTTTGAGAGTTTTGATCTACAAATGGATTTTAATTTGTCTATTTTTAAAAACAGCCTTGTGGGAGTGGGGGCAGGTCATACATAATCAAAGCACTGAACACAGGCAGAAGGAAGATGTAGAGAAGCTACAGAAGCTCTGATTCTGTATGAAATGCAATTACCATTATTGTAACTCTTTTGTACCAGAAAACAGCCTTACTATACTGGGTATCATCCTCGTTCAGAGTTTTTTTGAGAGATGAATGGATCCCTATCTATGCAAACATTACAATCTTATAAACTGAACATGAACAATTTAAGAATGCTTTTCTCACTGCAGCACTTGGGAAGAGGCAGAAAGAAGAAATGACTTTCTCAAGGACATTATGGTAGGCTTAGAAACAGAACCAATTGATCTGAAGCACAGCTCAGGGTCTGAACTGAAATAATTTCCATTTGCTGTACTAAGATGAGTTCAATAAAAAGCCCAAGTGAAGAAAACTGTACACTGAATCTGTAGCTAGAATTAGACATTGATGCATGTGAGTACCCGTGAGACTGTGAGCTTGAGACCTTTTCTTGGCCACAATATCAAAAAAAGGTGCATTTTCTATCAATACATAAAGCTCATGCCCTCTCTAAGCACTGACATTACATGCCAAGGTTAGCAGGGGCATACAGTCTTCACTGTACCTCCCCAAGCACTGCCTTCCCATGTTTTTTCTCCTGCTTTTTTCCAATTGTCTGAGGATTGGTGGGAACTTTCATTCAGTCTTCACTACATACACAGCATGCAGAATGCAACTCAAATTTCACAAAACAGTACCAAATCAAATCTCCATTAGTACTACTGGCCTCATTCTTTACCTGGAAAAATCATCTCCAGAGATCAGTAATTTATCTGCCCTAGATAACCCAGGAGTTCTGAAAATGAAATAGCTTCTCTAGCGTACGCATTGAGAATCAATATCCATTAAAGCCATAAGGACACTTTAAAATATGAAACATATGAGTATCCAAGTCATGCCATCAGCAGACCAATTAATTTTGGTAATACGTAGGCATACAGGACAAGCTGTGGTCTTCACAGAGAACTTCAAATGGTCCAAGTACTCAGATGTCACAGCTTTGCAAATGAAGTATTCCTGGGAGAGACAAGTAAAGGAGAGGATTTGGCCTAGTATGTGAGCACAGGCCGCAGGGACAAATGGGTTTGTGCAACAAGGCAAATTGGTTAGCCATGGCTGAAGTGATATATTTTTTGACCATATATCAGCACTGATGATTAAAAATTACTGTTGGCAAAATTCAGTGACACCTTAGATGTGAAGCCGTTACCTTCTCAGACACATCTATGGCATTCACCAAGAATTGGGGAGGACAAGAATCGTTCAATAGAAATACTGTCCCCACAGTTTTTCCCAGACCTCTGGGTTTCACACAAAACTGAACTGAAATCCTACCCTTAGCAGTTCTGTTCAGTTCAAAACAGCTGCCTGCTGCAAGTGGTGCCCTAAAAGTATGTTTACATATTTTGCATCACTGCAGGGTGCAAAGCTACACTTCACATATATCGTCATTCTCCACTTTCTCCCTTTCTCACTCTAAGCCACACTCTTTAACTTACTGGAAGAAGATGATAATACACACAGATAGAGTGATAGCACCAAGGCTCAGCTCAGTCTCAAAAGAACCATACGGGAGGAAGTTGCAAAGGAATGCAGGGAGGAAGTCCGGAAGGCGAAAGCCCATCTCGAACTTAAATTGGCCACTGCAGTAAAGCAGAATAAGAAATCCTTTTACAAATATATCAATGACAAGAGAAAACCCAAGGATAATCTCTGTCCTTTAATTGATGCGGCAGGGAATGTGACCACAGATGACAAGGAGAAGGCTGAGGTCCTCAACACCTTCTTTACATCTGCCCTTAATAGTCAGACCAGCTATCTTCAGGGCACTTTGTGCCCTGATCTGGATATCTGGGCTGACATGCAGCATATCTCCCCGGAGATCGAGGTGGAGACAGTTAGAGAGCTGCTCCTCCATCTGGACAGTCACAAGTCCACGGGACCAGATGGGCTTCATCCTAGGGTGCTGAGGGAGTTGGCGGGGGTGATCGCTAAGCCGCTCTCGGCTATCTACCAGCGCTCCTGGTTGACTGGAGAGGTTCCAGAGGATTGGAGGCTTGCTGATGTGACTCCCATCTACAAGAAGGGCCGTAAGGAGGATCCGGGGAACTACAGGCCTGTCAGCCTGACATCAGTGCCAGGGAAGGTCATGGAACAAATCCTCCTGGGAGAGATCACACAGCTTGTCCACGGGATCAGGCCCAGCCAGCATGGGTTCATGAAAGGCAGGTCGTGTTTGACCAACCTCATCTCCTTCTACGACTGGGTGACCAAACTGGTAGATGAGGGAAAGGCAGTTGATGTAGTCTACCTAGACTTCAGCAAAGCCTTTGACATGGTCTCACACAGTATCCTTCTGCGGAAACTGGCTGCCCATGGCTTGGACAGTTTTACACTCCGTTGGATAAGGAACTGGCTGGAGGGCCGTGCTCAACAGGTGGTGGTCAATGGAGTGAAGTCCAGCTGGAGACCTGTTACAAGTGGTGTCCCCCAGGGGTCGGTACTGGGGCCCATCCTGTTTAATATCTTCATTGATGACTTAGATGAAGGGATTGAGTGTACCCTGAGTAAGTTTGCAGATGACACCAAGTTGGGAGGTTGTGTCGATCTGCCTGAGAGCAGGGAGGCCCTGCAGAGGGATCTAGGTAAGCTGGATCGCTGGGCTGAGATGAATGGGATGAGGTTTAACAAGGCCAAGTGTCGGGTTCTGCACTTTGGCCACAACAACCCCAGGCAGCGTTACAGGCTTGGGGATGAGTGGTTGGATGATTGTGAAGAGGAAAGGGACCTGGGGGTGTTGGTTGATGCTCGGCTGAACATGAGCCGGCAGTGTGCCCAAGTGGCCAAGAGGGCCAACGGCATCCTGGCCTGCATTAGAAATAGTGTGGCCAGCAGGAGCAGGGAGGTGATCATCCCCCTTACTCAGCACTGGTGAGGCCGCACCTTGAGTACTGCGTTTAGTTTTGGGCCCCTCACTACAAGAAAGACATTGAGGCCCTGGAGCGTGTCCAGAGAAGGGCAACGAAACTGGTGAGGGGTCTGGAGCACAAGTCTTATGAGGAGCGGCTGAGGGAGCTGGGATTGTTCAGTCTGGAGAAGAGGAGGCTCAGGGGAGACCTCATTGCACTCTACAACTTCCTGAAGGGAGGTTGTGGTGCAAAAGGGTCTGGCCTCTTCTCCCAGGCAAATAGTAGGACCCGAGAAAATGGTAAGAAGTTATACCAGAGGAGGTTTAGGTTGGATATTAGGAGAAACTTTTTCTCTCAGAGGGTGGTCAGGCACTGGAATGGCTGCCCAGGGAGGTGGTGGAGTCGCCATCCCTGGTAGTGTTCAAGAGGCGCCTGGATGAGGAGCTACGAGAGATGGTTTAGTAGCTTGTGGCACTGATAGGAATGGGAGGGTGGTTGGACTAGATGATCTTCCAGGTCGTTTCCAACCTTGTGATTCTGTGATTCTGTGTGATTCTGTGGAGGTATTACTATAGAGCACAAAAGGGAAAGTGACAAGCATGGTGTGTGGCACTGACATTTTGGTGGTGAAATGTTTCAGAAAAAAACATCACATCAGTGGAATGAAAATCAGTGCAATTAAATAAATAAGTCAATTCCACAAAGATGAATCAGCTAGTGGCTGAGAAAGATGTGCTGAAAGGAGAATGGCTGCAAGACAAATATAATTGTGCATTATTTTTTTCTTTTTCTGATGCAAGGATTGGTTGATACAGCTCTGTAAAGGCTGTAGTCTCCCACCAGAACCACCAGATAAAATGCTGTTTGGTATGAGACAAAGGAGAGGTTGTGGCTGCTTTGCAGCCCCCATTATCATTGTGGGTTGTTCCAACCTTGCCTTTGCATACATAAATGCTAAATAGCCAAATCAGGAGAAGTCTTGTTTTATCAGAGCATTTCCTTGAACATATTAAGTCTCAAATATTTTTCCCAAATTTGAAGCTTTTCTAAGCAACAAATGTTCATTTAGTCAAAGCATAGAGACCACCAGCCACAATTTTCTGTTACTTCTGCAATGTGGGCTGAAGTAGGAATTTTATCCAGTCATTTATTTACCCTGTGCAAAACCCACTCTGCAGTAGCAAATCATCTGTGCGCCACCATTTCTCTTTAGTCTTTAAGCCAGATATTATGCAATGAACAATATCACTCTGCATGCTGAGGATTCTGAAATTTGGGACTATTTAACCTTCTACTTGTCTTAATTACTACATTTTTTTTATAGGCAGTAAAATCAAAGAAAGTTCTACAAAATTTCGCCCTTAGAAAACTAAAATCAGCGCTTACTTGCACAAAATTAGCAGTAGCATTTGGATCATTTGCAATCTGGTGGTTTTTGTTTTCAGGGAGATATCTGGGGAGATAAGGTGACTAGCAGAAAATAAATATTCTGCACCTCTTCAGGAGAGTCTGTCTGCAGTTCTTGCAATATTCCACATCCTAATTTAAGTCTTTCTTTTTAGAAAGTATAAATACTGGAGAATTTATAGCTTTTATTTTAGCTCTTGTATTCCTTCCACTAAGTATTCCACAGCAAACACCACGTCTATGTCGAGCCTAACCTTTGGAACCCAGCTTCCATACAACCTTACCAGCAAGCTATACAAAATATACACAGCATAATGTTTTCAAAGACTGATGTAAATGGGCCTCAATGGAGACGAATTTCTTTGTAACTTTTTGTCTATAGACAGTAGAAAACATCCTTAAAAAAATACCGCAGTGCCACCGGTCTGTGAAAAAGCCAAGATTAACATTAGCTTGATCACTGTCATGAACTCACAAATAGACAGCAAGTAACCAATTTGCAGGTAGCAATTTATAGATCTACAGTTAAAGTGCAAGATACACTTAAGTGCCCATAAAAGGAAATTGAAAGGAAAGATTAATTTCTTTCCACTAAAGGGAGATAAATCTGGTGCAAGGTTTGGGTTTGTTGAAAGCTTGTTTACCGAAAACAAAGAAATATGTTTTGTTCCAGCTTTGTGTTATATGTTACTGAGTCACACCAAGCAATTCCTCTCTTTCTCGACACGTTTTTATAATTGCGACATTATGCTAGTGCTTCTATTAGAAAAAGAACAACGTGCCCACTATCAGAAATGTGAAAATATATAAACACCAAAGTTTGAAGAACCTGGTCTGGAAAACTGGCCCATACTATTACTGAGTTGCTCTTTATCTATGAGAATTATGTTTGCAGTACCATGAATGGAAATATAAAAATAGTTGTAGCTGCCCACAGCTACCAGATGACTGATGGTTTGTTATTCTGTGCCATTCTCCTGCTTTGTAAAGACTTTCTTATCTAGAAACACATTTCTGTTTAGGCAGAGATGCACAAAAAACCTTGTTGTACCAAGAAAAGAATCAAGCTTAAACTATATATACCTTGAGGTTTTTGTTCATCATTCATTGCACACCAAAAAAACCAACAATCCAAACCCAGAATAAAATAAAAAAGGACCAGATATCTTTCTCTGAGTTATGATTGAGTTAATAACAATTGCTTGTAAATAATGTTGTAAAGCTATTTTAATTTATTTACTTAGTCACTTTGATTTATTATTTTTTTTGTACTTGTCTTGTTTTTTGTATCGGCTGTAACTTGCCAAAATTGAAGATGTGATGTATCTGGGCAAGAAATTTATTTTATCTTTCAGATCTGCCCAGTGCCTGCCTTAATAACTACTTGGTCAGGGTCCTTATGCTTTCCTATAGTGGGACCAGCTGAGGTGTATGGAAGAGACCTGGGAGGTAGATGAACTTTGTCACAGTTTTGTGATTTTTGATTTTCGGTATTCCACATCATAACATCACGTGGGACACTGGGAGTCTAACTCTTAATGCTCAAGTCCTGGGTACCTGCCCAGAAGAGAAAAAGAACTACATTCCCCAGGGGACTTTGCAGTCAGGGAGAGGAGATTTAACTCCTTGAAAGTTCACCTGATGCTCTTTTTCGCCTGCTCTTCGTCGTGGGCGCTGCTCCCGTCTTCCTGCTGCTCAACTGGCCTGTGCATCTCACCTCAGCACTGTGGTGAAGCCTACCTACCCTTTCGGACATTCTCTCTCTCATTATATTTGATTTATTAGCTTCAATTCTGATTATATTGTATTATGCTGTATTATGTATTATATTGTGTTATCTTGCATTTCAATACTATATTTAGTAAATTAGTTTGTTTCTTCTCAGATCAGTGCTGCTGTTTTTAATTATTTTGGGATCCCCTGTTTCCTTTTTTTCTGGAGGTGCGGATCCTCAGATCCCTCTGCCCTGCTCGTCACGGAACCAGGCTGAACTAGCCCGTAAACCGTCGACAACTTTCAGGTGAATCTGCCACTAAGCTTCACACATGGAACCCACACAGAGATGTACTGACACAGAGATATATTTGCCTAAACTCACCTGTTGTTAGCCATTTACACCTAGATTGAGGAAAAGACAGATAGGGAAGCTGTTCACTTTTTGATTGTCTGGTGGCCATATTGGATGTTGGCAACAGTTCCAATGATTTACAATAACTTCAGGATCAGGATGAACAAATATCCTCTCTCTTTTGCCTGTATGGCCCCTCTTTGGACAAAATATTGGAATCTCTTAAGGAGAAGTTTATGTGGTAGGAGTCATGTACCCAGGCACTGGACAAAACTTGTATGCATAGCAACAGTTTTATTTGCAGTTACATATATATTTATCTCTACATATATGAATATATTAATTATATATTAAAAATGCCAACATTTGGATAAGGTTTTTAAATAAAGGCCACAACACTCTACTTTTCTGGTAGTAAGATTCTCCAAGAAGAAAGCTAAAAAGGGCAACATGAGTGAGGATATCTATTGTATACTTACTGCAAGGAAGATCTGAAGAGAACTGTGAGCCACTTCTATGTACTGATACTCAAGAAAACACCCCGAGACAGTGATATAACGATGATCCTCTGGAGCCCAGTCTGGGGCTGGTGTTACTGAGGTCACGGTGCATCCTGGTCCATTCTCCATCCACCATGAACGATGCATTGAGATATTAAATGTCAGAATGAGATCTGTTTCCTGCAAAACAATGTGGGAGGAATTAATTTTGGGATGGTACTCTGGTACTAAATGTCTCAGCTAGAGATTTCACAGTACACTTAAAGAAGAAAAGAACACCAATAAAATCATACCTTCACATGAAAATCAGCTGAGTTTGCCAGCAAGAAATGCAAGTAGCTGCACCTTGACAGGCAGATTTTTTTTGAAGCAGAAGAATAATTCTTGAAGCCAGGATCTGCTCCCAAACATTATACTAATCTGTACCATACAGTCATTTTATATTGATTATTATCCTATGGGAAACCACAGGGACTGATGGACATGCACATTTCACAGCAACCCTCCTGTGCTCATTTGGCTCATATTTTGCTGGTGCAATCTACCAAACTGTACAAGAGTCCTCAATATCTGAGACTTTACTATGTGTAGATCATATGCAGTTTTTCTCACATGGACTTTGCAAAGCAGAATTCTGCCAACTCTGCCGGAATATTGGAGAAGGATAAGAAAAAAGATTCTGTACAGCTGATTAAAAGCACTGCTTCTCTGCAAAGCTTGTCTTAGTCTTCTAATTCTGTGTAGAAATCTGTACGGAAACAGCTGCTATGTGTTGCCTTGTCTAAAGACTTCTCAGCTTGTTAAACAAAAGGGAAAAGAAGCCTGCAACCTTCAAGTCTTGTGCAGCTGATACAAGGGAGCTAGTGCAAGAGATTCAGACATGCTCTCAACTAAGATTGCATTTATGAATAGTTCATAAAGGATTAATGAATGATTAATATACATCATAAATAATACTACAGATATGACTTTCATAAATTATACTTGGTTGAACATTACTTGAGGGTACTATACATAGTTATAACAAAACTATGAACTTTGCGGATTCTGTAATAGCCTACAGTATTTACCAACTCTTCATAAATTATTTATGTGTAACCTCATTGTAAAGTGTGACTATCTTGTGCACATGTGCTCAGTCATGCAAAAAAAATTGCTTTTAAGTAGTGTCTTTGCAGAGTCAAATTCTCCCCACACCTAACCTACTTTTTTTTCCAGTGTTGATGACATTAATAATTAAAATTATCATAAAAATTTAAAATGTAACTATTTAATTAGGCTTACCAAGACAAAAGGAAAAGAATGCCATGCTATAGCTGATATGCTGTGTCCAAATTTCCCTTCCTTCAGAAAAAGAATTTTTTCAGTTTCACATATTTTTCCTTTTTGTACTACTTCAAACAAAAGTAACTCGATAGAGATTTCAGAGAGATTTCAGAAAACAACATGACTGACATATCAATTGATCTGTGATTATTCTATAGCACAGCTGATTTTTTTTTTAAGTTCAAGTTCCTAATTACATGCAGAATTTTGGTACATCAAAAAAAAATCAATGACTACCCTTCCCAAGCACATCCACTTAACAGATGGCAAGAAGGACTATAAATATTTTTGTGATTTTGTGATTCTACATCCACACAGCAGCATGATCCAGCAATTAATGTGCTCTGTGAGTAAATATGTATCTTTCAATTATATGAATTGTCACAACTAACTTCAGACATTTAAAGATGATTAAAGCAACCATGAACTTATGGATAAACAACCCAAATTTTTCAGAAATTGATATATTTACATATGGCCACAAGCTTTCATACACAATAAACTTTTCCTTTCTCTGTGCCTCTCTGCAGCAAAGCTGCTAGTCTAGTGCCTGCCTATTGTTTCTTGCAAATGAGCTTTTTTCCCCCAACACTCAATCCAGAAGACTATTTTTATTTCTGTACTCAGGGCTGTTAGAACTCCTCAGTTGTACACTGGCCTTTTAACCTTGCATAAGAAGTTGAAGAATTAGTATATTTGGAGCAACTTTGGTTTAAGACATCAACTTATTCCTGAATGAGGAAAATAAAACTCCATCACATATTCATAGAAGACCTTTAATTCATTCTAGTTGGAAAATTCTTAACCTCCAGTCTCTTATCAGAGCAGCAGCATGAATGAATAGAACTTACTGGCATTCTTTATTTTATTATTTGTGATACCTTCAGAAGAGTCACGATGAACTAAAAAGTGCAGACGTAGTATGAAATACGTATTGCCTAAAAAGGAAAGGGATTAGCTGGCTGGAAGGAACCAGTTATTTGTTACGCATCTGCTAGATGATGTTAAAAGGGAACAGGAGGAGCTAAGCAAAGATCAAAACTAGTCTCTGTGATTAGAATATTCTAATTCTTCTAAAGACAGCTACATTTGCTTACACAGGATGCAGTAGACCAAAACTTTACAGGTTAAAAACACAAGTGCGAAGTAGATATAATCACACGTTGAAATACTTATAACACTTATATACTTATAATTAGGTATGTAAATAAACTTCACAACATCTTGCTTTCTTACATCCCAGAATTAATGCCCAGTTGATTTTCTGAAATAATCCACAACATTTAGAAAATTCCACTGCCCTCAAAACATCATTTCAAAATTAAGTTGTATGCTGTGACAAGACTGTTTTGTCCAATAATAGTCTTTTAGTGCTAATAAGTTGTCCAATAATAGTCTTTTAGTGCTAACAAGAAAAAAAAATCCTAGTGCTAGCAATTTAACGCTAATAAATAAAAAAATCCTATAGTCTACCAGATCTATATTTTATTCCTGTCTTTGAGCACCCAGTAAAATACTGCATTATTCCCTCTGCTCAAAAAATAGTCTAGATACTTGTCACAGTCTTATGTCTCTTAATTCCTGGTACTAGTAAAAACAAATCTTTCTGGTTGCAGCTGAAACAGTGTTAATAGCACACCCATACTTGTTGCTGAAGGGCTGGGACACATGTGGGACCAAACCAGGTTACTTGACAGGAAGAGCCACTGCCTTTATGGCACAGCAACAGTAGGCAGGGCAGAACTGAACCAGGACAGGTGGGTGTTCCATACTGCGTGACATCATGCAGAAGGTCATAAAGGTGGTGAGCACTTGCATTGTGGATATATAAGTATGCATAGTTATCATCACATTCTTGTTTCCCTTTATTTATTATTTTTTTTTTTAAGCCTTAGAAAGTATTTTTTATGTCAATGCATGAGTTCTATTTCCTTTCCAGTTCTCTCCCTCGTCACACCTGGAGGGAAATGAGCGAATGGCTACATGGTGCTGAGCTGTTGCCAGGTTAAACCACAACACAAATCCTGCTGAAAGCCCACACTTCAAATCTTAACTCTGAATAACGTGGCTGAAAAGGCTATCAAGCAGGGTTGTTATTATGTACTGAATTACTTAATAAACAAGGTAAACTTTAGAAAGCAAAACAGTAAGTGGAGACAAACTCTGGTTGTGGCAATATTAGGCATCATTCACTTCTAAGGGCAAATTCAATGACCAAGTCAGATTTTCAAAAACAAGCATAAGTTAGGTCCTGAAAATTCGTATTTCCAAAATACGCGGGATAAGTATAGATGCAGACGGAGCCTATTTACTACAGCATCAGCTGCCACAGTCAGATCATTCAAAATATAAATTGGTATGTACTCTGATCTTGCCTGTAACCTCTAAACCATGTATGCACTCATACGCGCTCATATTAGTAGACCATTTCCTGTGTTTTAGTAGTGAAAGTCACCCAACTTATGAAAAACTCACAATGTATCAGGAAAACAAATGAGAGAACTCTGTGAGCCAAAGAGAGCATGATGTATCTGTCATTAACATCTTTTGCACTGAAAAGATTTAGAACTATTATTTGACAAATTCCTCCTGCCATTTACTCTGTTCACTGTTTGAATACAGTTTTAGTGGACATAGACTAAGTCTACAATGGAAGTAGAGGATTTTCTGTACTCTCCTGTGTAATTGCCGTCTGTTTTCTTTTCAACATCTGTGGCTCAAACACTGCCCAGGGAATTGCAGAGAAATGGTCTAATAAGCCTTGAAGCTATGAAACACAACAGGAACTGTTGATACGTATTGGGCATGCCAATATGATGACGTTCACAGTTTGTATGTCAAAGAAGATTTCACTAACTTAAATTCAACAAACAGCTGCTTCCTTCATGAACACAAAAATGCATCTGTATGAGCTTTACGGATGATCACTATGATGGTTTTGTAAATCCTGCTGATATTTGTAAAGCCTGTTAATGAAAATTGGTGCATTAAAATAGATTTCGCTATTCACTGAGGAGTGAAAATTCAGAGGAAAATATTTAGTAAGGCATGTTTGCTAACACTCAAGATGTGTTGATATTTGTAATGGTTATGAGCTAGACAAAGGCTGGAGTTTGGAGGTCTCAGAGGCTCAGATGTCAAAAAAAAAAACAAACAGAAACTGAGACCTCTTCCAATTAAGTCTCTAACCTTATTTATTTTAGGATGGTTTGTGTAAAAAAAACCTTGAGCTTTGATGATTATTTTGGTACACACAATGTATAACAACTTCTCCTGGAGTCAACTGAACAGTATATAACATTCTGTGGATGAGGACACCTGATGAAAAAACATGGCAATATAAGATTTTGTGAGAGTTGCCAGAAATGAATACAACTTTCTTTGCATTAAAGAGCAGCAGGAGGCCTGCAATGCTCACAATGAAGATATGTAGTAGTTACAAGGAAACACTGTTTTAATTATTTTATTAGTGCTCTGGTGCAGTTTACAGATGCTGATTCCAAATACAATGCCAAGAGGAAAGAAAAAGCAGCGATTCAGTATGACCCTCTTTGAAAGTCCGTAAGGCACTGCGGGCACAAGGAGTTTGTACTGATTTCAGTGGTTGTGGTTTGCTATTCCTTGGGAAGCAAGCTGTCTCCGTTTTTTCTAATTAGGAATTGATAAAATCTGTGCAAACATGCCTGGATTCTGGACAAGCTTTTTCAAATAGAACCGTGTAACCACTTTTTTCATTTTTCATTCTCAATCTAGCAAGAAGAGACTGTTTGAAGATTGAATGATCGCACAAGGATTCAGTGAAGATCATGGTCTGAAAGCACCTGTAGTTGTGGATGCCTCAGATGCACAGGTCTCTACAGGCAATGTTTTTTCCTTCTGTTATCTAACTTCTCCACTAAAACTAGTGTGAGAAAATGGTACTGCACAACAGGAGCAAGCAGACATTTTCTTGCCTAAAGAAAAACTGATCTCATGAAAGGGTCAAAATATTGCTTGGTAACATGTTTTTGTTTTTCAATGTAAACTTTTTTTCCTCAGCTGATAAACAGGAATTAATTGTTGAATAATTCTGTGGAGATCACAGATTCTAAAACTACCTAATATTTTAAATCTGGTTGCACTTAAGCTGATTTTTCTCTCTGAACTTTTTTTTTTTTTACATGTACAACTACTTTTCACTTGATTTTTTTTTTTTTCCCCCCTCAGTAACCAGGAATTCTGGCTGTTAATTTCCTCTCACAAAACTTTATACCAGTATAATTCCAAAATTCAATTTAGGTGATAAGGTTTAACTAGATCCACTCAACAGATTTACTTCTGAAGTTCATACATGGAAAATATCAAACATTCCCTCATTCTTAGTTGTTATCAGTACTCTGTTAAAAATATTCCAAATGTATCTTAAGTAATTGCCAGTGTAAATGTGAAGATTTCATAGAATTACTTAAAAGATGTAAGCATGAGAGAAAGGGATGACTCAGGTATCCTGATTTTCTTGTCTAAAATGAAACCTGAGCATTAACAAAATGGTACAAAAGAGTCTTCAAAAACCACAGCTACTGCAATACAGGGATTCACATTGTGACCTACTACTTTATACAATTCTTACCAATAACTTTATGAAATTGCTAGAGCAGCAAGCAATGTTATCTTAATTAAGATCATCATAGTTTTCTTGTATTAGAATATATACATTGAGAATCTTAACAATTTTGATCTACTCTGCTTCAATTCATTACAAAAAAAGGGAGATACCTACTAAACTTTAGAATATTAATTTCATCAGTACTGTGGCTTCAATTTTTCCCATTAGCATCCTTAAGAAATTTTCTATCTATGTAGATCTTCAATTAAAAATACCCTGAAAAGAAAGTAAAAACAGTTTGCACTGCAAAGATAAAATAATTACTACCTCATGAATATCTTTAATATTTAATCAGAATATTTTTAGACTAAGATTTTTCTGGACTGGGATCATTAATTTTTTTATTTTTATTTTTATTTATTGCGTAAACCAAAAAATAAAACCCATCCTAGTAGCACAATAAAGTTCTGCCATTTATCACTGGAGTCTGACAGGTTGCAGTCCCCATGCTATCACACAAAAATTTTAATCTGAGTCTTCTATGTATACAGCAAAGTTCCTGAGCAGTAGATTTTTTTGTAATTGCCTGGAAAATGACTTTCTGAAATATTTCTAGTTTGTGCAGTGCAAAAATACACTGAACTAGGTAGTTGACCAGGAGTCCTCACATCCCAGAGTAGAAGCTAACTCTATGAAATATTATTTATTTCTCACCGTAGCATAATCAGGGATATCATTTGGGAACTGAGGAATCCATTGAAGAAGATTGAGTTGGATGTAACACCTTGCTTTGAAAACTCGTTTTGACAAGTGACCATTCTCTGAGGAAAGCAGTTTGCCTCACAATACTTTATGTAAGTGTCCAGTGGTTGCCATTCCAGACTCAGCTGATCTACTGTCTTCTAGTGCTACTGGTTGGCACGGAGTTACTCACAGATTATATTAGAATCAAGACCAAAACCTAGCTTCTTTCATTCCTTGGCACAACACTCTTCAAAATTTTGGATTAAACCTGAAGACACGAGGTGCAACTTACTAGGTACAACTGTATCTTGAAATATTTTTTTTTTTCCTTTTTAAATGGTAAAGTATGTCTCTTCTTGGCAAATATATACAGATTAATAACATCTGCAAATTTTAATATTATTATAAATAAACTCTAAATTCTAAATAAAACCTTTCTAAACACTAACACATCTTATATTTGGGTATTTTCCAACAGGCTACATGGAGCTTCAAGAGAGCTGAGAACAAAGCTCTGCAGAATACAAACAGAAAAGTGTACGGTAAAATAATAGGATGAAATAAACATCCTTAAAACATTTCTCTTTCTAGAGTGAATGGTTTACTGAGTTGCCAAATTATGAAGAATGGTTTGTTTGATCATCTCCATCTGAGGAGAAAATTTTAGCATCGTCCACCATTTAGTAGGGAAGGTTGCAAAGCTGGATGGCGTGGAAATTGACTCAAACTTCAGTAGTTTTATACAGTATGTACAGAAAGAAATTCCAGTTGACATGGTTTGTTTTTCCTATTTCCTATGAATCTGTATTCTCTTTAAAAAATGAATCAAGATGACAAGATTTTTTTTTAAACAACCCAAATCACTTGTAACCCTAGGGCAGAACTCATTTGTATAATTATGCCAATTCTTATGTGTTTGAATCAGGATCTGCTGTTGAAGACAGAAAATCTACCACCTGCAGTGTATACAGGAAGGAGAGAAAGGTGTAAGTAGACTTAAGAGAATTCTCAGGCCATACAATGTTCTTACCCCAAAAGCGGTGTTACGAAACATAAGATTGTAGTCTTGTACAAAAGCTTTGTGAAAGACCATGCTGAACACAAACACGTACAGTACACAACATGCAATAGTTTAAATGGTTCCAGACAGCACTGTTTTTATATGCATTAAGATTTCAGAACAATTTAAAAGATGACTGGGTGAGTTCAGAAATTACTGAAAAATGTGCAGAATTGTCTTAGCCAGTTTAGTTCAAATCTAGCCCAGATGGTTATTTTCAAGAGTCTTCCTCCAAAGGAAGGTTGCAATAAGCTAAAACGTTAATTTAAGATGCATAACTAGTCCTCACAACCAACTTGCATTCTTGTTGTGAAACAGGCAAATTTAGATGCTTTGAATTTATTTACAATCAATAAAGCGTACCCAGTTGAAAGAGAGAGTTAAGTATCCCTCAAGGACTCTGAACAGCTGCCGATTGAACCTAAATAAGATGTTGAACAGGAAGGCAGCCATACAAGGAAGCACAGAGGCAAAGTGACGTGTGGGTCATCTCTGTATAACCTCTATGTCCTGCTACAGCAATGGTGTGGAAATTGATTCTGTACTGACTACTTCAGGTTCTTCCACTGTAATGTAGACCACAATTGGCCAGGCTAGTAAATCTACAAATTTAACTTCGGATCTGAAAGAGTACAGCATTCATGTAGCTTGCAAATTTGGGCCAGTAAAACAAAGTCAAATTGGTAAAGCCCATGCTCAGCAGTATGTGCACAAAGCCTGAGAGTGTAGCAGTCTCTATCGCAACACCAATGAATATTCATGCAAGAAAGTTTCCGGTTTTGACACAGTTTACACCTAAATGTGACTTTTATCCAATTTTAATGCAAGGAAATATACAAATGCAACTGTACTGTGTGACACGGGAAACCCTATAATGCAGTTTGCAGTGCTAATGTCTGGCCTGAGTTCCACATGCCTGTATTTGCATTACAGAGTTTGCAGTACAGATTTTGAAAATCACCTTTGTTTCATTTCCAAAAGGTTGTATTTGTTTTTTAAACAAAGACTACATTTATCAAAGAACAATATTATATGACTGTGATAAACTTCAGTTCATAAAGAGTTCATTTATGTCCTTGCTGGTGATGATATTTATTAGAATACCTAAGGCTGTATTCAAACCTGATAAATCAAACTCATTTCACTTTATATGCAGTAATTAATTTAACAGTAGGTGAAAGTGCTCTCCCTTTTTGTGGTATGATACTGTGTCACTCAGCATGGACCACAGGTTAGTTTTATTAAAGCTAATTTGATTATCCACTACTCTCATCTAACTACAGAAATAATTTCTATCTTATCTTGAATGCAGAGCAAGTTACAGTTGCCTTGTAAATAGGCAACTTCCAGCATTTGAGAATTATAATAAATTATTTCTTAGAAACAAATTAATAGTTTTTACTGTTCTATAGCTGCTAGTTCTTTCTACACTGTGTCTCAGAAATCATTTTGAAGGATGAGGCTGCTTAGAAATATTTGTTGAATTTGGAGACTAGTTTTAGCCTAAAAAGTGAGAAGAATGGGAACAACATCACAAAAATTGCTTCAACATTTTTCAGTAGATTAATATTATACTTTTCCTAATTTGACTTATTAAGGCATTTAGGCAATACTTACAAACTGGAATGAAAAATCTTAGGGCTCTAAATATCTGCTGTAAGTGATATATATTTAATTCTCCTCTTTCCTTGATACAGAAATGAAAAGTAAGCTACTTCACCAATTTCTATTCTGACATTGCATGTCTCATGACAACAGACAAAAAAGAAACATTCTCATCTACATTAATAAGCAAGCCACAACATCAAACAGTTTGATGTTGGCAAACATTTCAAGTGCACTTCTGTTCCTCTTATAAGCTATTGCTAAACCTGATGATGCCCACTGCTTCTGTAAACTACAGCCTCATAAGGACAATTTGGGGACATTTAAAAAGATTCAGTGCATAACTCTGGGTAAATGTATAGGTTTTATTAAGTTTTCAAAAGCATACCCTAAAGAATAATATCATGATGCCATTCTAGATGTTTTTAGCCAGCATGAAAGTACCTAATATACTGCAAAAGAACAGTAGCAATTTAACCCATTTAAGGTACTAATTCATAGATGAATAGGCTGCCATTTACATTTTGAGTGCTCTGCATGCAAGGAAGCTAAAGCATAGAGGACTACCGGCAGAATATTGGAGCATCTAACCACGATACATCAGAATTAGCTCAATAAAGACATCCAGCAATTGGCTACTTTTATACCTAGCACCAGTTCCATATGTACATAAAATCTGTACATAAAATGTATATAAAATTACACAGATCCATTGTGCATCACAGTTTTGAACTGATGATGTTATCAAGTGATGACACGTTTTGATGCTTTTTTTCCATCTCACAATATTGTGCAAAAAAGAAAATTACTTTTCAGTTCACATTTATATTGACTAGTTAAAGACATTGTGAAGGGGGTAATTTTTTTTTTTTTTTATTCTGCTTTCAGCTGAGCCTGTCTCCAATTTTCTCATTTTAGCATGAGAAAGTAAACTCTGCCTTTTGCGTTTGAGTGCCAGCTCAGAGAGGAGTCTGTATGGCCTGGAGGTTCTAGTAGGTAATAAAGTGATCATGGGCCAGCACGTGCATTTGTGGCAAACAAGGACAACAACATTCTGGGCAGTATCACCAGCAGGTGGAGGAAAGTGATCATTCTCTGCTCAGAACTGGTGAGGTTATACTGGAATGCTGGGTCTAGTGCTGGGCCCCTCAGCACAAGAGAGACATGGGCACAGTGGGCAAGTCCAGTGAAGGCCACCAAGCTGATCAGGAACTGGAAAACAGGACATTTGAGGTGCACGATGCACAGGGACAAGAGGCAAACAACACTAGCTGGGAAACAGTAGATTCTGAACAGAACTAAGAATTGTTTATTTGTATATATTTATATATATTTTACCATGAGAGTGGTCAAACATTAGAAGAGATGACTAGAGATGAAGAAGCATTCAGCCTTGTTGATACTCCAAGCTTGACCAGAAAAGCACTTAAAAAGTATAATGTAGTCAGCACTCCTTTAAGAAGAGAGTTGCCCTAGGTAACCTTACAACCTAAATCATTCTGTAACTTGAGTGTTCTCCCTTGAAGACTTCCAGCATTTCTACTGTTCTTCAGAAACAATTAAAAAACAACAAAACAAAAAAAACAAGTACACCAACTAACAATGCCCCAAACCCTTTAAAAGTGCAACTAACCCAATAAAACAATTATAGAATAAATTGGCTTTCTGTAGCTTGAATATTCTTGGAATATCCCTCAAAATCTTATGACACACTGGGAACACAGCAGTAGTAAGAAAACAACAGCTCAAATCTGACTTGTATGCTGGGCTTATAAATAATGTGTGATCTATTTCTGCAGGGATAACATCCTTCTAGGAACCAATAACAGCCATTTAACTTACATGCTTTCAACTCTGAACAAGCTGGCTGTATCTCCTTGGGGATGAGGAAAGAAAAGGTACCACTTGAGTGGAGCAGATATTGGCCCTGAAGATGCTGTAGAGACTACAAATAACACAGCTTAAGGCTCTTTAACTTGCTAATTAAATATCACAGCTAAACTAGAATAAAATAATGAGAGAGGTCAAAAAAATTATTTCAAAATAACTTCTGTTTCATTCATTCCACTTGAATCACAGCATCATGATATTAAGGGGTGCATATTTTATTTGCAAGCAGTTCATGCTGGTTAACTAAAATTTCACTTAAGAAAAATCACTTCAGTACCCAGGTTTATAATCCATAGACCCTCCAGTTTCTAGCCAAGACTGAGATGAAATACTAAGAGCAATGATCTCTAATGAGTGCAGCTTGAGAGTGTTAGCTTAAACAAAGATCTATCTCAGTAGACAGAATCAGTGATGGAAAACTTTAAGAAGCTGCTGGGAAGTAGATTTACCATTCTAACTGTGGTGTCTCTGTCAGTTTCTTAAATTAAGTTTTCAGGAGCTGATTTAGCCCAGGGAAATGCAGAAATTTGGTTGAACTGCCTCTTGGGGCTGCTTATACTAAATTTTTTGTTTGTGTTTAGTGCTAATGCAGAATTAAAGGAACTTCACTGTCAAGATGTTAGAAGATCGATGCTTTTATTACTTTGAATTGGAAAGGGAATATACACAATAAAGCACTCACAAGGGAAGAATGATACAGAGAGCAAATCTTTGATTTTCCTGGTGTTTAAGAATATTGCAGAACACTGCATTCAAAGAAGCAGCATTCAATTTTTTCAGTTGAGAAATAAACATACATATTTAGTTTATTAAATATAGTCTGGGTAAAAATATTTTCTTGGGAATATGTACCTGCTCAATGGAAAAATACAAACTTCAATAAATAACTCAGTTTCACGGTTTCTACACAGCAACATCACTATTAAATGCATGAAATATACGACATATTCTCCCTTTCAAAAAAAAGCTCATAAAACACCTGTAAGAGGAATCTGATTTCCAAACACACAGCTTTTACATCAACAGCACTGATTTCCTCTCCTTGAACAAACATATTTAAAGTACTAAAGCTAAAGCAGTCTTCTAGGATGTACAGTAGTACAATTCTGATTTTATTGGGAAATGAAGTTTTCTAAAGCAGGTAGTAGTAAATATTTTTCTAATGTAAAAGTAAATGTTGGAATTTCACCTAAAAGAATAATTTGTTATAATATACATAAGGCAGAGTTGGGGCTGAAAACAAAGACTGAAGTTTCATGGTTGTTTTTTTTTTTTTCTTCAACTAAATGCTAGGAAATAGCATTGAATTGGTTCTGTCCTGGTTGGTTCTGTCCCAATGCTACCCCTGTACTACAGTATAGCATTTAATTACACATTATTTCATCAATCTGAGCTAAATACACAGCTTACTATAATATTTTATCATTATGCTGCCCTCACATTTTTCAGTCTTATAACAATTCAATATAACCTATACAAACTTACAACTTGATTCTAGATAAGTACTGCAAATAATTCCATTAAATTAGTAGGACTCTCACAGTATGTGAGATTAAATTTGTTATATTTTAACTAGACTTAAAGATAAATATGTGAAAGATAAGAAAGATGTGCAGTGAATGCATATGTAATTCCATATTACTGCTATTCATATTATTCAGTAGTTCATGGACCCAATTTAAAGACACATATAATGCTGCAATGCAATGATGCGATAGTAAGTATAGCAGCAATAGCGGGGTAGCACAATCCTAGGCTACAGCAAACAAGGTCAAGCTCAAATGCAGCAGCCACAGACATAGAAACAAAGGAAGAAAAACTGCTTACCCTTGGGAGATCTCAGATAGGCAAGGAACTCCAACAAAATACCCTCACCTCCACTGCCGACCTTAAGTGAGGTCTGGGAGGGGGTCGATCCTGGCTCCACTCCTTCCGTCACTCAGGTGCATTGCATGCACCTGAAATCCCCTGGGTTGGCCCTGCCTTCCTACCAGGTGCTAAATCACTATATCAGACTGTGACTTAGCACTTTTGCTACAACATGATAACCTGATATACATGCAGTTTGGATTAAAGATAAATAATTGTATTTATACATATTTGATAACCATGAGTACTTACTCTAGAGCATGTATATGCTAAGAAACTTTTACTAGAAATACTTGATGGTTACTAGAACAGGTTGCTTAAAGAAGCTTTGCATTTCTCCTCCCTGCAAGTGCTCAGTCTCAGATTTGGATGAGACTTTGAGCAATCCAGTTAAGTAGAAGGTATCCCTGCCTATGGTGATGATTTTCAAAGGTCCCATCCAAACCATTCAATGATTCTATGTAGTAGAATATCCATATTATAAATTTGAAATTTGCCCATACGTAAACAAATATTCTTGTTAAATATTTAACATGACATTTCTTTTGGAAGAGTGCTGAACTTCTGCTTGAATATTAGGTGATTTTTTGCTTTTACATATATGTAGAATTCCAAAACTTCCTCAGACTTTTGGAAATGTGGTATTCACCATCTATGAGCTCATGCAGCTTGAGATATGTGAGGATTAAAAAATATTCCTGGGTTCTGTGACAGCAGAAAACTGATTTCTGTCTCAACTAAATACATGATTGATTGATGGGTGTCTATGATCTCAGAGAACTTTGGTGGTACTGGAATCAATTCCCAAAGGAGGCTAGTAATTCTGTACTATATCTGGTCTGTAGCAAAATCCCAATCTATTCCAACCTATTCAGTTGGAACTAACTGTCAACTTCTCAGTTCCACCCCAAAACTGGACAGAAGACAAATTAGACATTATATTGGTAATGGGATCAAAACTTCCGTAGAATTCAGGATTTTCATGATTTAAGTGGGTATATGATGAAAGAAAGAAAGAAAGAAAGAAAGAAAGAAAGAAAGAAAGAAAGAAAGAAAGAAAGAAAGAAAGAAAGAAAGAAAGAAAGAAAGAAAGAAAGAAAGAAAGAAAGAAAGAAAGAAAGAAAGAAAGAAAGAAAGAAAGAAAGAAAGAAAGAAAGAAAGAAAGAAAGAAAGAA
>NW_024962252.1:43458623-43608493 GCF_019238085.1 Lagopus leucura | reverse complement strand
CAGGTCGCACAGGTAGGCATCCAGGCAGGTCTTGAACATCTCCAGAGAAGGAGACTCCACCACCTCCCTGGGCAGCCTGTTCCAGTGCTCCGTCACCCTCACTGTAAAGAAGTTCTTACACACATTTGTGCGGAACTTCCTATGCTGCAGTTTCCAGCCATTTCCCCTTGTCCTGTCTCCACTCACCACTGAAAACAGTCCGGCCTCACCATTCTGCCCCCCACACCTTAGATATTTATAGACCTGGATCAGGTCCCCTCTCAGTCTTCTTTTCTCAAGGCTGAACAGACCCAGTTCACTCAGCCTTTCTTCATAGGAGAGATGCTCCAGGCCCTTCACCATCTTCGTGGCCCTCCGCTGGACTCTTTCCAAGAGATCCCTGTCTTTTTTGTACTGGGGAGCCCAGAACTGGACGCAGTACTCCAGATGAGGCCTCACCAGGGCAGAGTAGAGGGGGAGGATCACCTCCTTTGACCTGCTGGCCACGCTCTTTTTAATGCACCCCAGTAAGCCATTGGCCTTTTTGGCCACAAGGGCACACTGCTGGCTCATGGCCAACCTGTTGTCCACCAGGACACCCAGGTCCCTCTCTGCAGAGCTCCCCTCCAGCAGGTCATCCCCCAGCCTGTACTGGTGCATGGAATTATTCCTCCCCAGACGCAAGACTCTACACTTGCTTTTGTTAAACCTCATCCGGTTTTTTTCTGCCCAGCTCTCCAGCCTGTCCAGGTCTTGCTGAATGGCAACACAGCCTTCAGGCGTGTCAGCCAATCCTCCCAACTTCGTATCATCAGCAAACTTGCAATATGCCTATGATTATGTAAGATACAGTGGCTCTTGTATCTTGCCATGAGTCCATATGCTTACAAATACCAACAGATATGGCTCTTACTTCTTGTTTTAAATTAGATAATCATTGGACTAATATACAGTATTAGTTCCTGATAATAGCTGATCAAAGTTTACAATTCCTGCTCTACATGCATAAGCTCTATTCTGATCAATATTACAATACTAGATCAGTCATTAGTGGCAGTGTTTGTTCAGTAATGATAAACACTTCCACTGGATCTTTAGATAGAATTCGGTGAAATGAAGGTCCTAATATCACCACTGGATGTCAAATCAAAAATCATACTTTACATTTCCTGTTAAAACCCATTATTACTTTTTTAGAAGTATATTATTCCTGTGATGCAGAACAGACTGTTTAAATAAACATGGAAATGATATATATCAAGACAGAGTTAAATCTCTGATAAATCCCAAATGTGAGATTGTAAACTCCTTGATCAGGAGAGATGGAAAAATCTCATCAAGAAGGGGATATACATTATATATACTTTATGGAGTTAGAATTTCATTTTCTTATGAAGTCGTGCATAGTTTAACTATTCACAACTAAACTATGGATTGCAGAAACAGAATATAAGCAGACCTCTGCCCATTGCTATAAAATGACATGATCTTTAAGCTACCATGTTTACATTGCATAATATGGCTGAAAACCTGATCTCTCTCTCACTAAGCCATTAAGAATAAACATCTTCAGGGGAAAAAACAGAGCTGAAGTCTAGGTAGCCTTTTCCTCATCTACAAATCTGGTCACCAAGTCATAGAAGGAGATGAGGTTTGTCAAGCATGATCTGCCTTTCATGAAGCTGTGCTGGCTGGGCCTGAATCCCCTGGACGCCACGCACATGATCTCATCCAAGATGATTTGCTCCATAACTTTCCCTGGTACTGAGGTCAGGCTGACAGGCCTGTAGTTCTCTGGATCCTCCTTAAGGCCCTTCTTGTAGATGGGAGTCATATCAGCAAGCAATTTCAGGATTATTTAAATATCTGTGCGTTATCTTCAATACTAATCTCATAAAAGTGACAGACAGTACTATTTTGTAACATGTTGATACATGAAGGTTATATTACAACAAACATAAATAATCTGTTTTCACTTATGTTCTTCAGAGTACAAAAGATATTTCTTTATCTAGATTATAAATTAGATACCTTCCCTGAAAGCCCCGTTGGAGATACTCACTCCACTCCTACATAGCCTGAAAGTGTAGTTGTCTTAATCTGTCCATAGGAGGAAAAGATAATATGAATTCATTTGCCTTAAATAAAAACTGAAAAATATTTCCTTTGATCAAGAGAGCATCTGAAGCATTTTCATTAAAAGAAAAAAAAAAAAAAGGATGAGCAGTAGGGAATTTGTTAAAAGGCTAACCTTTTCACATTATTTAATGTATTATTGTTAGAAAATCACATAGACAAAGATATCTTTATTTCTCTGATGTTTGAATTGGAAGTATGTTTCAAATTCTCTATCAAGATTAATCTATCAAGAACTTTAGTTTAGTAATCAGAAAGAGCATGAAGTTCATTGAAAATACTTTTCAGCAAACTCCCTGCTGTTATCATAGATCATCACAATTGAGCCAGTATAAAGAAAACTATGCAATTTAATGGGAAATATATTTAAAATAGCACTTCTATTTTTGCTTCCTTTAATTTCGTAACATTTGTATATAGAAATATACACTAAACTAGAAAGCTACAATCTGGAAAATTTAAGGCAGAATCTTTACCAATCAGCCCTCCTATCAAACTACTAGCATAAGTAAAATTTTCATTCAGAAATCTTGAGTATATGTTGCGGACTCCTCTGTATCAGAAAATTATATATTAAATAAATTCTAACTTTTCATGTATTCCAGGCTCTGAGCTTTTTTAGATAAGTACACTGCAATTACTCTAATGAATCTAATGAATCCTTTATAATCCTTTTATAATTTTATAATCGCCAGTGGAATCTTATTTATCTTCTAGATGTTATGATAATTATTTTACAAACTGACATAAGAATTCCTTCAGCAAGAGCTCTGGATGAAGCTTAACATTAACTGAACCACCCAAAGCAGAAAAATTTGTTGTTAATATTAATGAAGAATGTACAAAGAAAAATTCATCCACTTGGAGGCCCTGCATCATCTTGTGCCTTAAGATCCTCATTACTGTAGGTATATGGTTATCAGCATCGAACCTAGACAAAATAAAACTGCCATGGTTCTGTATACACAAAATGCTATCTTAATCTTTCTTGCAATGAAAATTATATTTTAGAGCTATTCTTTGTTTACTTGATTCTGGCATGCACTACACTACTATCATTTTCCTGGTAGAAAGGGTTGTTGAATCGTTTGTAAATTTATTTTAACCAATGTACTTTGCAAGGAAGAAATAAAAAGCCTAATGGCTTGTTATTTCTCATTCATTCTCCTCCCTTTTTAAATAGCCTTTCGAAGAGGAAGTAGTTGTCCTTGAATAGCACAAAATAACTATATCACAAAGCTAGCTCTAGTGAACAAAGAATAAGAAAACAAATAAACATAAGAACTGGTAAGAACATTCTCTACCTTGTATGCTGCAAAAGATGTACGCTTAGATAATAGTAGGGTGTGAACATTACATGAAAACCATATTATAATGCTTGTGTACAGTAAGGAATTGCAGCTGTGTAATAAACTTAATTCTGGGGTTTCCAAGCATGTGACACTTGTACTTCACAAGTGGAAGTAGGTTGTGTGCAGTTAAGTGTATACCTTTCTGCAAGAATGACTTCCTTGGTTGTTTGTCAGTTACAGAGATAAAATTTGTACTACAGGTATGGCTGCAGAAAAGTCCCTGGACATTTTCATATAGACAAAGGTTTTTTTGTGTTCTTTTTCCTCATTTTTGCTTTTGTGTTTATTTGTTTAATTTGTTTAAGTGTAATGATTCCAAACGGGTGTTTTCTGGTACATCAGGATCATAAATGCATTGCTATGGTGGCTACTGTTTTCAAACATCTTTCATTTGATCTCTCTGGCAGACTGTTTCTAGTATTCTTCCACAGGATTTAAACTAGATCCTTCTGGCTTTGAGAGGCTGTGCTTATTTATTTTTACCTACTAGAAAACCCTCCAAGATTCTGAGCCAGTTTTTCAATTAGAAACTAATAAATTTGACTTGAATGTACACAATGCTAAAAGGCTCAGTTTACTGTGAAAACCTAGCTTACTCTGCCACCTAAACCCCTAAGCTTTATTTATAAAAGCAGCTAATGCCACATCAGTATTCAGTTCAGAACCTCATGTAGTAGTTCTTTCTTTGGGCACAATTCTAAGAAATATGTGAAATTAATAAGAGATGTAACTCACAACAGAGATAGAGAAGAATATTCTCTTGTTGATCCAGAAAACCAGGAGGTGACTAATAAATGTGACAAAACAAATTATTTTATTGCTGCAAAACCTTTTATATTTCACAGACAGTGCATATTCTATACAGGATGACGCAGTGCAAGGGAGCTGAACTGGCATGGGTTAATGTGACTTTGTACTTTTAGTCAGTACGTTTGATCATTCACTCATATAGTATTAGTGTTTCTTGATGTCATTGTGTTTCTTTAAGCTGTAATGCCCCATACTGTAATGCTTTTCAGGAGTTGCCTTTTCAAAGGAGCTTAATTCAGAATTTTAATTCTACATGCCTTTATTTTGCAATGGTTGTTTTACAAATAAGAAGAAAAGTGTTCATACGCACACTCCTGAAAACCTTTAAAAATATTTTAGAACTATCAATGCAGTCTATTGTACCTAATTATTCTGGTATTAAGTCCAATACCAAAATAAAGCATGTAGGCTTCAGACATACCTTTTACCCAACAGATCTGTGTTGGCTGAAGACCTCTCTTCTACGCTGTACTAAAGGTTATCAACATTTCAGATCTGTCTTTTAGTCAAAATTAGCTCTGTAAATTCCAGTTTGCTAACTGAAGGCCAACAAGTCACATCCTTTAAATTTTATCTGCATGTTTTAAACTCTGATCAGTGAAGTATTTCATGAGCAACTCAATGCACATGAGAATACAATATACTTTGGCAGAGTGATGAAGCAAGTTTCAGCAGTATCTGACTTTTAATCTGTAAAGAAAATACATTTGTCTCTTTTAGTAACCTGAACAGTTATTAGACAAATATCAGCATCTGTCAACCAGCAGTGACAGTCTGTTTCCCAAACAGCAAGCTAGACCCTTGAGAGATAACTTCTTCTCCATTCATTGGTTGTCTCTTACTGTCATTAATGAGTTTCTTTAGTGGCTTCCAAGATCTATTCCCATTGATTGTTCTTGCTACCTTTGCTACCCTTGTGCTACCTCAGTCATGTCTGCATGCTGTCCTCAACACATGTCTCTGATCACAGTCCGTCATGTGTCTGGCATACTATTCTGCAACTTGAACATCTCTAGCATGCCACATTTAACTCTGATCTGTGTTTGCTTTTGCTTATCTCCCTTGGACGTTGCATTGAAATTCCTTTCATTTCCTTTGAACTGTTTCACAGAATCGTAGAATATCCTGAGTTGGAAGGAACCCACAGGATCATCAAGTCCAACTTATGGCTCTACACAAGACCATCCAAAATTCAGCCCCTATGTCTGAGAGCATTGCCCAAATGCTTCTTGAACTCTGACAGTCTTGGGGCTGTGACCACTGCCTCAGGGAGCTTGTTCCATTTCCTGAACACTCTCTCAGTAAACTGCGCTTTACTATTCTCCAACTTGAAAAAGAATCTCTGATCAGATGGCTGCCTAAACAGCAGGTGTGCACAGTGGTTCTATCTACTCAGCTGGGACCATTTAAAGTCTAAGCAGCATAGTTTGCTACAAAAAAATTGAGGGAACTCACATTTATTTCTTTCCCACTGATATCTAGTGTAGCTGATGGACCAGTTACAATTAAGACTTCAGATAATAGCTATTCCTTGAAGAATTCTTACTAAATCATGAGATTTTATGTTTAGAATGTACTAACATATCTTGTTTGTGGGGATTTATAGGTAGTTGCACATTTTTACTAGCAGATGGATATTATTTAAATATTACCTGGGATGTATAACTAAAAGATCAAACACTTTAATTAGGGCATCTCTGAGAACGTGTTAAAATAATTACATCTCTTGTGAAAGTCAGAATTTTGTCAGGAGGTAACAAATACATTTTCTTAAAATTATTATTTATTGCACCACACCTATATGGAACCAAGTTAAATTTCAGTGTTCTAATTTAAGGAAAAACATCAAGTTTACTTACTGAAATATTTTTACCTCACAATTATCATCAGGTCAATTCATATTTATATATATATATAAATGTAAAACGAGCTCATTTGAATTTCTTGCAGCTTGTTGCTATATCACAGAATGGCTTAGGCTGGGAGGTCTGATCTGGCACTACCTACAGATTTCTGGCTCCACCTTTCTGTTCTAACCTTTATGTTCTTTGAATAACATTGATGAAGCTACTGGAGGCTCCCATTTCATTGATACTTTCAAGAAGGATTTTCTGCTTGATTGTTTAGAAGCTAAACAACAGAATTCAGTTGGAAATGAAAATAAAGATGACTGTCAAAATATTAAATTTGATCATTTATTATGAGACAACAATATTTTAAAGCTATTTAGGTGCATTTTAATGAGTCAAAACTTGCTAAGGTTTTCACTGCTGATTGTTTCACAGAATCACAGAATCATAGGAGTTGGAAGAGACCTCTGGATATCATCCAATCCAACACCATACTAAAGCAGTTGCCTACAAGTAACTGGTAAAGTAGGTAACAGGTAAAGTACAGGTAAAGTAGGTTGCACAGGAAAGCATCCAGGTGGGTTTTCAATATCATCAGAGAAGGAGACTCCACAACCTCTCTGAGCAGCCTGTTTCAGCGCTCTGTTGCCCTATATTCAAATTGTTTTCTCATTCTCCTACTCTTACCCTCATCATTACACTGCATAGATAATAGCATCCTGTTTAATTGCTAATTATTCTTTGTAATTCTGTTTAGACAGTTTAATTATTTTGTTTAGTGATTTAATAACAACATTTGACTCCTTATATTTTCAAAGCACTTTATAATTCATGAATAACATGAGGTGTATAGTAGTAGTAATAAAACAATTAAAGGTGGAGAAACTGAGATAAGAATGTGAATTGGGACTGGAGACTTTTTTTCTAACTTTGTTTGGGCAGTATACTAAATTACCTCTCTCCTCTATGCTTCTTAATGAAGACATAAGGTAAGATTTAACTTTAGTTAACAAAGCTTAGAGCAATAGATGTTCCCTTCAAAAAACAAAAGGAGGAACAATTTTTCTATTTCACAGATTAGCAAGTAATACAACTGAACAAGAAGTAGATTCAAAATATACTTCAGTCAATTAGAATTTTTTTTTTTTTGCTTTTTGTTTCACTAGCCTGTGTGGGTATGGGATTAAACTCTTACTGCAATTTCTGTCATCTCTTATCATGCTGAAAATGAAATTCATTTAGAAAAGCACATCTGCACAATAAGTCTTGATTTATGTTTGAATACTCATCTCCAAGGCTATCAGTGAATGCAAAAGTATTTGATACTGTACATTTCCAGATTAATGTCACTCACGAATAGGTAGCCATAAGAGGAACTAAATTGCTCTTTGCAGTACTTCTGGTAATGGTAAAGCAATTAATGATGCTCCAAAGAAGAATATACTGTCTGTATTTACTCCATCTTTTCCTGACAAAATACTTCTTAGGGAAAAGTTCTTCTTTAAGAAAATAATAATAATAATAATAATAATAATAATAATACATGCTACTGTATTATCTTCTGTATGTATTTGAGTTACTCAAGATCGACTGCAGTCAACCTGGTTGCATTTTTAACTGTCAAATGGCCTGAGAAAATATACTTTTGCATAATGGTAAATACTTCTGTATAGTATGCAGCAGGATGTTTCTTCAATATCATTTACTCTAAACTTCAATAGCAGTTTAGAAAAAGGAGATTTTGCTACATCAAGACTCCATGCTACCTAGAAAGTAACAGATGACATCTCAATTTAATTTATTATCAATCTGTGGCTATGAATATCAGTTATCAGCCCACAAACTTTTAGCTTCCAAACTCATCTTCCTCCTAATAGACCACAACAACAAATACTGTAGAGTGATACATCCTCAGAGCTTACAGAAACTTTCTCCTCTTAGACAGCACCAATACCATAAGTGATTCCTACCCATCCTTGCAGATGAGCAGTTCTGCTCCATCAATAATGCTGAATATCAAATGAATTGTTTTTGAATCTGGTTCTAACTGAGGATATTAAACCATCATTATAGAGGAAATGAGAACAATAATCAATATTTTACCATTCCAGATCAATTACTGGGTATATCTACAAAAAAAATTTAAAACCCTATCAAAATGTCAACTATTAATGTAACCTCCACATGGCACATAGTCTTCTCAATTGCATACCACCACAGCAGCCTAAAAATGATTTAGAGCAGATAATATCAGTGACAACTGCATGTGAAGCTGTGAAAAAAACCTCCCTAATTAATGTTAAAAAGATATTCCAAGTCATCTCTGTGCATTAATTTACTTGTTTGTTTTTATCTATCTTGCAGAATTAGATCATTGTTTAAAAAGACATGGATTTTTTTTCTGTGGAAATAAGTTTCACAGTTCTTATTTTGACATGCATGGGAATTGCTAAGTCTGCTAAAAAATCTGCATTTTTTTCCTGAATGATACCAGTTTTGGTGACAAACGTAAGGAGATAAAAAGTAAATGAAGTCCAGGTTCCAGCAACTTTCATAATTTTTCCATGTTAATAAATGCCATAAAGCAGTGTAGTCCAGAAAACTAAAAAAAGTTCAAAGCTCATAGTCCAGAGTTTTTGTCTCAGTATTGCATACTGTGTGTTCCAAGAGAGTCCAGAAAGTCTCAGCTTTTTTTTTTTTTTTTTGTCTGTTCAGCAAATAATTTATGTGAGGTTTAATGAAATCATTGCTGAATGTCACTTTTCCTAGAGTTTACATTTACCAAGAGATATTTGTTTACATATATATACATAAAGCTTCTTTCCATTCTAATTACTTTTCTATCTACCAAAGAACTTCTGGCAACCTTTCCTAAAGAATAAAAGCACGATGAAAAATGGAGCCATGTTTTCATGTCTATATAAAAGGGAATACAAGATCAATTTTTATAGGTCTTAGACCTTTTTGAGAAGGGATTGAAGCTTTTTATGGGACGGACTTTAAAAACTGTTTACAAGGGTTCTATGTAAGCAGGATGTGAAAGAGAATGTAGACTTTGGATTTTATACATGAATTCAGCTGGAGCTAATGATGCTTGTCCCAGTTAGGAAAAGTGCAACTTAGCCACCTACAATGTTAACAAACCTCTATAAAGTAAGGTGCAGAAATGCTTTTGAAAAGTTCAGTATAAGCCTGATATTTCAAAGTTTTATAATTGTGTGTTGATCACTTTGGAACTTTTAATATGCTGGACTCTGGCACAGAAGTCTTGTGCCAGTAACTCTACTAATGAGAAATTATCTTCTTTCCACACCAAACCTAACAAGAAAAGGCAGATCTTTATGAGAGGAGGGTTTATCAGTTGCAGCAGACAATGACCAGATGTCAGTGCTCTGACTACTGTGATCATTTGGGAAGTACTGATGTGCTACAACTGAAATTAATGCTGTTGCATTCTGTGAAGTAACAGCATTAGCATATAACTGACACAAAAGAGAACTTGCATGATAAAACCTGATGGAATTGTATTTCCTGCACAAACCTCGTGGACAGAGGTAAGATGCAAGGTGCAATAAAATGCTTAAAGGTACATTAGTATTTGAAGTTTGATGTAGCAATTAAGTTTATATCACCCAGTGTTTTGATTTTTTAAGTTTTGCTTTTTACTTGCTCATTTTTATAAATACAGTGAGTGCCTCCGCGGAATAAAGACATTCTTTGTATTCTACTCGTAAGTGCTTCAAAATGACAAACAACTCTTCTAAACTGAGGATCCTCCATACCCACTTTCCACAAGGGCTCATGGCAATACCATTATAAAGAAAAGTGTGTTTGCATAAGCAATCTAAAAGCAGAGATAAATTACTGTGCATGTTAATATTATTTTGGCTTAGTCTTTGTAAAACTAAAATTTATTGCTCTGCTATCACACCACCCTCTGGAAAAAAACACTGTTACTGAGCTACATTATTAACCTCTATACTGGAGATGTCTTTGTAATTCTATTCAACTTCATAACTAATTTGATTACAATAAGTTAATAAGGAGCAAAACTTTGCTATTGTATCAAGCTTAATTATATGCCTACCATAAGGATAAAAGAAAAAATAAAAGTCCATGGTAATGAAATAATTTTAAAAACATGCATTGTCCTTTTGTGAAAAAGAACATCTGACTACAGCATAGCTTAAGAAGCATCTCTCCTTACATAGAAGAGATTTGCAGAGACTTAACAGAATAAGAATGAAGACTGACTTCTAAAGAAAATTTTGCAAAGTTTGTCAATTATTACTGCTACAGAGAAAGTATGCACAAATGAGTTTGGGGGAAGATCCTTTAGTTTCTCAAGTAATTTTACAATCTTAAAGGAGAAGGATCTTCTGCTAAAATTTCTTCATTGTCACTTGGGCAAAAGGATAGAAAGATAGGTCAAAATGCAACTTTTCATGTCAATACTACTTCCAGAAGCATTTCAGATATACTGTATTTACTGCAGGCTCTGAGGGATTCTTACAAAAGCAAATTTTCTGTGTCATATACAGAGCAAATATCCAGCCACTTGTTTCACCTCCTGCAGCAACTGCATACTATGAGACTGAGGAACACTTGCCCTCGGCAGGGCTGCATCAAAGGAGAATTCTCTGTACACTGACCTGACAGCTGGGGCATGTTGTTCCATGTGGCTTCAGACATTTGGCTCTGAAAAGATGCTTTGGATGCCCATGATTTTGACAATAAGAAGCATTTAAGAATCATGACTGCAAGGTTTGTTGCAGATCTGATGTTCATTTGTCAGGTCAGTCCCATCTCCTGATCAGCCCTGGCCCCTTACAGTCAGTCTGGAGTTGGTTACACACTGAAAAGTGTGAAAGCTGCAAAATGCTTTGAGTGTTCACAGTAAGATATTATGTTAAGAGATAAGATAGGATACAGACATTACATAAATTGAAACCAACTTCAGAATTATTATGTATAAGCAGGTTCCTATACCTAAATGTTGGGCTTCTACATGCAAATGATTAAGGAGTTTATCAAAGAGACAAGTCTCATAGCTTCAAGGAGAGTCACAACAGCAACATTTTATGAAAAGTCTGGAAATCTTCGCAAAATTAGTTGTGATTTTTTGTCTTTTACAATTTTAAATGTGTTAGTAATGCATCCATCATTTAGCACAGAGAACCCCAATATGACTGTAAGTTTACTTTCCCCTTTGACGAATTCGTACTGTATATTTTTTCATATTCTCACAATCAACTGAGAACTGTCTTGTAACCTGCACATAAGCCCATACACAGAGAGCAAAGCTCTTGCCAATAAGCAAGCAGAAAGTCAATGCTTTGGTACAGCTTGCTTTAAATACATGTAATTACATCATACGGTTTTCATTACCCAAAATACATGTCATTTTTTCTGCATTTGGATGCTGACCTGTCTTATAGGGATGACTAATGGTGAGGTATATAAAAATTGTTACCCAAGATTCAAAACTTGAAAACTAGTCTTACACTGATGATTATTTTCAAGGAAATTGATAGAATCTTATCCAATTTTGTTTTATAAACATAACATTTATCAAGTCATTATTTTCAAACCTACTTAATAAAATTTTTTATTTAGTTTATCAAAATTTAACAGGGAAAACAATGTTTTATTTTTTTTAATCTCAAAAACCAGTAATATTTTCCATTTCCTATATGCAATGGATCTCTATAAATTTATGAGCAAGGTACAATAATAAAGAGAGCCTAGTTCAGAAATAAAATATATAATTTTATCATTTGCTCTCAGGGAAATATAGAAGTGATGTTATTAGTGTGTCCTCAGTAACTTTAAATATAATAGATATTGTCTGCTCAGCAACTCATTATAGTACTTGGCCCATATTTCATTTGTATCTCTTCTCTGAATACAATTGTTATATTTCTTATACCTGCTGATTTTGCCCCATGTAGAAATTAAAGAGTGAACCACATAAACTTCAGTTGTGCCCTATGCTCAACTGAGTGCATAATACAGATTATTCAGAAAGGTCTTCATAGTATCCTACACAGAACTGACTTCAAATCGAGTAGGAATATATTCTAGACACATGATTTGTGATTGTCTATTTTTCATTCAGGATGTGCTTCTTCCTGTCTGCGTCAGAGAAATATGTGCCAACCTGCAAAGCCTAGATATCTGCAAAGGCAACTCTCTGATGCAAATGGTTTACCAAAGACCACTTTGATGTCTTAGAAAACGGAAGGATTAGAGAATAATAACATGCTGCAAAGGGTTTGCAAAAAGTTAACCATTATATGCAAATTATCCTCAGATGTTCTCTGTGAATGAAATTCTACAGAGCACTATAAAGACAACAAATCGTTTTGTGCAGGCCCCAGGGGCTTGATGTGAGTGTCCTACTATTTTAACATTCTTTTTTTCTCTTTGTAGCATGTTCTATACCATTCTGAAATGCAGTCTGTGTCTTGCATTTCAGTACAAAGAAGAAAAAGATCTTTATATTCTAAAATCAGGAGCTTTGATTTTCTGTGTTTCTGCTAACTCCTCCATTTAGAGGCTGATGCTTTCATCCTGTTTCTGTAAGCTTATAATAATCACTGGGTAGATAGAATTTGTCTATTTAAGCTAAAACCAAGCAACTTACCATGGATACCAGCTATGGAGCTTAAACGTGGCTGTAGATGCTTTTATTACCATGCTATTCTACCTTGCTCTATGTTCAATATACATCTCCAGAATTGCTGTCACAAATTCAGCTTCTCTGCTGTCGCTAAGCAATGCCATTTTATTCAATATAGAGCCTTATACTGATCTCATCACTGTAATCTCTAGCTGTTCTCCACTAGAAACTGAAACAACGTGACTCATATATGAGATGTGTGGTTTATTTCCTTTCCTGAAAAAAAGTGAAAAAACAATTTAGCCCATTACAGAACACATTCAAAATATAATATGTTGCTAAACATTTTGGAAGAGTTCTTTAGAAAAAATGTTCTTATTATATCCTCTGTACACAGAAGATGATTTACAAAGAAGAGTAAAAACACTTTGTAAAATGACAGAGCAATGGTGTACACTTGTTTCAGTAAGTTCAAGATTCTGTTTGGGACTTTCCGGGGGCACTTCTATACATCAAAATATGTTTATTATAATGAATGTTAGCAAAAGGTATCCAACTTATTCCAAATATTCATCAGTAGCCTATTGACTTTGACTGTTACTTGTGTAAAGATGGTCAGCTGAGAGCTCAGCCAACTGTTTATTGAAAACATAGCAGCTGGATTTCACGTCTCAGTTTATAACAGATGATGGGAATAATTTACATCTTTTACTGGTAAAAAAGAAAAACGTATTCTATGAGGAATGGTAAACTCATAAAATCATCTTCATTAGAAAACACCTTCAAGATCACAAACCCAACAATCAACGGGATCAATTGAGTCACATCTCCAAGCTAATGTCCCTCAGTACCATACCCACATCTTTTAAATACCTTGAGGGATGGAGACTATTCCATGGGCAGCCCATTTCAGTGTTTTACCAGCCTCTCCATGAAGATACTCTGGCTAATATCCAAATATTGAAAGGATCTTCTTGAAAGCGTTTACTTTCTCTTACAGTTCCCTAATAAGTAGAGAAATTTTGCCAGAGGATGATGAGGTGACAGCTTCAGATATTTCAGAAGAGACTATGTGCTACTTTTTAAGGTGCAGAAATAATAAAGTCATGAAGAGTTGAAGGCATACATTTGTAAACTGTAATTCCCAACTTACTGCTGCTCTAGGCTGTTTAGAAAGGAATCTGATGATTCTAAGTGCCTTTCCTTCTGAGACAAGTGCTTTGTTCCTCTGGTGGAGGTCTCAGTATAGTTGGCACACTGTGAGACCAGAACAGGAGTAAGGCACCTGAATCACCAACAGATCTGTGCCATATTGTAGATGCACTACTGAACAGGCGCACTATAAGTGCTAGTTCAATCAAATTCAAGTTTCAAAAGGAGATGCACATCTCCAATACCAGTCTTCACTTTTCTCTTCATAATGCTGTTCTAAAGCATAAATAGTCCAGAATTCTTCAGTCAAATACCTGGAAATTAATTTTGGTAAAAGTACCATCTACTCCCATTCTTTGAAGTAGCTGAACCTCTGCTGAAACTTAACACCCACCCCCCTACAGAAAAAGAAAAGCCTGAAGCTGAGAACGAGTACAAAAAATTCAGCATGAAAGGTTAACCTAAGGCAAAGTCATAAGCTGCTGAAAACCAGGATTTCTTAGAGGACTGTATTAAGTACTTTCATATATAAATTTCAAACACTACCCATTGGCTGAGAACATCACCTTTATTTACTTTCTGTAGTTTACTGATATGAAGAGTTAATGTTTAATACTAAAATTTCTTGCTGAGGTGGCAGTACAGACTCTCTTAATTACACAATCTGTGCTATAACTAAAGAACACAACTTTTAATCAGATGTTGATGGTTTGATAACAGAATGCCATGGGTGACTAACTCTTGACAGGCGGTAAAAAGTCGGCCAAAATATTAGCTGATCTGGACTGTTCCCTGCTGAACTGTTGTTAATAGAAGCTGCTCTGACTTCTGTGCAGAAACACCATTTAACACAATGTGAGCTTCTAAACAGAAATATTAATTGGAACATCTTTCAAGCCTTTGTTTTGAGAAAGGTTTTGTTGAGAGGCTTTTATAAGATGAGATTTTACTGCATATTTTTCTGAAACATTTGTTTGGGAAGAAAGCTAGGAAGCTTGAAGTTGTATGTTTTTCAGCAGAGAAGGAATGACTGCTTGACAGGTTTAAAAAGTCATGCTTGACAGAGTAGTTTTAACTGTTTGATAGTAAGACTTAAGTGTTCTGCTTTATTGGATAACAGGATGAAGAACCGAAAGACTATCAAAATATTTTATATATATATCGATGTTTTTTTTCTACTTAATAATCCAAGGTCAAATATGTATTTTAATTTAAAAAAAAAAAACAACACAAAAAACTCCAAACTTTGCTGCTGGGTCAGGGAAAATTTAACTAATTCAACAGTCTTTTCAATTCATTTGTCAGTCAACACACAGAAAGCACATTACACAGTTGTGTTAGCACAGGCAAAGCTTTCCCTTGATTATTTAAGGAGATTGCCTCTGGACAAAAACTACGATTTTGAATGGGAATTTTAAACTTTGTGAAATACCCAGGGACATGTATTTCAATAATACCTCAAAGATTTCTCTCACCAACATTTGCATTTATCAAAGCATCTATTTGCATTTATTCAAATATTCAGGGATGATATATAGTTCTTAATCTGTTTGATTTTTATTGTTTGCTTGATATTTCTACACATTCAGTGAAACTGCAAAAATCATTTTTATCCCTCAATGTGTTCAGTTCTTCATAGGAGTTCTTTTTTTCTCCTTATGTGTTAATGGAGAACTCACATTCTCTTGATTAGCCTGTCAATTGGGTCAAATTCCATGAATTTCTTTCAAAAGAAAGGCATTGTTCAGAATGAAGTAAGGACATTAAGGTCAGCTCATTGGCAGTTACATGTTATGCCTCAAGAAGATACTTCAAACCTTTTCCTGTAGCCCTCTCATATCAATCAATAAACACGGTAGCTTTCCTAAACTTAAAATTAAGGCTGAAAAATAAGTGTTTTTATTTTAGTACATATTGTTACCCTTCATATTGATAGTTTTTTGTATAATTAATGTCCTTGTATATGTCAAATTTTTTTTATTATTATTTATTTATTTTTTTTTGGTTCGTTACTATCAATTGCTAAGATTCCACCTGAGTAAATATAAGTTCACTATGAGGTTATACTTAGAAAAATCATTTTTCATCTCCACTTTTTCTCCAGCTGTATGGGGATATTTTTGGCAATGATAATATTTCTACCTTAATGCTTATTCCTATATATTGATTAGACAGCATCATTTACATATTCAAGGTCTACTGAATGAACATAAAAAGGACATTCGTCTGATTTAAAAATTATCTTTGAAATGAGTGGAGAATAAAGGATTCTTTTGAGTTTGAAAACTAAAAGCTAATAATTAAAAAAACCCTCACCAATGTTTTTCTAAGGTTTACTATCAAAATCTCTGAGGTTCCTTTTTTTCCCACCTTTATTTTCACAGTCACTTTTTTTGCAGAGGAGAAATATTGCCCTTTGCAGCTCCCATTATTCTTTATCTATGCCTCAGCTAAAAATCTAGTTCAAGAAATAGCTGAACAAATTCTTATTTATTTATTTATTTATTTTATTACATATTGGGTTCAAAATATCAGGATGTCCTCTTTTGAATCTAGGTCATATTGTTATAACTTTATATGCTAAGATGCATGTAGACATTGGAATGGAGTTTTATAATAAACTGCATCAGTAGGTGTTTAGTATAATGATATTTTTTTAAATATATTTTTAAAAAATCACTGCAATAGGAAAAATTTGATCTATTAAAAAAATCCTAAGTAGCAGTGCTAGGGATTTATTTTAATGGTCGAAGTACTGTGCCTAAAATTCCAGAAGACTCCACTTTTCACTATCCTTTCAGAATAAAATCAGTGAATTGTAGACTAATTATGGATTGAGTCTACTGGTCTTCTCTTCAGATAGATTTATAATTAGCTTTTTAGTACACCTACAACTTACGAGAAGCGATCTTTTAAAAGTCCAGATATCTTTTTTCAAGTTAGCATCAGAATTATGACAGTAGAAAATAACTACATTTATTTGCTTATTGGTGTTGTGGTCAATTACAGTTTTACTTGCTAACATGATAGGACTATTTTTCTTTAAGTCAAATTTATACAGAGTCTGAGAAAGCACGTTTATGAGAATAGCATCCATGAGAGAAACACAGTGCATATCTCATATATTTGTTAGCAATTTTCCTGACTCTTTCAGGAACTCTCTGGCAACTTTCTCCACCATCTTCAACTGCTGAAGATGGTCAGTGGTGACTCCACCAGAAATGGTTTTGGAGTCCCTTAAATTCATGAAAATCCCATTATGTTATTAAAATATGGATTCAGAATGTCAGATAAGCAAAGTATGTAGGATTCCAACAAACCTTGACCTGATCTGTATTCTTGTGCTTTTCAATGGTAAAAGTTAGGTAAGACTAAACATCTTGCTGATATAAAGCCATAAGAATGAAAAGAATTGTGTCCTTGCAGCCCAGAAAACCAGCTATATCCTGAGCTGCATCAAAAGAATTGTAGCCAGTAGTCAGGTGATCCTGCACCTCTACTCTGTGCTGGTGAGACCTCACTTGGAGCACTGAGTCCAGGTATAGAGTCCTCAGTAATGGAGAGACATAGACCTGTTGGAGCATATCCAGAGGAGGGCCACAAAAATTATCCAGATTAAACACCTCTGCTACAATTTCACACACTGAGTGAGTTGGGGCTGTGCAGGTGGAGAAGGTTGCAGGGAGACCCAATAGTGACCTCTCAGTATCTAAAGGGGGCTATAAGAACGAAGGCAACAGACTCTTTAGCAAGATTTGGTGTGATAGGTCAAGGGGATATTGTTTCAAACTAAAAGAGGAAAGATTTAGTTTGGATATAAGGAAGAAGTATTCTACAATAAGGGTATGAAGCACTGGAACAGACTGCCCAGAGAGGTGGTGGATACCCCATCCCTGGAAAATTCAAGGTCAGGCTGAACAGAGTGCCAAATAACCTGATCTAACTTTAGGTGTCCCTATCCATGACAGGAGAGTTGTGGAAAAAATGACTGGAACCCAGGAGGCACACAAAATAATACTTAATATAATGGTAAAGTATTAAATAAGGATTCTATCTACTAGTGCAAAATAAAGTATTTCTTTTGGCTTCAAGAGACTTGTTGGGTGGTGAACAATACTTTTGTCAGGAAAGGAAGTGTTTTTCCAGTGGTTGCACAAACAGAATAAACCAAAAAAGAACATTATTTTATATAAATGATCAATCTCTTCATGGTCCTCAAGGCTCACTTCAAAACAGATTTCTGCAGGGTTACACCAAGGAGTCTGCAATGCATGTAATAGAATCAAAAAGCTCCAATGCCATTCCAGATTGGTAGGATTTCTGCTTATCTCTGAGCTCATTTTTTCTAACACTGATAGCTTAAAAAACACCATTGGGCTGATTTTTGAAAATACATTTCATCTGTAACCATAACTGATAGCTAATACAGATTTACATTAAGAAAGTGATGGAAATGACAAAATTATATTAAATTTAAAGCATCTTTACATATAAATAGATTTGATGTTTCCTATTCTAATAATTTTTCAGAACTCCAAAGTGCAAGAGGCAGTTGCAAAACATTGTAGAAGAAAACATCCTGACTTGCATTAAATTACCTTGAACTGTATTAAAAAAGTTGTTCTGGATATCTCCATAGAAGCTTTGTTTTATGTGTCTCCACAAATGAATGTAGAAAGACATGATATGTTTCTTTAAGCAGACAGTTCAGCTCCAATTCATTCCTCATACTTCTCCTTTTCTCCCCACACATTCAGTATTTACAGGAATTTTTCAGCGCATGTAGATGTTCACAGCCATAAGAGCAAAATCCCCTGTAAAGGAATTATTTTGTTTTGGCTGCTGCCCAATACTCCAACATAAATTAATATTTTTAAAAAATCCTTAATGATGCTCCTCTTTGTTCTAAAATCAACCCTTTTAAACTCTAACCTTGACGCAACAAAAATGAAAATACTGAAATAACGGCAAATTGCGAATCTATATGACAAAGTATAAATTAAAAAATACATAAATACATAAAAAGCACTGTTCCTCTGCCTTGTATGCAAGTGTGGCAGAATTTTAAAAATGGAGAAGAAATCAATCACAGAAACAGATTCCTGGTGAAGAACAGAAAGAAAAACATCCACAATCAATAGTAGATAAATTTGTACAGCTAACAGTATATGTACCCTTTCAACCTTAATTTCCACCATAACCAGTTCTTACTATATGGGTGATAAGCAGTAATAAGTCAGTAATAGTAATAATAATAAAAGAACTTCACAATGAGAAATAACCTTTTCATCCTCAGCATTCTTTCATTTCATTTAAACATCCTTTTTCTACATCTGATTTCAGAACAAGCTACAGAATGGATTATGTAATTTGGTTCATGTTCTCCCTTTTTTTTTACCCTAGAAAGCAGGAAAAGAAAAGGACCGTTATGAAAAGCTTGAAAATCTTTGTGGATTTAATTTCAGATGCATCCAAAACAATCTTTTCTTTCTCCTATGGATCACTTGAGAAAAATCTGCTTGAAAATTAAAATTATCCACTAACCTGGGATATTTACACTCATGCATTTATGAGTATTTCCAAGACAAATGGTGAACATAGAATTTAGGTCTAATTGACACATCATAATTGATGGCATTGCTCCACTTTTTCCTACAGATGTTCCCAGATGATACAAATCATGCAGGAGAACAGAAGGGCATAATGGTTTACTTAATTATGCTGATAGTTGCCGAGCACCAGGCTGAGGGACACATCTGATGGAAAATTCCAGAGCAATGCACTAAGGCAAAGCTCGATCAAAGACTGATGATGGATTAAAAAACCTGGTAGATATCTTTTTTTTTTTTTTCCTTCACTCTCCATTACTGGGGGTGAATTATCTACAAAGTTGAGCCAGGAAACCACTAATGTGCATCCATATTCTAAGACAGCTGGTCAAAAGAAATAAAATGTATGGACTTAAAATAAAATTGCCTGGGAATCCTGGCTCAGTGCACCTAAGGACTTTCTCCCAGACCTAGAGACCAGAAGCAATTTATTGGGAAAGATATGACTGCTGAGACTAATTCACAAATCTTTTAAGGACAGGCATCGATAATCCCATTTAAGGACTGTAAAAATGAACAGCCAACAAGACTCTGAGCTTCTCTTGCTGGCTTTTAGCAGTAAATTGACAACCCAACACAAAGTTCAGGACTACAAATACACTGGCATCTACTTCAGTGAAAGGTACCTGCTGACATCTAATTCCTTAAGGTACTGTGGGGCTAAGAACAGCTTCTTACTAAGAGTAATTTTATGAGTAGAAGTTAAGATTCATCTCACTTGTCTTTAGCTGACTAAGTATGGCTGACTAATTGCTGAGTGTCTAGACTAATCTGGTTGTTGTGGCTCATTCAGCAAGACAAAGGTATGGCTGCTGCCTTCAGCAGCTGAGTCATCTCACCTACCCAAATTATTATCTTAAGCTGATTAGTGGTGCCTTGGACAACTCATAGTCTGCAGAGAGAGCTGCATAGAGAGCTGCAGCTGGTGCCTCCTACTCAAAACAATGCCAGACTTTCATAGCATTAGATGGCAAAAAAAGGAGATGACATGGATTTAGGAAATATTTACCCATTTTGAGAGCCCATGGGATGAGAAAATGGAGAATTGGAAACGGAGTCATCATCTCTTATATGAAGATACGTCTTGAATATTAGCATGACTGTAATCGAGGTTGAATTGATAGTACAGACATTTTCTTCATTTTCTGTGTATTACAGTCATCAAAACTTATTTTGTTAAGGCTCAATGAGATGTGAGAGATTTACAGCCCAAAATGTCTGAAGTAAAACCCAGGGTACACAGATTTAGCCGCTGTCATAAATTGAAACTGTGCTCTAGATGAACAGTCTCAGACAGTCTACAACAAAATCTGAATTGTTAGTAGTCAAGATTCCAAGCAGCATTATTAACTGGGAAAAAGAAAAGAATTTTAAAGAACACCATTCTGAAATGCATTGGAAAAGAGCTTTTTTTTTTTTTTTTTTTTTTTTTTAAATGCAAATGTATCTGAAAATGAGAAAAACACAAGGAAAGACAGCTGAATGGTATCTCACTCATCCCATCATCCTAAAGCAGAAAAAAAAAAAAAAGCAAAGTCATAAAGTCAAAAAGCAATTTAATTCTCTTTTTAAAGCACTGTTTAAACATCCATCACATGAAAGCAAATATGCTAACACAGACAAGCCTATTCTTCTTGCTAAAATAACAGGAATTATGTCACCAATGAAATATCATATTTTGCAAAAGACAAATTTTAAAGATTCATTTGTAATATGTTGAGAAGCTTTGGATGGCATGAGTTGGGGTTACATGACAGAAAATTATATGCTAAAATACAGGTTGTGGCACAGTGACAACTATAATAATGACTCTTTTGTTTGTGCTCAGCCACTGCTAGTTACAGGATTACTCCTGACTGGTAGAACTGGTCCAGACCCAAAAGAAAATTTGAATTGTACCATAGGAAAACCACAACACCTGAAAACCATTGGTTTGGCAACACAGGAATTAAGAATTCACTAAGCTTGAGGAAAATCATTTAGCAGTACATTAGCCTTGTACTAATCTATTTAAGGTTAAAGATCGCTAAAAAGATCTCCATATTGATCTCTCCAATAAGCTGTCATTGTCTCTTCCTCTCCAAATTCTTACATAGAGAATGTTGATGGAGCAGTATAAACTCTAATCAATTACTGTTCAGTGAGCTGTTGTGCAACTAATCTAAGTGAGGGTGGAAAAATTTAACATTGTACGTGAAGGCTGTCCCCATTGTTCTCCTACTGTCTAGTATGCCTTTTTATGGATCTGGGTAGAAGGAGTTGAAAGTAAAAAAAAAAACAAAAAACAAAAATACAAAACTTAAACACACTCTCCATCTTAAACATGGAGCATAAGAAAGCCCAGATATATTTGTATGTATGCAGCAGCTAAAATTCTTGTTAGTAACTACTGCATGAGTTCATTCAAATGCCCCATGGTTTAGGTACTCAGACAGAATGGGCATGCTGGTGGAGATTCACAGAACCCAGCATTAGGTAGTCAGGTGGAAGCATCTAATTTAGAAGCCCATTCTCCCTGAGCTTGTTCTACAGTCACTGGAGTGTGACCAAATCCTCTAAAGGGATCCTCAGAGAAGGAGATTAACGTAGGAGACATAACTAAACTCTGGAAAAGTTTATGAAGATGTGTTCGTGGCAGCCAAGCTAACTGGTTTGAGTAGAAGATTGATGTCCCAGGAACTTTCTAGGCCTTACAGTCTGCACCTACTAAGTTTGTGCAGGCAGCACTGTGCATCAGCAGTAAACAGCATATGCTTTCCCTAGGACGAATTATGACTGTGTGATGTCAGTGGCATGAAACACCTAGTAACAGCAGATAGGATGGCTGAAGTCTGGAACTTACCACAAAGAAGGTAAATGTAACCTGAGGCATGTTTCCTTAGACCTTTCAAGACATTTGCAGGGCTGGTTCCACAGTTGTTGAACCTTGCCGTGAACCTGGCTTTGACCTTTCATCAATGAATGCTTTCAATTCATTGCTCTGAACTTATAACTTCTGGCTATTGATTTAAATAAAATATTTGCTCATATTATTGCATTGCTAAGGGGATCACATAGTCAACACAATGTCTTGACATATCAACTCAACCACTCCATAACAGTGGGTCATTTCTGGTTTTGGAAATCTGAACTGATCTGCTTTAGTATTTAGTCATCATAACTGAGATAACAAGAACAGGACAGAGCCTCTCAAAGCAAGAATTTACACTCTTTTTTAATTCTTCAGACACAAATCATCTCAGAGTATCTCTTTGGAGTGACTTACCTTGATTTTTATTGGCATCTATCCTAAATGTCACTACCTCATCAGATATAACTTGTCAAGATACAAATATATATATATATTTTTTACAGGTGCATTTAGAAGTAATTCATCAGCTATGAGCAGTTATAAAATTTACCTGATATAATTCATTTTAGTACAGAACATTATGCTTAAAAGGTTGTATCTGAAGTTGAAAAAAACAAACAAGCAAAATATGAATACTGCTATGAAAATATTCCAAGCAAGACTTTGGGCATGCTACAACACATTAGCATGGAATCCTTTTGACGGGTGCATCAAAGCCAAGAAGAATGGCTCATTAGAACTTTCCAGGGTAGTCAAAAGAATAGGTAAGATATTACATGCAAATCATAAATTGAATATAATTTTTATAGTAAAACATGTGGAGAAAAAGACAAAAAGAGTCAATCTTTTCTTTTGCTGCATTATGTTAACTACCGTTTGCACTTGCTATAAATGTCACTTGTAGGCTTCCAGCTGCTCTGGAATGGGTTTGTTTTTAAAGAACTGATTGAACAGAATAATTGTTATAAAATGTTGAACAGTGTGGTACGTTGGTTTTGCTTCTGCTTTTAAATGTATGCAATTGAAAAATAATGTTCATGCCTCAGACACCTACTGTAAGAAATTCTCTAGGTAACTTGAAGACTTCACACTCACTTAAGAGATTCGCCTAAGCTGTGTGTTTTCACTGTACAGAATACATACTCCTGTGTCTCTGATTAAGTTAAACCATTCATGATTCAAGACTCATGTGAGATTTACATATCATTCCACAGTTGGATTTCTAGTAAAAAAGAAGTTCACTTTTTGTTGTTTGATGCTGTGTGGTTATCTACATTATAATCTTCAACTTCTGCAATCTAGTTCCTTAATTAGAGTAACTATTTTAAGTGTAAGATTGGTTTTATGACCTTCCTTGCTGATGCCATCCATAAATTCCCCTTCTCCCTTTTGTTGTATAAACTGGTTGGCTTGAGGCCCTGATTCTCTTCTTGTGTTGGTTTTATTCTGTGAAATAAATCTAAATCCTTCAGGGAAGTAACTTGTAATTTAAACCAGCAGCAGAGAAAAGCCAAAGCTTCAGGTTATAGCTGTGCAATCAAACATAATTGAATTGTGGTGACTTAACAAGCTGTCTCTTGTCAGCTGAGCAGCTAGAAGGGTCCATGAGCACACCCTTAGCCCAATTAATCATGAGGGGATACAGCTTGAATGAATGAATGAAGATAATTGTAGTAGAAGTCAATAGAATAAATAATTATCTTCTGGGCTATTTAATGTTTCCCATACAGTGTAGCTTTGGTCTACAACCAAAAGGTGTGGATTGCATTGCAGGAACCAGGCATTTACAAGTTAGGCACTTCCTTCATAGCTACATTACAGACTCTTTGTTGTCAACAGAGGCAAACGCTCACTTTTAAGCTGGGATTTATATAACCTGTAATAACTAATTAGACTCATAGATGGGATGGTTTGGATCCCAGAGCCTGTTTTTTGAATATAATTGAATATAATTCCAATAATTGTTAAAGGAGCGGCTGATTCAGACACAGAGCTATGTATTGCCATCAATTGAATCCCACCTGAGTGTTGTATAATCCAGCTAATTTACCTACTGTAAACTAAGTTTAATTTAGCACTTTAACAGGCAGTTAGGGCAGGAATCATCTCAACTATTTTTATACATCTAAAATGTAACCATTTTTGGACTAGCAAAACTAAGCTGAGGGAGTTTTCTAAATGCTTTTTACAATAAAAACATCAGCCCCAGATATTTTGTTATTGGTCTGACCTATATAGCACAAGGCAGAGAAATCTTACTTAGGAGCTACTTTTTTTACATTAACTAAAATACAGTAACCTAGATTATCTGATAAACTGATGGAGATACTAAGGAAGATGAATCTCTCTCTTAGCATGCGATAACTGAAAAGCAATATACTCCACTTTTGCTTTATTTGTCCTTTTTCTGTCTTTTCATCTCTTGCGCAGGTTTTTCCCTCCCCAGGTATAAGACCATCTAACTTTTTCGTATTCCAACATAAAAAAAGGAGAAAACATACACAGTTTGAAACATTTTTTTCAGGTCAGGAAAACTGTACTTCTAGCAAACAGAACATGACACGTAACGTGCTGAAATGCCCTGCTAAATCCTAAGTTACTAGCTCAGTTTAACAAGATTGTCTCCTACATTTAGTTAGAACTTACAAGAAAAGAAATAGTAAAATACAAAAAGAAAAAAGAAACTGAACACATGACTATGCAGAAGGAAAAAGACATAGAAAGCAGAAAAGGAAAAAATCAATAATAATAAAAAAAAGCACACAATTCTGCATCCTTTGCATCAGTATTTTGCAAAGAAACCCAGACATGAAGACTTGATTTTAAATTAATGACAATTGTTTACAGTTGAGTTTTATAGTCATTAAATCAGTAAACAAGATCTGTGCAGTGTGAACAGGGAATCTGAATTGGAACTTGAGTTTTTAATTTGCTCCCTCACAAATAGCTTTAGATACAGCAGTAAAACAGATCAGATTCATTTTTTTTCCTACGTCTCTGCTGCCTACTTTCAGTAGTCTAGAAAAATTGCTATTTTATAGTGAACAGTACAGGATGAAAATATGAATTTCTGCTGCACAATTTTACTTTGTGTTCTGATTCAGAAGGAAATGAAGACAATAGAAAATGTCTTTATGAAAACATACTGTGTTGCTCTGTTTACCTACTGGTGCAGAATTGATATTCTAGTGTTTTGCCCTGTCTGATTTGATGGCTCGAAAATATCTGTATCTGAAAATACAAGGAGCTCACAGCAACAAAAACTGGAATTAAAATAAAACTTTTTTTCAGCTTTTGCTTTGTTTTAAAGAGATGAAGTCATGCTGTATGTGTGCATATTTACATTTTATTTGTGTTTGTAAAGCCTATAAGAAAAATGCAGTTTTCATGTTGATAGAGGTTGATACGACATTATTACAACATTCAGAATTTAAAAAGTAGTAAAGGATTATTAGCAAACAACAGTCTAGCTGAAATGGTCTTGAATTAAATATCATGAAAAACCACGAAGGCAACTTTGAATATAGAAGGCAATCATTAAAAATGAAAAATCGCTTAATGCAGGTTAGATTTTTCACTTCTAACTTTTAATTATCTCTTTTTAAATGTTCATCCCTGGTAAATAAATTTTTCTGTATCCTTTATAAAATGTCATTGCTGCATTGTGCTTACTGGTATAAGTTAAGAATAAAAACATTGTGAATGAGACCATAAACACGAAGAACTATAGCTTCCACAGAGTACCTGTGAGTTCATAATTCCTTTGGGAATTACAGTTTTAAACTTTACACTTTGTATGCAAATACAGATTCATTTGAATTTTGTATTTTCTATTTCCATTTTTAGGATAATTTTTTTTAGATAAGAGCCAGCCACTCTGATCCTTGACTCAGGGATTTCACAGCTGCATACACCAATGTGCTCTACCTTCAGGTTAGTAGTTCAGCTCAGATATGCATTTCTTTCAGGCAGGCTGCCTATCACATTGAGTTGTAGGTTTGAACAGCAGTTGCCTGGAGTTAGATTGGGTCATGGCACTTTTTGGGAATTGCTACAGCAGAGTATGTATCGAAAGCAGTGCTTTAGCCATACTGGCGTGCCTATTGTGGCAGTTGTTATGGTTCTCATTCATTTGGGGAATATCTCAGGGAAGAGATTATATCAATACCCTCCTTTTCTTCTGCAGAAAGCTGGCAACTCATTGGTAGCCTACATTCACAGACATTTACTGCTCCCACAGTTCCGGCCACCAAGTTAATTGGTGTAAGCAGGTAAACCTCCCCAGATAGCTATTCCCCTCCTCTTTTTACATCCTGGCTAGACACAGAGAAACGTCTGCCCTAGAAGACGCAAGATCTGAATAAGGCACACAAAACATCTTGATTGAAACATAGTCTACCTCCACATCTGCTTTCCTACACCTTTTTTTCCATTTAAAGTAGTAAAGAAAATATTTGCGTGCCCTGAATTATCATTGATTTTAGGGTTTATTTACTGCAATGTACAGTTCTTGCAAGTTTTTGTTGTAATGATTTATTTACAAGTGCCTTATCAAAGGCCAGACATCTTGCCTGTAAAGAAGCACAATATTCCAAAGTGCCTAGTAAAATCTGGAAAGTTATAGTGCTCCTTTCAGTGCCACTTACCCTAACCTCTCTGCAGAATGGTGAGCAGTGATGGTTCTGCCAATTTACTCCTCCCAGCTTTCCTGTACACTCACACAAATAATGAATCTGAGCCGAGCAAGAGGTTTCAGCTCTCTCAAGAACTACAGAGGAGGAACTACTCGTCTCAGAAAACTATTCCAGAGCACAGTATTTGAAAAATGATTACAGATACCACAAAGAAAAAAAGACTTGATATTACTTTTATGTAAGGCTTGACGGTTTAGAAGAACTCCTAAACAAAGGAAAGTAGAGAAATAGAGGCAACTATATCTGTTCGTTCTTGTTTTTGTTGTTTTGTTTTTTTCCTGTTTTACTCGTGACAGCATCTTTTCAGTTTCATATGACAAAGGCCAAATTCTCTGCAAACTTTACCGAGCTGTATTCCATAACAGCACATAAGTAGGATATTCTGTCATTTCTCCTAGGTTAAATTTTTGTCATAAAGGAGAAAATATTATGGTAAATAGGAACAATTTATTCAAGAAATAATAGTCTTTAAAGTCAAAATTTAATTTTTATGGAAGGAAATAACCAAGTCTAAAGTACAAAGGAAAAGTAGTAAACAGAGAAAAGTATCTCAGTCTGTTAAAGATACATACCCTCCCATATATTTACTACACAAGAATCACAAGAATCACAAGAATCACAAGAATCACAAGAATCACAAGAATCACAAGAATCACAAGAATCACAAGGTTGGAAACGACCTATAAGATCATCCAGTCCAACCGTCTCCTCGTCACCATTGCCACCACTAGTACTAAACCATATCACGCAGCACGTCATCCAGACGCGTCTTGAACACTGCCAGGGACGGTGACTCCACCACCTCCCTGGGCAGGCCATTCCAGTGCCTGACTACTCTCTGAGAGAAGAAGTTCTTCCTTATGTCCAACCTGAACCTCCTCTGATACAACTTGCGGCCGTTACCCCATGTCCTGCTCGTTGCCTGGGAGAAGAGGCCAGATCCCTCTTCACCACAGCCTCCCTTCAGGAGGTTGTGCAGTGCAATGAGGTCTCCCCTGAGCCTCCTCTTCTCCAGACTAAACAATCCCAGCTCCCTCAGCCGCTCCTCATAAGGTTTGTGCTCCAGACCCCTCACCAGTTTTGTTGCCCTTCTCTGAACATGCTCCAGGATCTCAACATATATATGCATAAACACACCCAATGGTAATAGTTGATTTTTCCCCGAAGTCTCCACCTAACAAAGTAGCATTTAGTTGAAAGTTAAGCAGCTAAGCTTTCACTTTGAACTCCTCTTTTCCTTTTGAAAAAAAGGAACTCCTTTCTCCCAGCAGCAAAGTCTGTGCTCCAGAAAACCCCTGTGAACTGCTGAACCCAATCACTGCCTCTTAACAGAAATTGGTTGCTGAGCAGTTCCGAGCCTGAATTTTGCTGCTTGAACAGAGAGACTGAGCCAGGAATGAAGCCATGGACATAAACTAGTCATGGCCCAGAAGGCCATATCCTAAGTTGCATCAAGAGAACCATGACCATCAGGTCAAGGGAGAGTTTCTGCCCCTCTGCTCTCAGGAGACACCACCTGGAGTACTGAGTCCAGTTCTGTGGCCCCTAATACAAGAAAGACACAGAGCTGTTGGAGTAGGTCCAAAGAAGGGCCACAAAGATGATCAGAGGGCTGATGCAACCCCCCTATGGGGACAGACAGAGAAAGCTGGGGCTCTCAGAAAAGAGAAAGAGGTCTCTTATGAGGACACCTCTTTGTGACCTTCCAGTACTTAAAAGGGACCTACAAAAAGCTGGAAAGGGTCTTCCTGTTTCTTTAAGCATTGAACAGTGAGTGGTATGCATCACATTCGTTAGCCCAGACAATGACATCACAAAATATTCAATTTACATATTATAACAATATTCTTTCCCTTACCTTGGCAATAAAATAAGAAATCTAATTTTGTTATTCTAAGTGAAATCTTTATATCAGTACGAAGTTCAAAGACTAAAATTCAAAGTGAATAGTATCTGGCTTGAAGCCATAAATGTCATCTGCGCAGAAAGGAAAGGGAAAGTTTTTCAACAGGTATGGCTTCCTTGTTTTTCCATGTGACTTTGGATACTCTGTCTCAAAACATTTAGTAAAACTCCCTAGTTTAAATTTGAAGCATTAACTGTTATAACACCGGTAATGCAGATCTGGAAGCTATTGCTGTAATATACTGGCAAATGTATTAATTCATGGTAGAAAGACCCACCAGATGTTAAATAAACAGACATGAAGAGTGCCTGAGGAATTTCATAAATAACAGTTTGAAGGGGGATGCAAAGGATTTCTGAAGAAAGTGAGAGATATGTGTCTTATCAATTTTGCAATTAAAGAGTATTTACTGCTGTCTGTTGCCACTAACACTCATCTCCATTATGATTATCCTATGCCTACTAAAAACCTTAAAGCCTTTTTGAAAGGTCTTTCTGAAAAAATAGAGAAGAATATGAATCATGGAATTACAGAACGGTTGACACTGTAAGGGAATTCTGAAGGCCTTAATGCTCCTATCTCACTTTTCAACTAAGGCCCTTTATAGCCATTTGCTCAGATGGCTTTTGAGGATGTCCAAGGAGGGATAGAAAAAACCCTTTCTGGGGCTCAGTCACCCTCACAATAAAAAAGCTCTTCCTGGTCTTTGGTCAGAAGTTTCTGCATTTCAGCTTGAGTCCATTGCCTCTTGTCCCAGCACTGGGCACCACTGAAAAAGTCTGGCTCTACTTTATACTTTACCTTCAGATATTTATAGACATTGATGAGATCCACCCCTTGTCCGTCTTCAAGCTGAACGGTTGCAGCTCTTTCATAGGAGAGCTGCACCAATCCCTCTATGATATTCATGGCCCTTCTCTAAACTTGTACCAATAGCAGCTTGATGAATTAGCCTAGAAAAATGTTCCAGCTGTAGCCTCAGTACAGTGGAGAGAGAGGAAGAATCACTTCCACAACCTGCTGGTAACATTTTGTATAATGCAGCCAAGGATACTATTAGTCTTTGCAGCAAGAAAACATTGCTGGCACACGTTTGATTTGGTGGCCATCAAAACTTCATTTTTCAGGTTTCTACTAAAAGCTCACAGTAACTGTTATTATCTAATGCTTTTGACCCAAATTATTTATTTTTAATGTATATAAGACCACACTTCCACAAAGTACTATTCAGTTAATAAATATTTTAAAACCATATAGAGGTTGTGACAAACAGGCTGGGACAGCAATGATTTATTAATACAGTTGTTGGATTGCTTACTGACAGTGTTTTTACATTGCAGGTTAATCATTTCACTCTAGGAATGTGCCAAACAGGAGAATGGAGACAGTTCAAGTTACCTCCCAGTTAAGAATTATGATTCTTTTATGCATGAACATCAATGCAATACCGAGGCTTTGAACTGATCAAGAGCAGGGGAATACTCTGAAAAGGAGTTCCAGGCTGTAGAGCTGTTAAGAAACATCTCTACCTGAGGTTTAAGGAGACCATTTTAGGTGAAGTGTTTTCAAGACTTCTTCGGATCCTTTTGGAGGCACTAGGTATGTTCAACATGTTATCAGGTAGCATCACTGCAGGTAATTAATAAGTCTTCAAGATAATTTTCTCCTATAAGAATACACTGTATTGGTTATTTAAGAAGGCTGCAGTTCCTTTTTCACTTTCTACCAGCACCAGAAAGGAAGAAATAAGTTATTTGGTAAGACTGCAGCAGATAGCAACTTGTCTTGTTTTTAGAATAGTAATTTGTGCAGTTCAGTGACAGCACACTCCAGTGAGGGAAGGCAAAGACAGAACTGAGTAAGAGGAGAAAGGGAGTTGCAGCTCCCCATGAAAATGCAGAAAAATGGAAGAGTCACTTGTTAGAAGCATAGTAGTCCTGAACTGGTAAGTACGTGGTGCTCTCTTGACATATTAGCTTATCTTGCTAAGGGAAAGTTAAGAAAATTCACAGAGGTAAAGTTGGGACTTAGTATTGAGCTTTGGCTTAAGTGTCTGGATTTCAACTAAATGCCCACCTGACTGCAAGTTAAATTCCCACCTTGTCTTTAACTCAACACTTTCGGAGCTTCCTAAACATCAAACATAGCCCCTGTCAGTACCGATAGGTACAGAAAGTGATTTACCTTAGTAGTAACAGCCAGATGAACTATCTGACATCAAACAAAACATTCTTATTTTCACTAGTATTTAATATTAATCTAAACTTCAGATTTAAAAGGATATTTAAAAAAAATATATAACATTTTGACTGAAAATTCCTGAGAATGTTTTAAATAGTCATTTACTCACGTAATCGACACAGCCACTTCTACTTCCCTTACAGAGTGGCTGGCACTATCATACCACGTATGTAACGCAATGAAAAGTGCAGCAATAACAGCAGAGCCCAGCACAGTCCCAGGCTGCAACAAGTGAGGATTTGCTCATATGCAACAGCTGCAAGAAGAGAAATAAAATAAAGAAGCTATTTAACTTCAGAAAGCCTCAGATAGGCAGGGATCACCAGCAAAAGATACCCTCACCTCCACTGCCAACCCTTAAATGAGGTATGGGAAGGGGTGGATCCTGGCTCCACCCCTTCCAATCACTCAGGTACAATGCATGCACCTGAGCTCCTCTGGGTTAACCCTGCCTTCCCACCAGGCGCTCAATCACTGTTTCAGGCCGTGACATAGCATTTCCACTACAGTGTATGTAATTCTTCTGAGAGTGCTAAATAAAGATATATGAAATAAAAATGAAACATAGTTTAAAAAGTAATTTTAATTATTTATTCTTATAATTAAGCTGTATTAATGCCTTTTATTATCCACATTAAAAATTCACAAAGATTTTTATCCCTTTCATCTTTATTAGATGTGTCATAACTTATGTATTTTCATGAACTATTGATGAATAGGAAATGCTCAAAAGCAATTTTTTCCTTTTAGTTATAATGACTATATGGGGAGTGTATTAATATTTTAAGAAAAAGTCATATTTGCTAGTTAGTATCATTTCTTCTAGTTTTCCTTAGTATGCCATACAAAGGTAATATCCTTAGTACTTGGAGACTGAAACAGCTTATAGATGAAACAAAGTCGTCTAATTAGTATATGACAAATGTACACAAATGTTATTCTGATAATATGAAGTGTGCCGAAGTTCTTAAATACACTGGTAAACGATACGGTTAAATAGGCAGCAGCTTCAGACTTAAAGACAACTTCATATAGAAGCTGAGGTTTTGTGTGAAAAAGTAGAACCTTCTTCCCAACTTTCATTATTTACAGTATTAACATAAATACATTTTTTTCGGGGAGTTAATGACTTGCTTTCAATAGAAGGATGACCACATAAAAGTAAAGTAGGGTGAGTTCATACTTAGGAAAGAGTGATGGAAAGAATCTGGGATATATGTCAACCTCTAATTGTGATCACTATTTTTTATTTCATAGAATCATAGTATCATAGAATAGCTCAGATTGGAAAAGACCTTAAAGATCATCAAGTCCAACTGTGCCCTAACCATACTACCCAAACTCTAACAACCCTCTGCTAAATCATGTCCCTGAGCACCACATCCAAACAATTTTTAAACACATTCAGGGATGGTGACTCAACCACTTCCCTGGGGAGCCCATTCCAGTGCCTAACAACCCTTTCTGTAAAGAAGTTTTTCCTGATATCCAACCTAAACCTCCCCTGGAGCAACTGGAGGCCATTTTCCCTCGTCCTGTCACTTGTCACCAGTGAGAAGAGACCAACCCCACTCTCGCTGTAAGCACCGTTCAGATATCTAAAGAGAGCAATAAGGTCTCCCCTCAGCCTCTTTTTCCCCAGACTACACAGCCCCAGTTCCTCCAGTCTCTCCTCATAGGACATATTCTCCAAAACCTTCACAAGTCTTGTTGCCCTTCTTTGGACCTGCTCCAGCACCTCAATGTCCTATCTGTATTGAGGTGACCAAAACTGAATACTGTCCATCAGCACACCAAGGTCTCTTTCCATCAGCAGCTTTTCAGCCACTCTTCCCCAAGCCTGGAATTGTTGTGACCTGACACTTGGCCCTACTGAAACTCATACAGTTTACCTTGGCCCATCAGTTTGTGTATCCAGGTCCCTTCAACCCATTTCTTGTTTCTTATCTCTGCTTGCTTTATAGTCTGGATATTGACAAAGTGTTTTTAGGCCAAGTCATCATCTTATATACTTGACTGTCAGTTTATCACAGAATCGTATCATAGAATCACAGAATGGCTTGAGTTGGAAGGGATCCTAAAGTTCATATAGTTCCAGCTCCCTGCTGTGGATAGACTGCCATTCACCAAATCAGCCCTTCCAAGACCCCATCCAACGTGGCCTTGAGCAACCTCAGGAATGGAGCATCCACAGCTTCTCTGGGCATCCTCTGCCAGCGCCTCACTGTGTCAAGAGCTCTGAAAGATTTATACTACCTTTTACTGAAAAGCGTTCTTTGTTTAAAATTAGTAGGACTTGCATTCCTAAATCACTTAGCTGCTTTGGAAAAACCCATCCTCTAACTGCCTTAATGAAGGGTGTGAATGTACATACATTCTTAAAAATTCCCTTTGTCAGTGCTAAGAAAATGGAAATAATTATGCCTCATTAAGACCAAGGCAATTTGTATTTTAAGTTACAAGGATGTTAAAGCAAAAAAAGAGAAAAGAATGCAATAAAACTGGAATTGTAGCTCTTGACAATACCATTCTTTACTATTCAAGCCCAATTTAGTTGTAGATCTTTTTAAAGGCAGATCCTGAATATTGTTATATATTTGCATAAGTTATGCACAAGAGTAGTACTGCACAAAACAGCTAAGAAGTTGCCTATCCACCTGCAGTACCAAACATATCTTTTGAGAGGTCATTTTATTTCGTTGCCTCTAGATGTTTTGCAAAACTCAAAAGCAATATCCTCACATTTATGTCATTAAAATCTGCATTCATAATTTATTAATGAAGGTAATAGGAACCAGCAATGCAAATGGTTTTGAAGTTAGTTTTGTAAAAGCTCATACTGATTACAATTTAAGTACATAATTCTAGCAAGGAAAGTCTCTTTGACCTCATTTATTCCATAGCAGTGTAAGAAAAGCCAGCCAAAAACAAGACAAGAATACATTAGAAGAATGCGCCAGGGAAAAATTAAGAGTGAATTCTATAATTGTTTGGCAATGATCTTTTACACACTCAGATTAAAAGTTGTCATGATTGCTTACTTAGGACCCTTCCAACATATCTTAAGGCAGTCAAAATTTGTGTCTGAAGTTAGTTGTGGGATTACTCAACCAGAAAAAAGACAAGTTTGATTTTCCTTCTCCTAAGTTTTTATGACAGCATTCTGTTTTTCTTCTAGATATATCAGTGCAAACTTAATTGGCAACAGAAAAAAAATACAATTACTAGACAAAACTTACACTAGAAAGTTGCTATGGACAGAAGCATTACTCAGAAACTCGGGCAATAAAAACACAAGTAGAATCTAGTCCTTCAGGGCAGCGATAGCTTTCTTAGATTTTCTTTTTTTAGTAGCCTTACTATTCCAGCCTCAGCAAACAGGGTCCGACAGACAACAGTTTCTTTCATTGCTTAGATGTGATTTATCTACAGATCCATTCCACTGTGCAGTGAACAAGGCAGAGATCTTGAGGAAAAAACAGTAAACCATAACATAATTAAAGATGGTATCATAAAGCACAGGCGGCAGGGACAAATAAAATCTGCCTCCCCCTCTGTAAAAGCACATTTAGATATTTAGGAAAAATTATAACTTTTATTTTACCAACTGAAAGATTTCACTGATTATTTGTGTACAGTTGTACATTATTAGCAATGGACTGAATATTGTTGGCTAACACTTCCAGAGTGGAGAAAAATGGTAACTAAACACACTCTTTTGCCAACAGAATATTCCACAACACAGTAAGCAGTGTTCAAAATAAAATTTACACTTGAGAAAATAAGCCTGTTCCATGATTTCAGGGAAAAAAAGAAAGAAAGGAAAAAAAAAGGTGTTTCTGCAAGTATTTTATTCAAAACATAAAATAGTGTCCCAGAAGACTGTATTTAGAAAAAGAAAATACTTAAAGCAACAGAATCAAAAATACATCAAAAAGCAACTATCTGTCATGGCAGCCCATCAGTAACCTAATTGCATGAAAGATTCATCCAGACGAAGCTTGAAGGATGCTAACAGAAGAGTCTGATGGGAGTCTTGTGAGAGATGGATACCACTTTTGGAAAAAGAAGCTTTATAGCTAGAAATTGGACTCACTGTGATTGTTGTCCAGAGATAAGCAGGCTGAAAGTACTGTTGGGATTTACTGAAACATAACTCAATTTCTTCAATAGCAAAGGCAGCAATTTCACAATACATTGATTGGGAGAATATGATGGAAATGCAATACCTCCCAGATTCTTTTTGAGGAAGTGTCATAAAATGACTATAATAGCCATTTAATTTTTGAGAGTACCATCCTGAACTTTCTGTTCATTTTTATGAAAACAGTGAGTGTATATGGTAAAGGGCTCCAGTATCCTCTAATGAAAGGACATGAATACATTATTAGTAATGAATTACAGTTGTTCAGTAAAATTATCTTACCTCAGATATTTGATTACCTACAAAATTATTTTGATTTGGTTTACAGTAGACATACAACTACGAAAGAAGCTTTTCACTTAAATGCCAGCAGTTACTCCAAAGCTTTATCTTTATCATAAACATTTTTTTTCCCCAACAAATGAGTTTTGAGTATTTTGATAAATCAGTAATTTGGAAGTATTTTTTAAGTGCACTTAATGCCAAGAACAATTATATGTGAAGATATGCTCCTGACTGTTCATTAAAGGTCCAGAAAAGAGAGGAAAGCTGATGTTTGAAACTTTAATTTACAATGTAGTTTATTAATTGTACCTTAGTCAATAAAAGACTAGTTACAGGATAAGAGGGTTTGCCCTCCTTTTGCCCTCCTTTTTTTTTTTTTTTTAAGTTAATTTTGAAGTTGACATGAGAAAAGAAAATAGGATAACATGAGGCTGCTCACTGGAATGACTGCATTTGCACAGAAGAAGGATAGGGATGAGTGAGATGGTCTGCAAACTACACATGAACTGACCAAGCCCTGATGTGTAAGTGGCAAGATACAGCTGGTTACTGCTAAGTCCTAGAGGCTGTTCTACTCACTGCTTCACGTATTTTGTGCCTTCAGCATGGGATCTCCAGCCCTTTCAATTCATGGAAGATAAAAGCATAGACCTTAATATAAGATCAAAAAGAGAGGAAATATCCCTTGCCTATAAGAGATGAGGATTCTTTTTCGCCTTGTAAGAGGAATCTAAACATGTCACTGAGAATTTATCCAAAATCCATTTCACCCAACTTTTAAGTACAAGCATAAATTGTTTAAAATGGTTTCCACAGATCCCACTGTATCCAACTACTATGTGCTTTCTGACAGCAAGTTTAATTTGCTTGGAAATTGAAAGTACAATCCAGATCCCTTCTGCAACGCAAAACATTCTGCATATTTAATGAGATAACATATACTATTACTGTGTAAACAGCACCCTTAACGTTGATTGAAATATGATTTAAATGTAAATCTTCCTCCATACACACTGTTTTTATCTTTTAAAATAGCATTAAATACACTTTACAGCAATTGAGCCTGGTGAATTCCATAGTAGAAGTGAGATAATTAAATATATTTTTCCTGTAAAATTTCCTAACACTACCTTATTTTCTGAGCAGATGCAGCTGTACATGTTAAAGTACATCAGTAGCTATTCATTTTGTTCAACACAGAAATGGACACTACTGTGGCACTTGATAGAAAAAGATTATTGGGGATAGTTTCTAAGTATCCTGCTCTAATTCTGGAGTGCAGAACAATTGGAAAAAAAAACAAAAACAACAACAAAAAAGCACCAAACCCAACAACAAAGAAATACAACCCCAAACTAATCTGGGCAAAGTGAGACTCTGGAACATGTTCACCTGGCTGTAGATGCAGTTCAGCACAGTGAGTCTGAAAGTAGTCTTCATAGAATCACAGAATGGCCCAGGTTGGAAGGGACCTCAAGGATCATCAAGTTCTAACCCCACTGCTACAGGCAGGGCCACCAACCTCCCTACTATTACTAGACCAGGTCTGCCCATATCAGATAGATAAGCATTGCAAAATAATTTATGGTATATTTTACTACACTTAAAGTTGTTAATAAGATATCTTTATGAATGCTAGTGGAATTAATATTATTCTTAACAACAGTTTCACTATTTTTTTGGAATCTATCAGCTTCAATGAAAATCTTCTTTTTCTAGTGTTAGCAGTCAAAAGATATTTGTGTCCATAAAATAGTTTCTCATTACTTTTAGATGTGGAAGAGCACAGAATATCAGCCACAGACTCCACTATTGATTACACACTGTATAAGTTAGAGGAACATAGAAATAGATGCATTGCTGACAGTTTGAACCTTTTAAGAGAAAGAGTAGACATCAAAACACACATCAATGGCACAGACCTGAGATTAAAAATTCATAAATAAATAACCCTCTTCAACAAATATTTTTAAAGACCTTTCATGTTATTTGTCAGAGACAAACATAAAGATTATCTTCCATTTTTCTACTTCTACTTTCTCCTTTTCAGCCTCATACTTTCAGCAATCCCAAAACACATTCAGAGCACCTTCCAGCCTTCCAAGACTGTTTTGTCTTTTGAACAGTGTGCCCACAGGTTTATTCTGCCTACTTTTCCCTGCAAGATTTTCTGAGTGTCACTCTGTCTCCATACTCTCAGAGTTATTTTCAATATGTCGTTAATTAATATCTCCAATTCAACATAAAGCAGAGTAATTGGTTATATTGAATCTAATAAATATTATTTTTCAGAACATAATTCAAGACTCTCACTAAAAGTAGCAGAAAGTGATTCAAGCTCTCCTTGACATAATGCTGCAATTCTTCAATTAAACATTTGTAGGAGTATTGAAAAGATCTTACCTAGGCAGTGGAAGGTAAAAGGTAAACTTCTACACAGCAATATGTGCCTTAATGCCCAGGTGAGCTGGGATGTTCACACAGGATAACCCCAGTCTCCAAGGAGACGTGTGGCATGTTGCATCACCTGGGACAGTTATACTCCTCTCTGGGAAATGTATAAACTCTCCAAGTACGATAAGCACACATTTTTTCCTGGAAATAACAGACACTTACTAAATTACTGCCCACCTCTCACTGGGACTGAAGTGCTGAGCTCTGGCTTACAATAACAGGACTTACTGCTCTTGCTTCCTGCTGTGTTATACCGCATAGACATGACAACCTTGAATGAGAAATATGTCATGCTGAAATACATCATATGTAAATCTTTCCATAGCTATTAACCATCAAGCAAAAAGTTGTTACAATATATGATCTGACAAAATGCAGTCAGTGCAGGTGTCAAGAGGTGATGCCAAGATAAAATTAAACCGGATGTGAGTCCCTCTACATGGAAATCAGCTGGAGTTTTGCTACTGGCTTCAAAGAAGAGAGAGATTTAAAAGGTTTCTATGTCCTCCAAGGGCATATCATAGAGGCAGACAGATGAGAGCCGGTCTTAACTAGCTTGGTTAGCCATTCAGCTGCAGCCTCACAGTGCTCCATGTAGCTCAGTTAGCCAAACACGGGCTATGGGAAAGGTGCCCTCCATTCCTGTACAGCTACAAATACTATGAAGACATTTATCTTCTGGATTTAGAGATATTTGCCAAATTACAAGAGTCATGATGAAGACCAAAGTGCTCCTTCCAACTTTGAGTTCAGATCCACAGCTTCCAAACTACAACCCAATTCTTTTTGTAGGCTATTTGGACACAACAATGAACTTTCTTCCCCTCTCAGTTTCTGAAAACACATCCTCATCCAGACAGGTTTTGCTGGAATTCTGTAACTACATGAAGGAAAATTTACTCAAATATTAGCATGAGATCATGAGAGCCTTTCTACTATTTCATCAGAGCTCTAAGCACTGTGAACATTAATAAGAAAATTATCAAAGAAAAACATACAGCTGTTTAAGCAATTGAGTGCAGAACTGATAGTTTTTTCACAAGTATGTCTAGAAATTCTTCAACTACTTCTTCCACATAAACTTATTCTTGCTTGATAAAAATGAATTAACTCACCTCAATAAGAGATTTTTAAATCTCCAAGTGTTACAGATAACTTGTGCAGGAGAAATGTGACTTCATATGCCAGATTTTTGCTGACATTTTCAAAGATAGCTAAAGGTCTTATTTTCCACTCTAATAAAAAAAAAAAAAAAAATCCCTAAAAATATATTGCTGAAAATATATTGCTGAATTGTTTGAAAATGCATGATATTTACATACAGAATACCATCTTCTTCCTAAATGGAAATAAGAGTCACAATAATATATTATTTGATGACCAGATGCTTAACCAACAATAACTTTCTAAATAATGAAACATTCTCTCCTATTGAAAAAGCTAGGATATATGCAGACAGCTATTGATTCTATTCACAGAAATACCTGCATAAATTATTTTATTTGTACAGGACTCTATGATTTATATAGATTTTAGATAATTTTTGGCTCAGTATATTATTTAATATATAAAGATTTTTTTACAAAGATCTTTAGTCAGCTAAGAAAATTCAGTACCTTTTGTCTGCAACATATATCTATTCCAACAACTTTTCTAGTCTCTTGAGCCACTAACATTATTCCACTAGAGTCTCAGGAATCACATCTGGGCAAAAAGTGCTCTTCAAAGAGCTTGCTGTTGAGTGAGTGCTAAGAGAGCAGATCCCATTCCAGTTAGAAAGCTGGTATTTCATCTTGAGCGTTGCTTAGCTGCCCACTGCAGAGCCAAAGCTCCCAGAGGTCTGACTTTTGAGCTAACACAGCTAGAAACTATAAGTAGAATTTCACTATAGCAGCTTAGAAAGGTACTATGTAGATCAGGTGCTTTTGGTATCACAGACAGAAAGAAATATTCAGTGCTTTCTTCTGGCTGAGGCTGTTGGTTCATGTCCTGGGGAAGTGGAAGAAGGAAGGCAGAGGAGGGCACAAACCCTATGATCTGTCTGCCTTTGTGCCCCTGCACCTGCTCCTTCCTCTAATCCAAGCAACCAGAAAAGTTAAGGCTGCTGTCAATGTAACAAGAAGAGCTCCAGGCACATATCACCCATAAAATGAACTTTAATCCAACTCAAACTTAAATGACAATCACTTCAAATTGCTGATGTTATCACTGTGTTTTTCCCCATAGACAAATACAGGTGATGGAGAGATGGATGAAATCATCTGGTGTACGTGCAGTAACTGCAAAGTACATAGAGCATTTTTTTTAAAAGAAATATAATAATTTACATACTGCTGCAAAATTTTTAATTAAATCAGGGGCTTAAAACATCCAGATATGATAATTGCCAGTATCAGTCTAAGTGAAATGTTTGCACTTCCTTATATCAATTGCAAACTTGGTCAAACAGTAAAGATCCTTTTTATTGTTATTATTATTATTCATATTATTATATATATATTCATATTATTATATGTATACATCCATATCCTTTCCTTTTTCTACTTCATTTGTTCTGATAGTTAGGGCTCTTCATACAAGACTTGAACAAATAAAACAGGTGTTTCAAAGATCCTGAACCAAGCCCAATATCTACGTGCAAGAATTTACATGCAGACAGACAGCAAATACTGTTTTACCATTACAGTTTTCCCAAAGAAATCATTCTATAATAGTACCTAAAGACTAGTCCTAACTCTGAAGCACATCATATGGTGTCACGTTCATTGGACAGGGTTTAAATCAATCGGATGGCAAAAAAAAAAAAGAAAGAAAAAAGAAGAAAAAGGTTACTGAACTTTCATAATGTCCAAATATAATTGCATTGCTTGCTCTGGAAGTTTTTGTGAAATACAATTTAGTATTTCTCCTCTGCCTAAGAGATAGATATGATGTTTCCTTGATAACCAAAAAGAAAAAAAGATTGAAAGATACTGTGACCATCATTCAATATTAAATACCTAACTCTACAGAAAAAAGCTTTTTAGCCTTAGTGAATAAAACATCTGCCTGGTACGCTCAAATCCTCTCACTGGCATAGCTGCCCATAGATGAAGCACAGCATTCATTCCCACTGAGTCATGGAATACTGACCCATACAAAAAAAGCTGCAAAATGCAGAGCAGAAAACATACTTATCAGAAAGTAACTAAACACGTAAGCAAGTAAGAGCTCTTTTGTGTATCCCACTGGCATAGTCACAACTCAATTCTCGTTAATACTGTGATTTCTTTCCATTTTGTATTTTGTTAAACCAGAGGCTTTGCCTGTTTTAAACTACGCATAGCTGTACAGAGCAATGAAGGATATATTCTTCTGTTACCTAATCCAGCTGAGACTCTACTCCTAATAGAAAGGCAAAAAAAATTTCTTTCTCATTACTGTTAAACTCACAATTTTCCCTGGAGTGCAGGAAAAACAGCTCTGCAGAGCTGTTGCTTTGTCTGCATTTTGTCTGTATTCCAATGACCAGAAGAGACGCAAAGAGGCTGGAAAGAAGACAACTTCACCTTCTGCCCCCTCACACCCTGCTGCTCTGCTAAGGGGGGTGCACAGCTTCTTTGAGGGCATGGCCAAAGACTGCTGAGCAACTGGTCCCAGAGCAACTGAGCAGGGTGCAGGATAAGGCTGTACAATGCCTGCAAACTGGAGCATTGCAGAGAAAATAATGTTTTCCTGGCATTTCTCAAAGGTCATGTGGTGCTCTTCTGGCTGAAAACAACATAAAAGAAGTAATGATCAAAGGAAAGAAAGGGTGCTGGAGGAACCTGCTTTGCACAGTTTGTCCTTATCCCTTGCAAAATAGTGCCACATTAATTAACAGTCTGGTTGTTTTGCAAATATAAGAAGTGGGACTGATTTGGCTGTTTGTCCTAATCAAAGTAAAATAAAGACAGTGTAACATCACACAGTGTTGTGCTTGTTTATAGACTAGGTTTTGTGGCTATAAACAAGTACTGTTGAGCTGTAGCCTGGGTATTCAAGTGATAAGAGCTGCTTTCCAGGGAAATTTAAATAAATGTTCACATAATTCCCTAGCATGCTATTTCATTAGACAAAACAAACTTGGTTTAGTTTTTCTGACAGTATATTTCATTTACAGATCTATAACCAATACAATTTTGGATGTGCCTTTAAGCATTTTGTACAACATCTGACATGCTCACTCCTGGCATACACACTCACTTCGATGCTCCCTATAGCATTCAAATTCTACGCAAGAGTACATAGATTATAAAATTAAAGCAACTATTGCATGCTCTGAGAAGAGAGTCTTTCCACATTGTATAGTATTTACTTAAACTCTACCATTACAGGAGTGCAAGGAAGCTAAGGAACTAAGCAGATGTGATGCTACCTGGATTTTGGATCCAGATATCTTGGCATTGGCCAAGCAAATGATTGGTAAGATCTGGTAAAAAAAATAAAAATAAAAATAAAAATAAAAAAAAAAAATTAACAACTCGGGGAAAAACAAAACAAACCAATTTATTTATTTCTTTATTTTAAGTAATACTTATATTTCTTTCACTTCTCTGTTCCAAGAAGGATACAGTATTTTTTTATTTTTTTATTTCAAACAACACTGCAAAAATACAGTCTGCTTATAAAGGTGCAGTTCCATAGAGGAAAGCAGTAAGTAAGTGGTAGCAGTCAACCTCTTCTCCTCCACAGGGAAGAACAGGAAACAAGGGAATGGAGATACTGATAAATATCTGTAAACCTTTTTACAGGAGGAAGCAAAATTCTCCATAAGGCCGATGTTATCTTCTGGAAGCCTTTTTTTATTTTAATGAGAACAATATCAGTCAGAAGGAACTGGAAACATGGTGATTTGATGCATGTAGATGTCAGCATCTGCCACTTACACCCTTACACCCTGAACTACAGATTTGCCTGTATAACAATAACACCTCAGGTTTTCCTTTTTCTTCTTGGTCCTGTACAGATGTGCCATTTAGTTACACACACTGAAAATCTCAAAGTACTATTTAAAAACAGGACGTCACATACTCTTCTGTAGAAGAGAACATTTCTAAGAGTGTCCTAATATTTTCTCATTATTCTGCTTCACTCCTTTCTTGCATTTGTTAAAATGCAAAAAAGGTGATTTTTTTTTTTTCCTTCATCCCTTATGGATGGTTTCCACCAGTACCCACAGATCTGCTTTATGGAATATATGGGGGGGAGGGTGGGCAAATATGTTATGGAAGTTGCTCTTAACTGTTGATGCAAGGCCAGGGACTGGATCAGTACAATGAATTACTTCTCTGTTCTCTTGAATGTGTACATTCATAAAACCTGGAGGAGGAGATTTGTAGACTGAAGATTAGATACAACCTGCATTGAACTGTAAATTAGAAACATGAAACACTTTCTGAGTGCTACATTCATGCTATTTTTTTAAAGTAATATTATAAACAGCAAACCAAACAAAAATTAAACTGTATCGATTACTCTGAAAGAGTCAAACATTCAATGATATATATAATCCATAGAAAAGCTGTGGTTTTCTCAGTCTTAATCTCATTCCTATTAAAGGGTATCTGCAACCGTCTGTTGAAGGCAATAATGAATTTACTGCTTCATAAACTCTCTCTGGGTACTGACACGACCCCATTTTCTAGCTGGGGGAGGAGGGAAGGAATGTATAACTGAGCTTCCGAACCTGCCAGTCAGGTTACTGAGTTCTGAGATAACAATTGCATTCTTGTTTGGAAATGAGAAGAAAATTCCTCTGTACATATGCACTTGACAGAGGAGGAAGGGCTTGAAATACACAGTCTGACACACAAGATATTGTGCTGCCCTTTACCTCAGTGTTGTCCTCAACATCTTTCTGCAGTACCGAGATGCAATTTTACTCTTGATACAGTATAATCATAAGATTTGTCATCAGTTCATTCAGTAAGTTCTTCTTTTTTCCAGTTCAACCCTGTGCTCACTTATTAATTCTGTTCCCTGGTACTTCCCTATAACTGTGCCAAAGCAGGAAATACATCCTGCTCAGGTTCAGATTCTTCTTGTCGTTCAGTGAGAATTTTAGGCAGACCTGAACAGCAGTGATTTGTATTGATCTAGCTTCCAAGCTTTTACATTGCAGATATTGAATTTTTAGACAGCTTTGCATTAAAAATAACCTCAAGAAAATAACAGCACATAGATTGTTATGCCTATGGATCTTTTTATCTTAACATCTTTCTTTCTCCTTTGTACTAGTGTCATTTTCTGTATTCCCACTCTTTCTCTACTTTCCACAAACCCAAACTCACCCCTTTTCCTCTATCCACTTCTAATTCTGTCAGCTGTTCATGTGTCATTATCTCTGAGGTGGCATTTGCCTAGTACCAAGACAGGCAAATGCACATACATAGCCAGATGCTTTTCATTATTGCTATTTACAAGGGAGACCAGAGCTATACATGTCACAGTTTGGAAACATCTTTTTGCGTACTGAATTCTGTGTATTTCTCCATCACAACCTTTTTTCACTTTGTTTAAGGATGAGCAGTTGAATTTTCAAACCCTGTCATCCCTCCATTAACACAACACGGAAGGTGTGTTTGGAAAGGGCAAATTCTCCTGCAGGGAATCGGTGGCTACCTTGGTATATTTTTATTGTTGTGAACTCAAAGGCTTGAATCTCTCATCAATGCCTAGCACACTGTCAGTCAGTTTTGCTCTGTACCAACTACTGTCCCTCTGTGGGACTTATGCTTTTTTCCTTCTATAACATGCAAAGAAAATCTTCCCAGCAGACTGCAAGATCTTTCAGCAGAAACAAAGCAAAGAAAAAAAACAAACAAAGAAACTTCAGGGCAATACCATTACAAAAACCTGCTTTCAACAAGGAGATAAGCTGTCACTTCTGTATTTCAAAATGCACATGATGTGCAAATGCAAATGTCAGAATTGCCTGTAGCATAAGCCCTAATAGGAAACAATATAAGTTTACCATACCTGAATGCAAAGATCAGTGAGAGAAAGACAAAAATAGATTATTTTTCTCTTAATCAGGAGGGCTGCCAAGTCAGTTGTGTTGGAACAGAAGAGAGAAAACTGACTTGCTTGCACACAAATGGGGACATAGTTATTATGCTGGGTTATGTAATGTAAAATAGATTCTTAATTTAAAAGAAAGGGCTGAGACAAAGTGCACTCCAAAATAAATCACTTTATCATGGTCTCTGATCAATAAATGAAATTTATAATATTAGAAAAGGTCTCTTTGCATTTGCAAATGAAAGATACACGACACATATACAATTCTTTTCTACCCATCACTGTAAATAATGGCTATTTACCAGTAGGATAGTTCCCAATTTATTTTTCTAATAACCTAGCCACTGAGTAGCCTATAATACTTACTGGTTGCGATTCATCCAGATCAATATCATATTGTCAAAACAATCCTTCAGTTTTTCCACAAAACAAAACAAGATAAAGTAGCATTGGCTGTATGGGGTCAGCACAAAGTGTTTCTCAAATTCCAGTTGCTATATAAACCCACCAACAAAGGTTAGGGTGCAGTCCACCTGATTTTGGCCTTCCAACAGACAGATTTTAGATTATTCCTCAGCTCCCTTCTCAGCCAGTTAACACACAAAGGGTCATAGATAGATTTTTAAGGTAAGTAAAATGAACAGCCATCCAAGCATGCCAATCTCTTATCATTGGTCATACAAGTCCTAGTATTCTGATGGCTGCTAACAGGTTCATGGTATCCTAGGTAGCCCAAAAGGACACCAGCAGAACTTTTAACTAAGTATTTTGGGAAGAAGGTTGGAAAGCACTCCCCTCCATTGGTGCTCTCTGCAGTTTCTCACAGAAGAAACAGATATTGGCTTAAGAATAATACTGAATGACTGTGAGAGAAAAGGTCCAGCAAGGACCCCTTGCATGTGGGTTGGCTTTCAACTTCAAACTTGAATCTGTGTCTCAGAAAACAAGGATTAGGATTAAAAGAATTAACAAAATTAAATGTTTCCCTTTGGTAGTTTATCAAACTTTGAGTAGAACGTGTCACGCCTTCAAATGTTTAACAAATCTGAGTGTTGTCATTGAACTGTTTTCAACTACTGGCTTTGAGATCTTTCATTAGCATGTTCATATGATAGAAATGATGAATCAACTCTAGAAACTCAGAAAAAAAAAAAAAAAACAAGCAAACAAATAATACAAAATGTAACTAGTAGAGTCGCAGTTTACAGGAACTTGAATCACCCTGTGCTAACAGCTGAAAGAAACTGAAACTGCTGGTACGAAGGAGTGCAGTTCACTTGTTTTAGTGGGTTCTGGGTGCTGACCATCTTTATGTATAGGAAAACTCTTCATTCATTGTGCTTGTTTTTTTTTGACCAGGATTGTGACATTTTACCCGAGTTCTCTGTGAATGGAACTGAAGAGGACAAACATTTTCAATCAATCTTATAGAAATAGAAATCCAGACTAATATTTCAAACCCCTCTTATCTTTTCATGCAAACTACATAGAAAACTAGATTAAAAGGAATATATATATCTTCCTCAATTTTGAATTAACAACAGAAACATACTTTAATCAATAACAACTAGTACTTCATTCTAAGATAGACAACAGTGCCTGTTTATGATTCAAAGGAATCTTATGTGCTGTCAAGGAAATATTCAAGGTAAGCAGGTTAGCAATAAGGTTTCCTACAGTATCTAAAACATTTATTATCTGAAGACACAAAATAATTGCACAATTTTATACTGTAGGTTTTGTAAGAGAAAGCAAATAAAGAAAACTCAAATGTTTTCTGTCACCTAGACAGGTGTTACTGCATGCTAACAGAAGAAATACCAAAAACCCATCCAGAGAATAGAAGCAAACTTTATTCACTAAGCAGTCATTTGACATTCCTTTTTACAGAGCCTCCCCCTTGGGCCAGGGTGTCTGTGATAAAGATAAGCTCACACTGTAAATGCTTGCTTTATATCCAGCTATGTTGAACTGTGCTAAAAGCAATATTTGCAGTTAACATTACTGTGCAAATTTCTTGCCATTTTAGAGATAGCTAGAAAGACAACATTGCCAATGTTTCTTTCATACTAATACTTCTACCCAAACTTCTCATACAAGCATTCTATATTTTAAATGCTTCTCGAACTGGAAAGTTTTTTTTTTTCCTTTTTACCAATTACTTACCAGTGAGAATATGAAAAGCAAAATCTCAAGCATGGATTTGAATGCAAAGCTAAAAATCATTAGCTCCTCTTTTTTTTTAAAAAAAAAAAAACTTTCAGAAATACCTATGTTTACCAAATTTTATTTTAGACAATTTCATTTTCATGCAACAATGAGCGTGAAAATAAGACAATGACTCCTCACAGTAACCAAAGGTGTTCTTACAACTGGCACTACTGAAATCATCCAAGAAAAAAGCATAGGACACAGCTATGTTCAACCTCTATTATAAATGCAGGTAGACAGAAATGAAGTGACCCACTTGCTTTCACTTTCGTGGCTGCAACTGTCAAACTTGGAGATCCATGTGTTCTTTCCTCAGATCACTAATGGCTTTTCTATGGCACATTAAATCTACTGACATGTAAAAAGGATCTTGTTTAAGTGACACCAGCCCAAAGTGCAGCAAAATAATTGATAGCTTCCCTTCTACTAACTTCATTAATCAGCTTTAAATTTCTGTTTAGCTGTTCTTGAGAAATTTTTCTTCAAAATTTGCTTAAAACTATATGGCCAAAAGCACACAAGAATCTAAAGCCTACTACCAAATCTGTGCTGTCCACATTCGCAGAGATGATCATGTTTTTATCCTCACTTGTAAGCACAAACTGTTTAGGCATCTCAGAATCCAATTTTGACTTACAAACACACAGCTTGCTTTCAGAAATATGCTTGCATGTGTAATTAAAAGATATGGGGTAATGCTTACAGCTCCTGCCAAGGCATTCAGCAGAGAGCACCCTGGAGAAGGAGATGAAAGCAACTAGAGCAGTAGCCAGACAAATTGGAATATGGGGCAGAAACAGCAGGAGCCAGGAGCAGATAAAAGGTTAATGCAACAGTTGTGAGAGCAAGATGGGAAATGTATCCCAGGCAGAGCTTAAAACAGGTCCTGAGATTCACATGAAACAAACTGGTGAGTGTGAATTATGAAGATATAGTTCTATCTTGGGACTTTTGGCAAGCTTATAAATCATCTTTGCTTTTCTCTCATGGTTTATAATATCACTGGAACACCTCGATGGAAATATAAACTCCTAAGTGAGATATCTGTTATTCATTCTCTACCTTGTAAGTCATGCTTGCTGTAAACAAACATTCACTGGCTAAGCATACATCTACTCATATTTGAACTCAAGGACCTCCAGTGATGAAAAGCATAACAATAATCTGCAGTTTGCCAAGCCCACCACAATACTTCGTCAAGGCATTGGACAGTGGGAGGATGGGGGGCCAGAGGAGAGAAGAGAGTTATTTCTGTGCATGTCTGCAAGAAAAAGAACACGGTCAGGTGCAGGGTTAGGTTAGGCATAGGAGAAATGAGGAAAATCCATTTTCAGAGACTTGCAGTTACACAGCTCCAATTAAAACCAGTGGGAGATGTTTGGCTAAATTCCATGCAACACTGAAATTTGAGGGGAAAGTTTTCAGCCATTAACTGTGATACAGTTTAGTTTGAAAGCTTAATGAGAGAAGGAAAATAGCATTTGGGGGGCAAGGTATTTGCATAGCCACTTCTTCTGCAGGTGTCTAATTGGTAGCGATACAGGTTTCATTAGAATACGCAGCAGGTTGTGGAGCAATCTAAAATGCCACTGAAGATAAATGCATTTTGTTATCAGCAAATGTAACTGCTTGCACTGGAAATCAACAGTGGAATATATCACACAATATCCATCCTGCATACTTCATTTCACTCAGTTCTGTGGAGAAATTGGAATACACAAAAAATTAACACCTTGCATGTTGGAGAGAAGTTACTTTAAAAGCCACAAGGATGGAAATGTAAAGTGGTGGGGGGGAGGGAAGCAAACTATCCACTTTATTAGTGCAGCGTTTACTGCAATCCTTGCTGGAGAATCCTTGCTGGCAACAGAACCACCCCCTGAAGCTAGTGAGCCTTTGTATTTTTAAGACACGGTGTGAGAAGGTAAGCTGGGCTTTTACCAAATCCTCTGTGTGGGAAATTAATTCCTAAATAAGCTATTCTCTTCCAAAAGTGTGGTATCTTTGCATGGAAGATATTAAGTATTTCCGCCTGGGCAGAAAATGGTTATTGTCTAGGATTGGATAGAAATTACAAGTCACAAACCACGAGGAAATACTGGTTTTGGGAAACCTCTGCCTCCCAGCTCTTTGTTAAAACTTAGTGTGATTGTAAATACGTATCTGTAAAACAAAGGGAAATAAATGCAGTACTGCAGAGTATTAAACCCCCAAATACTAAAAAAACAACACCAAACCAGACAAAAAAAAAAAAACATTTAAAAAATGAAAGCAAAAGCAGCCTGCTAACCAAATCCAAAGTGAAATACAGGAAATAGGGAAAAGCACACAGACGCTGAATTAAAACATTCTAAAAAAAACAACCACCTTCTAACATTAGAGTTATCTTATATTCCTTAGCCTTTAGGGATTTTTTTTTTCCCTTCAGACTTTAAATAATGCACAGGACTATCTTCTCATCCTGTGCTTATACAGACCTTACAGACATTAGCAGGAAACATCTTGGTCCATGACTGACACTGCCAGGCAATTTGCTTACTGCATAATCAATGAAAAAACAAGTGTTATAATTAAGAAACATACAAGAGAGTTTGGCTAAGCAGATTACTACACCAAAGAATAGATAGAGGGCTTACCCTTATCCTGGGCTTGTTAGCAAATCCCAAAGGGAGGGATCTCCAAAAAGAGATACTTCCCTACTGCTAGTCAGCCGTTAAATGGGGTCTAGGAGAGGTAGAGCTGAGCTCCACCCCTCCCAGCAGCACAGGTGAATTGCCTTCACCTGTGCTCCCAGGGCTGACTCATTGCTTGCCTCAGGTGATCAATCAGAGGTTCAGGCCGTGACTCAGCAGTTCCCATATACTTACACAGAAAAGAGATGTCATTAACAAAAAAACTGTGAAGTAACCTAGCAATCAGAAAAGATGGAGTCATGTGGCATTCTGGATGATACAGAGGAATTTTATTTTTATTTTTTAGAGATGATTATCTCAGGTTTAAAAAATTCTCTCTGTTCTCTGCATATTATATGTGACCACTAGCCAAGAGTTTCCATCAGGAATGTGATTTCTTACACGCAGAGTGAAGGTTTGCTTACATTTCCAGTAATATATACTTTTTTTCTTAAGGAAGTGCCTAGATATTTATAACAGAGAGACAGGCAAGCAGCTAACTGACCGCTTTGAAGAATGCCTCAGCACAGAGATGGAAAACCTGACAGATGTGTTGCATCCACACTCACTCTCAGGAATCAGGGCTGCTGATGTTTCTCCTGGGCCTCCTGGCTGCCAAGCAGTAAAAAACCATCAGAGCTAAATATGCCATCCACTTTGAGTTCCCCCCAGTCTGAAGATTAAGTGAGAGGTTCTTAGTTCGCTACCACCAGCATATCTGTGGGTTTTCCATTCTTCTCACTAATCACCTGCCTGCTGAGACCTGCCACAGATCCTGCACATCATCTGTCTTAGGAAAATGGTTACTTTCAATTACAACTTTTGTTTCACATAAACTGTGTGTGTGTTCTTGAATCTGAATAAATATGTAGAGCTCTGTACTTATCTATGTATACCAGGAGCTACTTTAGAACAGTTTTGGAAAAAAAAAAAAAAGTTTCCAACATCTTACTGCTTGCCTGTTATTTTCCTCTCTTTCTGCCTAACTCCTTTTCTTCTACTGAATTTTTGAGCCCAATTGCAGATATTAACAAAGTCTGACAGAGATGTCTAGATATTAAACTCATACAAATTTCATGAAGATATGAAATGGGAAAGAGGAGCCTATTACTATGCTCTCTGAAAAACCCAAAAATGAGTATACAGTCATTTTTCCTAAGGGCTGGCTTGGTGGATCACCAAGGTGTTATGCTTTGCCTGAGTGCTTTTTTTTTAATTTTATTTTATTTTATTTTATTTTGTTTTATTTTATTTTGGAAAACTTAGGTATTATCATAAATGAGAAGTGAGTGTCAGTAATTGAGGTAAGATCTGAGAATTATTTATGATAGCTGAAGAAAGGGAGAGAGTACTGTGGAAGAGTACATTGACAGGACAGAGGGTAGTGGCAGTGATCATGATTGTGAAGGATACAAAATCATAGGAAATCAGGTCTTGGTTGTTACTGTGCACATTCAACAATTGGTTTTGTATTTGCTGATTTATATTCTATCTTTTTGGGATTCTGCTCTTTGCATGGGGTTTCCCAAGTCTATATTCTGAATAATGGAAGTATACAGCCTCCATTTATAGTTGCCAATATGATACAAATGTCTCCAACTCCGTGGAGGGCTGACTATAGGAACAAACTTTCCTTGCCCTAGCATTGCAGTAGAACACTAAAACATAAATATTTATTGCTTTTGTTAACTTTGGAGAACAACTGTTTTGATGAATTTAGTCATGCTGCAAATTATCCCTGAGCAGGCTATTAAATCTTTGCATTTGTTTATTAGCAGTAGCTCATATGTACCATTTTTAACCTCCTGTGGAATTTATTCATAACTGGTCAATATGATTATTTACCATTTACTCTTTGTGCACTTTGATTAATCACCAGAATCAGATAGCATTATTTCTGCTCCAGGAATGGATGACCTCTGTATTATAAGCAGGAAAAATATCTTGTTTGTTAATGAATTATACATGAATATACAGTTTTTGATGACTCCTGTGATAAAGGCAAAAAAAGGCATTAATACAGAGCCACGATTCCTTCTATTAACTGTGAATACCCTACAGATCCATTCTTTCTAGTATTTCTGATTCATTCCCTTCCCTTTACTATTCTTGTGAATAAAGTCTTCCTTGTACAAATGTTTGTGAATAAAATCACTGTGAATGTGACTCAAATAAATCAGCAGCAATAGCATACAGGCTTGTTGCTTCATGCACCTCCAATTTAAACAGAGTAGGAGATTAATTCTGCTGGCTACGTAGACGAGCTCAGGTTCCCAAATTAAGAAAGCTAGAATCCCTATTAAGTTCATGTAGAGAGAGAACTAGAATTTTTCACATTCTAAGTTACTCAGGAAGCCCAGGTCTACATTGTTTATAAGTACATAGTCTGAATATTTTAAAGTATGCAGTGCACTTGAAAAATGTAAAGTATGCATAGTGCTAATTTTCACGAATCATAGATACATCTTTTCTTACTGTGTGTATAGAACAAGAGATAAACAAGAGCTTGAGGGGGATTTTTTTTTAATGTATCTATATTAGATTCCAAGAAATAACACTAGATGCATCAGAGATTACACAGAGGAACTAGTTTAAAAATATATATATTAATTATACTGTCATAAAATATATGAGACTTGGGGAGCAATATAACTTGGAATGAAAGCAATAAATTGGAACAAAAAATGCTTTAAAATGTGTAATTATCATGCATTAAGCTGAAAAAACAAGAGATAGAAATATCCATGCTCTTCAAAATGTCAAGTTGAACTCCTTGCTGTGAGCCAGGCTGCTTAATATATGGGTGGCTTTCAGCTCTGAAACTCTAATGCATAAAGGACAGCACAACAGGATGTTATAACTTCATGAAGATACTAAAATATAATATTTTATTAACATTAAATCATTTACTGGTATTTCTGAAGAAATATATTTTTGAATTTTTGTACCTTTACCAGATAAACAAAAATCAAAATGTCACCTGCCTGAAACCACTGCTCTGCTCAAGGTCTCTGTGCTCAGTAATATAAAACCAAACTGGTTTATTTGTTTGTTAATAAACACATCTTGCTAATCTGGGTTTCTTTTGTTTCTTATCTTGCAGCTCCTGGAAATATGGGAGAATCTGTCAAAAAAAGCCAAACCAAACCCAAAATCCCAACCTTTAAATCCTTGCTTCAATTTCAGCTTTTTGTCAATATAATAACTAAAAAAAAGGACAAAGTTTTATTCACTGAGGGCTACATGTAATTCACCTTGCTGTCTTTGCTGTTGAGAGGTACAATTTTGTCACTATTGCTTGTGCTGAGCAGTGCCTCATATTATGAAAACTATCCCTGAAGACAGCATGAGCAATTAGAATCAGAGTCAAAACCAGCCAGGTAGAACACACTCAAACGTTGTAATCCCTGCTTCTAAATACAGCATTGACTGCAGGCCGTGGAAGCCCAGATAAGTCGGCTCTCTCTCTGTCTCTCCTTTTTTTGTCTCTCTCTCTCCCCCCCCCCCTTTTTTTCTAAGGACAGTTTGATAAAAGTAATCAGTTTAATCAGTGACCTTGCTTCCAAGACCTAGGTTACTGGAGATGATTTTGTTTGCATATGTAAATGTAATTATTTCCTCTCTGAATGCAGTTGGCTGCAGCCCAGACCTCTATATGTAGACTGAACACTGATAGGGATTCAGGTAAGATTTTGAAAGCAGCTGCCATACAGATTTGTCATATATGTGTCCACAGATAATTCTCCCTTTAAGTGTACATCTAATTAAGGCTCCACCTGTGGATTTACAGTATTATTCACTAGCCCTCAGAATACAAGAGGAAGTAGGAGATGCTGAATGTCACCAGTATTTCAGGAAATGGCAGAGATCTCCATGAAGAAAAGGCACTAGGTTACAAGAAATGCAGATTTTCAAGTGAGAGGGGAATGTTACGATGATTTTTCCTAATAAGAACAGGACAGAGAATTTCAGACAGTTTCCCAGTACATACTGTCCAGTAGAGTTTGTAGGGAATTCACAATACATAGAATAGTAACTTAACTACTTCAAGTGATAAGTGCTCCTCCACATCTTTAAGGAACATTATTTCTATTCTATTAGTAAGCACTTTAAATTTATTTAGTAAGAACCTAAAATCATTAGCTTTCACTATAACTTTTTTTCCTGTAAAGAAATAGCTGCTAGACTGCTGTGCAGAAATATGCTAGATTGTTTTTATTTTTCGTGAACAAACTGAAGAGATTGAGTTTCCTCCATTTCTTGCTAAGTTTTATTAATCATTATTTCCCCGCACTTCTCTTGTTGTTTCCCATACTTTTAAATGTACGCAACAAAACTACACTCAGGAGACTAAAAGCAGTTCACAAATGAAACATTTAATATCCATAGGTCAAGTTTATCCTCAGAGCTACAGTGTCTAAACAAGTCATTCTCTTATCTCTGGTGTCTCCAAATTCTTTCCATCATATGCAATCCAAGATATTCCTTCCCATCTCACAGGAATAACCTACATCTCTTTTTTTTTTTTTTTTTTTTTTTTTTTTTTTTTTGCATGACCTTGGATTTGGCACTGTTTGCATTTTTCAGATGAGCCCATTTCACCAAGAAATCTAGATTAATCTATAAAGCTGACTTGACCTCATCATTATTTATCAGTCAAGCTAGCCAAAACCCATTGTTTTTCAGTTGTTAGGAATTTTGTTTGCTTATAATTTAGTTTCAGTCCTAATCAGATCCCAGTCCATGTCCAAATTAGACACTGAACTAGCAGAACTAGCAGACTTGCCCTAGAGCTCTAACCCAACAAATGACCTCTTACAGCCTATAATAAAACTAACGTTCTTGCCACTGTTTGCTGTAAACCTGGCAGGAACATCATTTCCCTGAAAATCCACCTATTTGGTATCCTTACAACCATAAAAATATGAATGTGTTTGCTTTGTTAACTACAGAGAGAGGAAAACACAATGAAGTTTTAGAGAAATCATGTCTACACCTCAAATTCAAAATTTGTAACAACTCAGCATCTCAAATTGGAGGCATGGTCTGAACCTGTTGAGAAGAAAGTTTGCAGAGATACCTGACTTTAGCTTGCTGTATTGTCTCTTCTGTAGGATAGCTGGTAAACAAAGTTGTGGGCAACACTGGGTATTAATGCCATACAAATCTCACTGCCAAAACTGTGTAATATTCTTAAAAAGGAAAAGTTAAACATGAGATGTTGTTAGGAAATTGCCTTGGGGAATGAGTGTTTCTAGGGGCTTATATTAGTGGTTGGACACAGCCTGGCATTAGAATAAATAGAATAGGATAGTATAGTCCAGTAGGAAGAGACCTATAAAGATCACGGAGTGCAACCACCTAACCACTTCAGGAAAAAACAAAAGTTACATCATGTTATTGAGGACATTGTCCAAATGCCTCTAGAACACTAACAAGCAGGATACATCAATCAAATCTCCATGAAGTCTGTTCTAGGTTTTGACCAGCCTCATCGCAAAGAAATGTTTCCTAATGCCCATCTGACCCTCACCTGATGCACTTTGTGCTGTTCTCAGCCTGCCACAGGTGACCAGAACCAAAGCCCAGCATCTCCCTCTGCTTCCTCTCCTCAGGCAGCTGCAGACAGTAGTGAGGTCATCTCTCAGCCTGCTCTTCTCTATGCTGCCAACACAGTCATAGAACATAATGCTCAAGCCCAGTGTATGCAACTGGGTATGAATCCTGACTACTGTTGAACCAGAGGATAGTGTCTTATCTATAGTTTATTCATGAAGGTAGTCTCTTTGCACCATCTCACAACAGAAAATTAAGCTTCCCAAACCATGAGATATCCAGAGATACCCAGACACACCCATCAGTCTTTCTATACAACCTGCCTGTATATTGAGTTATACCAACAATAATATGCATTAGCTAGGTCTTGTTACTGTGCATATAGAATTTTTTTGTTGTTGTTGTTTTCTAAGTTAGTGATTTCAAATCAGTAACTTCAGATGCTATTTTCAGTGCAAAAATAATGATATGGCTGACTGGAATAGATGCTGTATATTAACCTTTAATTTACTCCAGGCATAATAGCTTAATCTCAGACACATAAAAGCAATCCAGCTCTGAGCGCTGCTGTTAGGAAGATACTTTCTTCAGTCAGAACAGCTAGAATACACAGCAACTAGCATACAAAGAAACAAACATGTGACTTTGGTTTCACCTTGACGATGACTTGATTTTCCTCTTATCCTGGAAATGATTTGTCTTTCCAATTAGAATAAAAGAAAATGTTCCTAAATAGAGACCTAAGAAAAGTAGATGCATACTCTACACACATTTACGTATGTATTCTGGACTGTATTTGGAATGTGGCACTGCATGGTGTTTTAAATGATGTTGTGAATTACATGGTTCATAAAACTGCAACAGAAATTGTCTGAGGAAGGCTTGGTTGTAAATAATAAAAGTTGTCTTTTATTTTTTTTCTATCTAGCTGTTGACAGAAGCTTGTTAACTTAAAAGGAGAAGCTGCATTTCCACGAAACCAGATGTATAAATATTTTAACAACATCATAGATGTTTTCCCTGGTGCTGCAGCACGTGGTAGCTTCAGCTTCTAAGCACACACACGTACACACGTATTTCAGCTGGGAGGGAAGGTAGAGAAAGAAAGCGAACATGGTTCATGGTTAAGAGGGCAGGTAGGGCTTGGCCAGATGAGAAAGCAAATGAGTCTTTACCAAGTGATCAGCTTAGAGCTTTAGCTACTTTTTAATTCCTTTGTTTAAGAAGACCCTCTGGGTGCTTTTGGGCATTCAATCTAAGGAGCATTAACAAGGGCCCATTATAATTATTAGTATCTACAAGTGTGCCTCATCCAGAATCATTTGTAAATACAATGGCAAACCTTATTTGAAAGAAATGGAGCAAGGCAGAGAATTCTGCTTGCAAAATACGGAGTTGCTGCTAGGTGCTCCTAGTTTCCAAGCATTTAATCCATCCTTCATGTACAATTCAGTGTGCTTTGGAAACAAGAAGAAGAAAACTTATTACTATATTATCAATGTATTTGTAAACCTCACTGAAGGAAAGCATGCTGCTCTAGCATTAAGCATGAGAAAAATGCCCTGGATATTTTTATAACACAATTTAAATGATCACTTGCTAGGCTACTACACAAGACAGAAATAACTTCTTATGTGAAAAATGTAAAGCTTTATAGAAGAAAATCCTTGCATTCATATTTGTGTAACATTCGGCTTTGCATTTACTTGTCCCAAGAGTGGTAATTGTATCACTCTCACAGGATGGCCTTTCCCTCCTCAGGGCAAGTCAGCAGCTTTCACTGATATGACACAAGCTCCACAGTACCCAGGAGGTCTCTTTGGTCCGGTACTCCGTCTATGCAAATGAAAGCCTTTATAAAGCAAAACCTCTCTGATTTTCACTTCACTAAAACGTACCGACCATAAAATTATACAAAACTAAAAAAAGGCAGTGTTTTTTTTTTTTCTTTTGAATTTTTCATGGGATTTAGGGTCACTCAGCTGTATTCATATCTCAGAAAAGAAACAATGTTTTCAACATTGCAAACTACAAAATACAATGAGGACTCTTACCCCATATAGTTGACAATAAGTTTTATTTTATGAACAAGAATCTGGTTTAGCAAGTTAAACAACAGTTCTTAAATATTAATAAAGCATACTTTTCCCCTACTTCAACCCAAGAAAATATAAGGTTTTTGATTCAGTATTGCAACGTCGGTCTTTTAATGCTTATGACTTCTGATTAATTATTGATTACATTTTTCCTAAATAATGTATTTTCATCAGTTAAAAAAAAATATCAGGAAATCACGGTAAGAATTTCTGCTGCTGGTATGAATCTAGAGTGTGTGGTCATGTACAATTAGAAAATAGAGCACTGCTAACACTGACATAAACATTTTTGGAATAATCAATAGAGTGTCCCTTGAGGGTCCTGCCTGGGCTGTGGTCACCTTACTCCCACCTCATGATCTCATCCTGGAGCAGTTCTGCTCTTGTCACTCCTGGCCTGTACCAGATGCAGTCTGGTCAGGTACAGCTCGTCTATGAGAAAGCACAGTGCTGGTAGATGACATGCATGCTTTCTAGTTGCAGATTTTTAAGATGTTCAGTTTTGTCTTAACGTCTGTTGCCTGCATTGTATAAGAATGCGTAAGACTAAACTACAATTTTCATCCAAAATTGCTGTCTGTTTACAGGGATACTGCAATTGCCTACCATTACAGTACCATTACAGCTGTTTACAACATGTAGACTGCTTTCTAGCCACCCAGCTGCCTCCCTCAACCTTTCTTCATAACCTCTGCTTCTCTCCATTCCTGAGAATTTATTTTGTTCTTAAATATCTTAACTAACTTGCTGATACGAAATATTTGAGCATGGAGTTAATTTAGCAAAATGATTTTCACTCTCAACCTTTTTTTCTTTAGTAATCAAAACCATTCTTCAGCTATGCTGAACAAAACAATATCCTTTCCTGTTTGGTGTGCTATTGCAGCTGATGAGGAACTGCTCTCAATCTATGATGCTTCCCCTATTTTCATCCTTGAATTTGGTGCTTGGCCCTTGAAGCTCAGCCTGATGTCTTTCAGCGTTGTTTTATTTGAATTACTGCTGAATCAAGCAGGATTCCTTGATTCTCAGCTCCTTTGCTGTTAAAGGGTTCCCGCTGAGCCTGACATTATCTCAGCAGCTTCTTTGTACTGTCTGTGATTCCTGTGATGGAATTGTACAGTACTCTTTAGCATAATAAAATCCTTGGTCTTTTTGGTCATTTCTGGTACATTTTGTGGACGGTCCAACTTTTACAATATTTGTGTTTATAGGCATTCCCCCTCTTAGAGCAGCTAACGGTGCTTGTTTACATACAGAACACACTTTTTCCTGTATGATCTGGACATTGTGAACATTGTGGGCTCAGAGAGACATCTTCTACATGTTCTGAGAAATTGTTTAGGAGCAGTGCAGAATCTTATTCTAAGTGAAAGTTTTTCAGTTTCCTTGCACTATATCCTTACTACTTGTTAGTGAGCTGCGCAGACCTCTTATAATTATTCTTTTTCAGTTTAAGAATATTCTGGTGCTGCACTGAAATTAAATATATAGACTGCTTTGTCCAGCTCCCTACCAGCTATTGCTGCTGCTGTTTGCAGAAGTCAACAAATATCCTATTTATCAGCACTCTGATAAATAGATCAATGTATCACATCTGCTTACTGGCCTCAGATTATTTTCCTTTTATAAAGCATTAGCACTTGGCCTTACTCCTCCCCTATAAAACCTCTGCTTTTCAGTGTCACAGTGGTTACATTGTTGCTGCCTCCACAAACAAGCTGGAATCAAAATTCTCACTGATCTAGTAACGCCATTACAAAATACAGCAGCAGAATGGAAGTCATCTTCTGTAATGGATGTGATGTTTTGGAAGAATGCAGCAATCAGAGAATATTATATTGACATATGACAGATGCTATAGATACATGAAATATTCTTATATATTGAAACTATTGCATCACTGTTCTAGGAGTGTTATATGTATTTCTGCATGTATATACGCATGTGTTCCAGTGCCCGTGTGTTCTCTGTTCCTATAATTAGTCTGATAATTCTGATAAACATAATAGATACTGCTTTGGTGAGATAGAGGACATGAACCCAATTCAATCTAAGGACAATTTGCTCCTACAGTCCTGCCAGGCAGTGTTAGGAAAGTGAGACATGCTTCTCCACACAAGGCAGCAAGGCTGCTTATTGCTCTGCTATCTGTTTCCTCTGTTGTTGCATTCTGAAGAAATTGGACTGTGGTCTGAAAGCCTGGCAGTTCCTGGGCAACTTGACACTGTGCAAGATTCTGCTGCCGATGCTGATGCTGAGGCACCAGGCCTTTTGGAGCAAGCAGAATACAAGAAGCCCTACCGGAATGGCTGGCATTATTTTTCACTCTATTTTCACCACAGAATAGTGAGTGGGCACTTCCTTCTAATCATACTGATTTTGATGATACACATAATGGACCATTTGTGCCAAAACCTTTAGGGTTTCTCTCTTGCTGCTTGAGCATCTGAAGCCTAGACACTCACTCTTGTTTTGCAGCAGAGATTATCATCTTTAAGTATTACCCTGGGTAGCCCAGTCCTTGGTTTGGAATCAGCCTAGTTTGTTGCTTTGAAATAGTCTTCCCTAGAAACTGACATCACAAATCTCACAATTGATCTTGTCTCTGCCACAAAGCTTACTTTGTATTCTTCCAAAAGGAATGGTACTGTGTAGTTTTATCAAGAAGAGAAAGCTAAGGGGCAACATTAGAAAGTTAGCATAGACGTAAAGGGTCAGGCCAAAGATGTATCCTGCCTCCTGCCCTGATTGTCTAAGTGGCCAGAAGCAGATGTCTTGGGAGGCAGACAGAGAGGGACAAGTATATTACCATTATTTCTTGAAATACTCTTGCTGCACAGTGTTCACTATGTGTTTAGTAATCCTCAGAGAATTTCTGTTTCATGATAACAGTGTTTTCATGTAAAAAGTAATGAAAACTGGAATAATTTATCTAGAGTGATGGCAAACATAGCTATCAATAATCTTTTGAGGTCCATTCCTGGTTGCAGAATAAAACAAATTATTTAAACAAGTGGTATCATTCTTGTCTTTATCAATGAAATCTCTTTCACCTAATCTTATAACATCACATTTAAATATAAACTAATTGAAGATTTTTCTTATGAAAGTGGAGATAAATCATCTCTGACATTTTTTAGGATGGAATGAACTGCTGGCAAGAAGTCTGTTCACTACAGAAGTTTGGTGGGCACCCAAAGCCAAATGCAGATCAGTTTTCCCTAAAACACAGACCAGATTCAACCTGTTCCTTCCTGTCACGTTTGCTAGTCATTTGGTATCATAACATTATTTCTGTCCATGCTGTCTTCCTGACTTCCTAATCTTTCCTCTGAAAGTGGCAGTAATGAACTTTATCTTCTTATTTTCATTTTTATGCTTTCACCCCTAAACTGGCTACAAATGTCAGTTTAATTCTTGTTACCACCACTTTCCTGTTTATGCAACATTGGTTTGTTTTCCTGGAAATAAGCATTACAGGTAGTCTAAGACTTTCTACATTTCCTGCTGTTCTGTTCCAGTATGTTGCTTTATTCTCCTATTAATCACCTTCTCTTCCTTGCTGAGAGCACTAGTAGACAGATCTCTTCTACTCTGTTTCATGCACTGTGCACTAGCTAATTACATTAGAAGACTTGTGCTTTATAATTCTGAATTGTTTCTTTATTTATGAATTCTATTCACATAAGTGTTAGAAATACAGGAAGAATTTGAGCCCTGGAAGCACAGACTGGTGTTCTGCCATTTCCTCCATACAGAAATCCCATGAAGGTCAACAAAGGAAAATGTGAAGTTCTGCCTTTGGAAAGAAGTAACTCCTAGCACCAGTACATGGTGGGAGAGAAAGCTGCCAGTAGGTCAAGGCAGATGATCCTTCCCCTCAGCTCAGCACATTTAGAGTGCTGAGTGTAGCTCTATCTCCTCTAACACATCCAGTATAAGAAAGTTATGGACACACTAGAGAGAATCCAACAAAGGACCAGAAAAATGATTATGGGATTGGAGCATCTCTCTTATGAGGAAAGATTGAATGAGTTTATGTTCAGAGATAATCTTATCAATGTTAATAAATACCTGAAGGGAGGGCATAAAGGGGACAGAGCTAGGCTCTTCAGTACTGCCAAGTGACAGCACAAGAAGCAGTGGGCATAAAATGGAACACAGGAGACTCTCTCTGACTATCAGTCAGATATTTTTTACTGTGTGGCACTGAGAGGCTGTGGAATGTCCTCCTTAGCGATCTCCAAAAGTTAACTAGTTGTGGGCACTGTCCTCCTGCTCTGGTGTTCCTTTTTGGGCAAAAGTTGGAGCAGATGGTCCTGCCATCCTCAACCAGTCTGTGATTATGTCATTCAAACTGTTTCTATTATTTTATCTCTTAGAACCCCCCACAAGTGGTGACTATCTTTGAAACACAATACGAATGGAGATCAAGAGTAACATCAGCATTCATGTAATGTCAACCTGCAATCTCAGCCTTTCTTCCTTTGGAAGAAAGAAAAGAAAAAGGAAAAAAAGAGCTATTTTTTACTTAAAACAATCGTATCAAAGAAGCTCATCTGTTTTACAGTGATTTCTTTACAATATTTTTATTTTGTATCCAGTACTTCTCTAGTGAGTAAAATACAAAAAAGTCTGGAGACAAGGACTTTGACTGAGTATTTTTCCCTTTCTAAGGGAGTAAACTAACCTTTTGACTAAGAAGTTCAGTCTTTTTTGTTTTCTTTTTAGGGCCTCATAAATCTTGAATACTTGGTTACTCTGGGGCCCAGCTTTGTTATTCCCACTTATTTCCTAGCTATTCTGTGCCCCACTTAGTTGATAAATTTTCCATGAAAGCAGCAGATTAAGATTTGACACCCTGAAATCTGGTGTAGAGACTTCTGACTTAGATTTTACATCAACTGAGAAAAAGCTTTAATTATTACACTATTTGTAAAAGATAAGGTCTAGTTTCATTACCCAAATATCATTTTCCAGTGGCTGACTTTCTAAAATGACTGAAACACGGTCTACTGGGCATTTATCTAAATTCTGTACTCTTCAGTTTGAATAAATTGCAATGCTTATTATTCTGTCCTCGGTTATACACCCATGTTCCCACATAATTTTGTTTCTTACTCCTGTGTTTTTACTATCTATTTATGTTTTTACTTATTAAAGCTCTTTATAGGTTAGAAGAAACACATTACTTTGGATTGTAAAAATAATTTTAAATATTCAGACATTTTATATTGCTGCTTTAATTTTTATTTTAGAATTGAAGCTGGAAATTTTCCTTTTGAAACTATAAAACTGGCCAGAGTAAAATGGTCAAAATTTTTCTTCTTAAACTGGCAGATTTTTGTAAACAAAGTGGTATATGAAAAGAAATAATGCTCTAAATTTTGTCTCCTGTTGAAAAAAATAAATGTTAGGATAAAAGACTTCACTTAGTGTCAGTCAGCATTCCTCCTGTTTATTTGTTTTATTCATCTAAATACTAAAATATATCACACAATAAGAAATAAGAGGAGCAAAGAAGAATAAGAATAACATTGGTCTTGCTGAGTTTTTGGAAGTTATCATTTATAAAAATACAGGTTCCAAAACCAGCATGGCTTAAGTGGAGAAATAACAATATTTAGGAAGGTTCATGCGATGAAATTTCTATCAAAATACCTTACAGCTGCTGTCTATAGTTCCTTTCTAAATTGTAGAGATTTGCTACATACACGGCAAAGTTACTTGAGCATTTGTGAAGTAAAAAGCCTGTAAAGAAAAAGTGTCCACCCCTCTCAAAAACCTCCTCAGCACAGACCCTCCGAATTCACATTTGACTGTGCAATTGCAACATATCTATTGATCACAATCACATATGACAATACAGGACTACACTTTAACAGATACCTAGCCAGCAGGTCTCCGTATTACTTTTTAGGTCAAATGGAGCATCTTAAAGGGGAAATGTGGATGTAAAACCTCCTTGTTTCAATATCTGATCACCATGTCTTCTCTTGCACCATTCTGGGGCACTGAAGAGTAGTTACATTCTGTCATTGTCCCTGTGAACAAAGTGGCAATGGTACAAAGAAGTTGTACTCCAAATTGTTTCAGATTTTTCTTAGACAATGTCTAACATGTTTTCTGCCTCTCAGTAAAAGTGTTATCACTTTTATCCTGTAGGCAGATGAGAAATTCCCTTCTAGCTGACTTGAAAAATAGAGTAAGAGTCTTTACAGAGCAAGCATTGTTAAATGAGTTTGCCACCAACATTTAAGAGACCGGCATATAAGTGACCTTATATTCTCAGCACAACCAATATTCCTTAACTCTGCATCTCTACCTTTTCCCCTCTCTGTTATTGAATTCCAGAAAGATGTGCAAAGACATTAATATCTCAGCTGGAACAACTAAGACTGAATATTATTGAGTTTTCTTATTAAATGTGGCATTTTCATTAAAATGCCTTTCTTTTTTTTCTGAAAAATCACGATGCTGTATTATCTGTTCTGATACAAGAGCATTGCAGAAAGTGCCTAGGAGGTAATACAGCTTAGGAAAACAATTAAATATGATGGCTGGCCAAAGGCAATTTATACATTTGTTTCCTTCTTGGCAGGTTATATTTTTAGCAACAAGTTCTGCACCTGAAGCATCAGTGCATTACTTTCATAGTGACAGAAGGGAGAGAAAGGCTGTTTTGTGTAATCCCATCTTACAAGGATGGGTGAGTCTGTCAAGAACAGGAGTGAGATGTTTGTGTTAAATTCAAAGTACTGTCATGTGAATGTAAAATCTACTTCAGCAATACGAGCATGGAATAATCAAAGAAAAGTGAATGACAAACTGTGAATGTGGCTCATGGTTTAGTACAGAATTACAGACATTGCCTCTCTACAAATTTTGTGCTCATCTGAAAACTTTAGGCTATGTACACATATTGCTTCCTTTCTTCTATTGAATCTCAGTACATCATAGGAAAAAAATACAGATTGGCAAAATTATTTTAATTTCCCAGTTTTGCTTGGCTATCTTCACCATTTCTTCTTTTCCTGAGAAAACGCATACTTGCTTCCAGCTTCAAATGCCCATGAGATGTTCCACACCATGGAAATGCTCTCCAAGTGAGAGCTGAGGAAATGTTTCAAAAGTCTAACTCCAGCAGCTGCACATGAACCATACAATTGTGAATGACATTTTGAGTCACTCTCTTGTTCACAGACTGAATAAACAAAAGAAATGCTTAATGCAGAGGCATGGAGTCCTCAATTGCCTGTTTTTTTTTCCTGTTCTGCAATCCAGAACTGAGCCAGTGATGTACATCACTGATGTGCAATGATATATGATTGACGAACCAAGTAAGTAGAGACAATAGCTGCCCAACAAATGGTCTATCTTTATCCTCCTAGACTTACCACACCCATAGGATTTGACCTAGTGAGTGTGCTGCCAACTTCCATTGTGGATGAAGCTGTCTTGCAGTTATACACTACACCAACAGATATTAAACTTCTGATTCTTCCAGTAATCAGATATGAGCTTAATTTTGACATTTGTGACATGTTTGTGAGCTGCCTTGCTGGAATCGGTGAGGTTATTCTTGCTTGTAGGGATTTTAGGAATGGCTAGGCTAGTGGCTCCTATTCAGCAAAGCACTCAAGCATGTATCTGCCTTTCCCACTAAAGTCCAATTAATGGATCTCAAGTATGTGCTTAAGTATTTTCTTAAGTTTAAACAGTGATAGCTTATATAATTGGGGTCAATGAAGAGAAACTGTGTCAGCAGACATAATGAGTGATATTTTCTTCACTTCAAGCACAGATGAAGTGTTTGAAAGCAACAAATGATATTACTCACTCCTATTACATATGCAAACTGCAAAAAAACCTTGAAGTCACTGCATCCTCAGAAAGAATTTTTTTTTCTGTGAAACCATTCTGTCTAGATTGAAAAACAAAAACAAAAACAAAAACAAAACAAATTAAAAAACCCAACTGACTAAGGAAAAAAAAACCCACCAAACACTAATTTCTTTCCTTTCTTCTGCTTCCCAGAGATCATGAAGGTAGCCTTTTAAGTATGTTACATCCAAGGATGTATCCAAGGATACATTTTCCTCGTGAAACACATAATTGTATTCTCCTATTCAGATACCACATTTTGACTCTTCTATCTCCTTACCAGAAAACTGCTAGCATTTTACTCTTTCTCATTTTCACCTCTTCTAAAGCATTTCCTTTTCCTGGTTCTGAAATATTTTTTTTTCCTTTACAGATGCTACAGTCCCATTTCAGCTACATTTTAAGAATCTGTTTCAAATAATCTATGTCTTTAAAAGATTTCCTTGCCTCTTAAAGTGGAACTCTTGCTACTCTAAAACTGAGAGAGATCTTGCCCTCCACCTTCCAGGATGGATGATGTAAAAGAAAGAACTAAAAGGAACTGGAAGGAGTAATACCAAAAAACACAAAGCTAACAGAAATGATTTAAGTATAGAGAGGTGACCCCAGGCCTTCAGCTGTGAGGCACTGTCTGTATCTGTTGCTGAGGAACAATCTGTCCCTCAGCACATGGAGAAATGAGCTACTGCTCTTCTTCAAGACAGGAATGGATAGCATCAGCCAAAGAGAGGGAGAGTTTTTCATTGGCACCAAGAGCTCCCTGATAATCAATCATTTCTAAAAATTGCTGTTTGATTGAAATCCTGTAAAAATGAAAAACCCAAATTTACTTAATAAGCATACTTATTCCAAAAACAAAAATAAATTCATGTTCTGAATGAAAAGCTCACAGTTCTGCAAAAACACAGTATTAAGTAATTTAGTTTCACTGGATGGGGAAGCCATCTTTTTGAGTCTATTCTGAGACACTAAATGCCCAACTTTTATAAAGGGTTATACTGAATAGAATCATCCTAGCATGAATGGTTTGAACAAGAATACTCTACTAACGCTTCCAAAACTTTTTGTGAACTTCAGACAGGAAAAGTTCTGATTTCAAGAAATAAATCCAGTGCAAGATTAAGACCTATAACTTCAATGGTTTCAAATACAGGTCTGACTGTGTGACAAGTATCTAAATTCCCATTACATGGAATATAATGCTTCATTGTAGTTAATGGAGATAGTCAATGGAGTCCTGGGAGTGATTCAGATAACAAGGCAATACGTATGTACTGTAGGATGAAACAACTTGCTTAGACTCCATTGTGCATTTCATGGCATTGTGTGTCTGTTCACAGTACTGAGAACATCATTGCATTGCATGAGACATGAGACAACTTTGCACAATAGCTGATATTCTGGTGAAGGTGGTACTGAGGAACTGGTAGGGTTTCTGTAATGTCAGTTCTGTCTTTCCAGTGAAATCACTGATTTTCCAGCCCTTTTGACATCACCAGGATAAGACTGTCTTAATGTTTGCTGGAGCAGCTTGATCCCCAGTGAAATGAATTGCAACTGAAAAGACCTAAGCACTGAACAAGCAAATGTTAGGCCTTATAAAAAGAGGCTTTATATAAAAAAGGCCTTCTATAAAACTTACATTCACTCCTGTGTTACATAAGTTATTTGATATCTGAGCCCCTCTGTCAGGTTTTGAATGTAAAAATAAAAGGCAGAATTCTGATTCCCTGAACTTTAGAAAGTATGGTAATCACCCAGGAGAGAAGAGATCAGGGTTTGGATCTGTTCTCTAAGATACGTTATTTAATATTTTAGCCACTGACAGTGGAGCATAAAATGCACAAACAAGACTGAACTTATACACTTCTCTTGGAAAATGAGTGCTCTGATTAAAAGGTTGAGAATCATGCTTCCTCTTTTACATTCCCTCTTTCAGCTTCAAGTTCTTTCCTGCTGAGGGTCTCTGCCTCAAAATGATGGAGAGATGTTTACTCTGAAGTATTTCTGCACAGATTATTGACAAAGGGACTTCTCTCGGAGATTGGAGACTATTATTTTTATTCTTTAGAATACTAGCATGGGAAGGAGAGAATCGAATCTCTCTGGCCTCTCTTCTGTATAAGAAATCTGCCCATTTGATAGTCTCAAAAATTCACCTTATATTTTATAATATATTAGGCCCCTTAGAGAATACAGGCACATACAAAGCTTATATTTTAGGTGGGAAACAGGATCCTCAAATGAGGGCAGTTCAGAACACGTGCAGGAAAAGATTACTGAAGAATTGAGATGGCCAAAGAATTTTTCAGTGAGGGATCTGATAATGTCTTCATGGTCAGATGAACTTGAATAATATTTTTTAAAGTCACAGGTCCTGCTTCTTTAGCTCAATATTCATTTTAGATAGCCACATCCTTCATGAGACCTAAGCCTTAATCTTTCCTTTATCATTACCTGTTATTTTTTTCTGCTTGTAAAATTTGTTAGCAAATCTGTGAACATAAGCCTTCCATTCACTACTTTTAAGGCTGATTTTGTTCAGTATTGAAGGCAATTTTATTAGTATAAAAAGAAACTGTAGCTTTTTTATCAAGTCGAAGCATACACCTTTCAGCTCTTTTTATGTCATACAGCACAGATTGATCTTTGTAGTGTTGTGGATGCTGGAAATGAACAAAAACTGCTCCTGAATATGACAGATATTAAAATGTTGCTGCAAACTCTAGAGAAGAAATATCAATTATCATTGCAACCATGTTTTAATGAAGAGGCAAAATAGAAGCGTCTCATTTGCAGGATCATCAGACTCACCAAGTTTTTTCTCATCGTTAGACAAACTCTCAGTCGGTAGCACATTTTATCTTGAAGAACCTGAAGAAACTAATTTTCTGCCCATTTGGAATTGAGCGCAAACTTTGGTCTTACAAGGGATCTGTGTTTCTTAGCTCAGATCTTTACGAACCAAGAATCTCTGATTATTTCTCCTTTTTTCAAACTTAGTCAGGCAGCGTTGGACAAATTCATATTCCTTTGTGAATTAGTGAACTTTAAGCATATTTACAATATTGATTATTATCTTTATATTTAGAACAATTACACTGAAATATGAAATATGAATAATAGTGTAGCTTACATTGTATGTATGTAAGTGGTTTGATATAAACTGCTTAACTTTCAGAAGATGATTGATTTTGACAGATGTAATCCCCTAATGTTTCACAAGTCTGTTTCACCTTTCTAGATTCCTTTCTTCTAACCACAGTGGTTGCATTGAATTCCTTAATCAAATCTCTGTTCTGCAATTGCTTTCATAACCATAAAAATGCAGTTCTTATTACTTCCATAGTTTTAACTTCTGGAAGTTTTGGTGTATACACGGTAGTCTCTCCAAATCTCATATTTACCTGTTCTGAGATGCCTGACAACTGGGGTATTTCTCTCTTACCACTTTGTTACAGTTTAATCTTTTTGGCTATATAAATACTTCTCCTAGAAGGAGCCATTCTTATCCAAACCATATGCTTAATGCCAGTATACTTCCAGAAAAACAGAGTTGTTTGTGATTCAAGTTTGACAGGGGAATTTCCAGTCTCAAGAAAACACAATTTGCTAAGTAAAGCGAGTACTTTTGACTGAAGTTTTGAGAAATAATTTTCCCTCTGAAATGATACTTATAACTCAAAAATGTTATTCACCTTCACACTTGGAACTCCTATTCAATATCCTGAATGTCTATGATTTCAGATTCTGACTGTGGTAAGCAGACTGAAAACCAAAAGGTTTGTTTTGATTTTCCCTTTGACACGTTATTTTTAACTCATAAGATTATTATGTCAATAGCACTCAAACAAGGGACAGAATGTTTCCAGAAGAAGTTTCATGAAAAAGTTACTATGATCACAGTAAAGCTGTGGTCTGGTGCAAAAAGTCACTGGATTAAGACAGGTACATTAGTGTATTCACCACCTTCACATGCAGGTGCAGTGATAACAATGTCTAAAAGAGCCTATCATCTAGGTTGTCTGAATTCTCTTAAGCATTATTGTATTTCAAAGTGAGGAAGGCACAAGAGTATTTTCAATGCTCCTTCATGTGTATTTGAATGGAGAATGCTGCATTCACGAATAGAGAACCCCAAACTTTGCACAGACCTAGTATTCAGGGCTAATGTGAAGAGAATCAGAGTTGCAGTTCTCTTAAAAGTCAAAAACAAAGAATTCCCCTTTACTGTCTTCAAACTGAGGCAAGACAAGGTATTGTAACTTGATGCTTTCATTGATACATCTCAAACACTTGTGTGTTTCTGTTAATGAAATAATGCCAAGAAGTCTCAGGAAGTCCTGGAGTTAGATTTAGATACACTCTAACACATCACAGCGGTGATCAGAATTAAAATATTTCTGTGCAGATACACAGGTGCCCCTGTCCACCCACTGCAAACCAAGGAAAAAGGCATTCTAGGCAAGTATGTAGCTTTAAGTAACAAAGCTTTTGGCACACATATTGTTTTCATAGACAAGATGCCTCCATTATTTGTTGTTATGCTTAAGTGTTTCCTAGCAACCTATTTCTTATCTCTGTGGGGGATAAAAACACATCAACACTATATAGAAGTTCAGAGTCTGTGACAGCATCATAACTTTTGACCACCACAATTAATTACCCAACATGCTGGCATCAGTCCAAAGTCCTCTTTCTCAATAAGTATTAGCAAAGTATTTTTCCTAATGCATTCCATTTTCTGCTTTATGATAAAATCAGCTTATTTGTATTAAGTATACTGTGCAAAGTGTAGAGCATCCTAAATAATGATCCTCAAATTAACCAATGTCAAGAACAGCAAATACCACCTGATGAAGGTGACTTTTCAAGATTTATGCTGGTGAACTATTAATGGGCAAAATAGAAGGGCCTTCTCAAATAACCTTTCCTTTCTTCTTCCTGCAGGTCATTTGCTAGTTCTGCTTAGCATTCTTGTATGGTTTTAAAGCAGTTTGTTCTGTATTTCTACAGTGATAGATAATCACCATCAATATCTGCAAACTCAAGGCTAGCATACAGATTCAGTACTAGAGAAGTAAAGAATGCCATCTACAACTGAAATATTAGGACAATTTATGTTGCTCTGTGTGTATGGTTAAGATATTGAAAGAATAAAGAGATTTCAGAAAAACAAATAAAAGCAAACATGGATGAGTGAAGAGAGATCATACGCTGAAATAACTATACATTTTTATGGTAACAGGTTATCTATTGAAAAATCCTCACCTCAAATATATTGAATGTTCAAAAGAATGAAGACATTAACATTTATAGAGCCTTTTCTTTTATAGTGGATTGTTTGTAGTTCTCTTAGGTTTTCTTTCAGTTCAAAATTTCACTAATAGTTCAGAATACTAGGATTTTGCAGCATTTGCTCATCCTGCACATTACAGACAGGTAAAATTCAAGCTGAAAGAACACGTCACTGCAGTTTTCAGAAAAGCAAAAATTTCTTGGCAGTTACTCCATCACTGTATTATTTATTTAAGTTACTAGAGCATTTATTCCTTTTTTCCAGGATATATCGGAGACTGGTCAAAATGTCCTCTCTGATGCTATCATTTTGAGATGCATTCCTTCGTTGTTTAATATGTCATAAACTTCTCTTCCAAGCAGATTGAGGAAGCAATGCATCTGCTGATTTCTGACCTTTTTAAAAGGTTAGTCACCTACCTTTTTGTATGAGTATCAGGTCTTAGCCTTTCTATGCTGCCTTTATCAGCTACAGTGATATCGTAAGTCTTACTCACTTATAAGACAATCTATATTGGAGTTGTTCACTTTCATTGCACTGATTCCTATAATATGCAGGCAATATGATTATGAAAAAAACCTGCAGATACCTCATATTGCCTCACTGAGGTTATGTTCCAACTTCATAGCAATTTATATTTCCACTGCACGTGTTTTTTTAAATAGAAAAAAGGAAAAGAAGAAAAAGGACAAAGCGTATATAACACTGGCCTGTAGTTTGACACAACCTGGAAACATACTTTAAACTAAATGACCTTATTAAATTTTGTGAGTCTGTTATTTCTCGTCCTATTATTATTCTAAATATAATACTAGGGAATCTGTGACTCGTGCATAGTACCACAGGGTAGATTTCTTTTTGATGTACTCTGCATTAGTATTAGTAATACTCATCTATGTACATGAATGATATATGGTGCAACCTCTACACTTGCTGCTGTATTCTAGAGAGAAAATATTACTGTTGCTGTAATTAATCCTGATACATAAACCAATGCAAGTCCAAAAAAGATGGTAGGATTGGACGATGAGGAAAAACATTATTCTCCTAAAAATTGTTTCACTACTACTATTGGAGAGAACTAATTATTGCAATAAGTTCTTGCAAGAAGTACAATGTAAAAGGAGAAAAATATAAGAGCTAATGTGCAGTGTGTTTGGCAAGAGATTAAATTAGCAGACATAGAGAAAGTTATTAGTCCTTTATACTAAGAATAAAAGTACCTTCGCATATCAGCTTTCCTTGAAGAAGCCAAAAATCAAACACACTGATTCCTGACTGGCACACACATCTTGACTAGGTCTTGTCCAGATTCACTTGGCAAAGGCAAAATCCAGGGCAGCATGTGAGTGAATAGATGTTACTATATGCTAGTAGGCCTACTATCAATATACGGTTTCCTTGCTAATGGTACATGAACAAACTGAAATTGTGAATTGAGAAGATGTTCGTAAAAAGGAATGATGGGGAAAAAAATGTCATTCACGTAAATTTGGAACATTGTTATCCTGATCTCATCATGGTTAAACAAATTCCTACACATGAGGAAGGATGACCCCCTGTACACGCTGGAGGCTGACTACCTGGAAAAAAAGGTTCGCATAAAAATACTCGGGAATCACAGTGGACACCAAGTTGAAAATGAGTCAACAATATATCCTTATAGCAAAGAAGGTTAATGACATCCAGGACTGCATTAGGAAGAATGCTCCCAGAAAGTAAAGATAGATAGGTGATCCTTTCTCTCTGTTCAGCTCTAGTAAGTCCGCAACTGGAGTGCTCTGTTCAGTTCTGAGTACACCTCATACAAGATAAACATGGATATACTGGGGAGAGTGCAGAGAACAGCAGCAATGACGATGATGGTACTCAAGCTAGTCTTTTGAGAAAAGGTTGAGGGAGCCAGGACAGTCTAGTAAGGAGAAGTCTCACCGAGCATCTTACCAATATACATAAATATCTGATGAGAGAATGCAAAGAGGACAGAGCTCTTCACAGTGATGCCCAGTGCCAGGGCAAGAGGTGATGAGCACAAAGTGAAGCACAGGAAGTTCTGCCTGAATACAAGGGAAAAAAATAATAATTTTTAATATTTTCATATTATATGTGCTTTAGTTACAAGATGGTGACCGAGCATTGGCATAGTTTACTCAGAGAGGCTGCAGAATCTCCCTCCTTGAAGATTTTTGAAAAATCTACACATGGTCCTGGGCAAGTGGATCTAGGTGTCCCTGTTTAAGCAACAGGTTTCTCTAAATGACTTCCAGAAGTTGTTTTCAAAATCAGCTATACTGTGATTCTGCATTCTGTTCCACATACTATTTTAGAATTGGCATCATAAACCTCTTCGTCATCTCCTGAGAACTGCATCTTCTGTAGGGGCTACAATGGAAATACATTTTCGTGAACACTACAAACTCAGCAGGTTCTTCTAATAGGGAAATAAAGCTATAAAATAATAGACCAGAGGAAGCACACTGTAACTGTTCTTTATAACTCTGCATTACAAAAAATAAAAATGTGTTGGATCTTCTGAAAAGAGCAACTTTACAGAGATTCAAAGTTCCCCTTTTCTCTGTCTCACTGGTATTATTGTGAGATACTTGGCAGCTGGCTTTCTCACTTAATCTTAGTGCTACGAATATATCTAGGTCATCCAGCTCTGCAGGTAAAAGGGCATTTGGGACTTAAAAGGGAAAGGCAACACTTTCACTTCTGATTGGCAACTGTCTGACGGGCTTTTTGTTTTCAAACCTGAAGTGACACACCGAAAAAAAGTTGCAGTTCAAAGTGAATATAAAATTGAGAAAAGGACACAAAATAAAACATTACTGGGGATGAATGAAATGTTTTAGTTCTTCAAGTTCCTTTTACACAATATCAGTGTATCTATGTGAAACATTCATCACATGGATCTGCATACTCACCAGTTTTGGAAGTTACATTCTCTACCTCTACTTAGAGAAACGTGACACATATTTTCCAAAGGACCGCCAGCATCATACAGTTACTCTTACTCATGCTGCAGTTGAAACAATAATTTTCTCAGAAGCAGAATAGCTTAATTATCTAAAAATAGGAATACTGCAACCCCCAGATTTCATACTTGTTAGCTTTATACATGAGTGACTGGTATGTGAGTGACTCGTTTTTCTTTAGGAGATAACACTGTCAAATCACCAAGACTTTCTGAGCACTTTAGATAGGCTGCTAGGAGTTGTTTTTCTTTGTTTTGCTTTGTTTTGTTTGTTTGTTTTTGTTTATTTTTCCTAATTCTGTGGTTCAAACTAAAGTTTTTCAGGTTAAATTTGTGTGTAATTTTGTAAAATTTGCAAACATCCATGTCTAGACTGATTTTACTCACTAACATTCATTCTTCACCTGATACAAAAGATATCAGAAGGTGTTAAGCGTCAGATGCATAGCAGTTTGAGATACACAAAAACAAATCTTACAACCGTTAGTGATTTGTTTCTTAAAGTAGTTTGATGATGCACTTGATTCAGTTAAATTGCAGCACTTCTTTAAGTGCCCCTGAGAGATTTTTATGGCTACAAAGAAGAGTATCCGTAATCTTTCCTTTACTTAGTCCTATTCAGTCATTCCTGGTTACTTTGAACCACTCTACACGAATCCTCTCTCATTTTCCTTAAAATACATGTCATTTCTGCATCACAATTTAGACAGGTGCTCTGTATTTAGCACTTCTTCTATTCCTCATAAATCACTCCCTTCTAGACCCTCAATCATTTTTATTGTTTGTTCATAACTCCTGATAGTACTCATTAAATGAAATGTCTACAATGGCACTAAGCAAGAGTAAGTGAACAAGGGACCAAGGCTGGAGTTAATAAAATAAAAATAAAACATAACCTAACTTGGGCATCCTCTTAAGTTTGGCAATCTAGTACAGATAAATAATAGCACAACAAGGGAAAGGAATTACCAGAAGCTAAAGTGAGGTCCTCTGTTTTGCAGAGAAGGGAATAGTAAACCAGTTAATTTGAATATTCCTGTATTCTAAATCAATATTGTAATATTGTGTTCACATCAGTGATTGCTGGCATTCAAAACTTAGAATATCTGAAAGTAAGACTACTGTAAGGACAATCTCTGTTGCACTAAGACCCCTTTCTGAGCCCATATATCATAACTTTGTTTGGTGATGCCTTTACGAATCCTTTTAGTACTTAAGAAATGTCATTTTTCAGAAGCCATTACCATTTAATCAAGATTTTAGTCTTAGCAAGGAAACAGTCACATTTTTGACAGCCTGATATTTACAATAGTGCAATCTGTTTGTTTTATTTTAGAAGGCACCTTCTTTTCTCCCGTGAGACTAATGAATGTCAGGAGACTGGAATTCAAAGTTTTATAGATGAGATGTTAGATTGTGTGAAACTATGTACAGGACTTACTTCAGGCTTTCACATGAATAATCAGTTTTTCAAGAAAGATGATGACAAGAAGTGACTTGTCAAAGAAGAGGTAGAAAACTTTATGGGACTTCAAAGCAAACCGCCTTGCAGTTGACTGAGCAGATACCTTCCACCACTATTGAGATGTATGTGTCCAGATTCTCTATCTGACTGTGTGACAGAAAAACATATGACAAACTTCCAAATTTGTGGAAAATGGAAAGTGAGAAGACAAATCCAGCAACATCTATTTTTAGATTGTATAATTATGCATTTGGAAAATAAAGAAAATTGGATAAGTTACATTATAAAAGAAAAGGAAAAGCAAAGGAAAACTCAGTAAAATATGTTAAAATAATCATAATCATTCATAATATAAAGGTAAAGCATTACAGTGCACAAATTCTTTATAGAATTTCTTATGGATTCTTTACCAAGCTCATCCAAAAATCTAGTTTTGAATGGCTTATAACATGACTTTTTGCATTTGTTTTTGGAAGACTTAGGACAACAAAAGCGTCCATAGTGATTCTACTTGCAATTCAAAGAGGATTTGCTTCTTATAAAGAACTAATTCCTCCTGTATTCACGCACTTTCATTTCCACTTTACCTTAGTGATTCAGGCAGAGGGAAAGAAAGTATCTTGAAGAGTTCCATGGTAAAACTTTTTTTTTTTTTTTTTTTTTCTTTTTTTTTAATGTAGCTTAAAAAAATGGACCTCTAAAAGAAAAAGGAATATAAAATAGTCCTCAACATTTTAACTAGAGATCACATTACAAACTTCATTGCTTCAAAGTTTTATCAACTCATTTTAGTTTCCTATAGCTGAAATCTGACCTAACAAAATACTCAGCGATTTGAAGGCTCTCTGTATTTGTCTGATGAAACATATATGACCATGGTGCTTTAAGTTAAAATAGTAAAAGAAACAAGTCCATGATATAGAGTAAGTATTAAAAGCACAAGTTTTAATAATTAACCCTGATTAAGAAAACTCATTAATTAATCACTCTCTTTCAAAGTGTGTTATTCACACAGACATCTGGTTAAGATGGTTCAGATTGCTTAAAATAAATGACAGCCTTGGTAAAAGGTGATCGGCTTTTATACTGTCAAATCAACTGTACAGGAAAATTAAGAAATTCAGAAATGAAAGTATTTTGTTGTTGAACATCTTCTAAAGAGTTTTTATAGTGGAATATCCCTGAAGAAAGCAGTTGCATGTTAGGGAAATAGATCAGTTTCCTATGTACTACTGGTAAAATCTCTCACACTGGGGAAGGGAGAGTTTAGTGATCACCCCTCTGCATTACCGTAGAATCATATAATCTTTTGAGTTAGAAGGGACATTGGAAAGTCATCTAGTCAGTCTCCCCTGAAATGAACAGAGACATCTCCAACTGGATTAGTTGTGCAGAGCCTGGTTCAGCCTGACCTTGAATGTTTCCATTACACTTGACTTCACATATGTTACATTTATTCTCTGTATATTATGCTTTACAAATGGTTATACCTAGATTATGAATGGAGACTTGAAGACCTGGTGATTAACCTGCATCACAAAATTAATTTTCTCTGATGTAGGGCTGTTTTTTCTTTGTAGCAAAGTGCAAGAATAGAAAGCATGTATGGTGAAGAGCAGGTGGTTCATGGAGATTATTATTTGATTATGCAATGACATTGACAATAATGTTTTGGCTTCTCTGATACCAAGATATTTCAGTGAACTGACAGAACTGTTAAAAACCTTGTGGTTTTTAACAAAGACCCATGGTGGTAGTCAGTTATAGAAGCCTGTAGGTAAATTGAAAGGCAGGCTGCTGGTCAGAAAAATAAGTGACAGTTGCATTGTGTAGTGATGGTGGTGAGATTACACTTTTAATTACAGACTTGGATATTGGGAAAACTCATTGATGAATACCACTACAGTAAGGTGAGAGGTACAGGAAATATGCTTAAACTGTAAAACCCATTATATGGCCAAACATGATAACTGAGAAGCATCAGGACCCAGATTGGATAACTAATGTCAACAGGTAACTGATGAAGGACAGGTAGGCAGGAATAGAGGAAGTAGCTCAAGTAGCTAATACCATAGTAAGAAGCAAAAGACCAGTCTCTTCTTTGAGACATGCAAGGCAACATTTTTCACTTATCTTCACTGGCAATGCCTCTGATGGAGCAGTTCAAACAATTGTGCTGGGTACCAGCCCAAAAAAAGCCATGGCTGACAGAAACACGGAGTAGAGAAGAAAAAGAGCTGAAGCCATGAAAATCTGAGAAAACTGTTCAAGACTATCTGCAAAATAAAGGCAAAATCTGAGGGGGAGCACAGTAGAAATTGCTAGTAAGTAAACTTTTCTATTATTCTTGCATAAAAAATAGGCCAGAAGTAGCAGATTTAAGTAGAATATTAAATAATAAAACACCCTCTTAATTGTAAAGCTAAGCTGTGCACTCCTGGCCTGATAATTCCAAGAATTCGAGCATCTGATCCAACCCATCACCACAGTTCTTGTAGGTATAGTAAAATAGATGTAGCCTATCTACAAGGGCCAGTTAACTTTCTGTATAAATAGTATGTGAATGAAATGAGTGGCTGATGAAATTCAGCACCAATTGCTAGGAAGTAAAGCACGTAAAGAAAAAATCCCTAATTTACAAAAACCTTGGCTAATTTTCAATTAGATATTACTACCCAGGAAAGAGATTTTGGAATTGTTATGACTTTGAAAATATCAGTAATAATAGAAAGATGAATAGAAAATCTGAATTATACTCTAGAGCAAGCAAGGTAAGAAACTAAAGAAAAGTGGGAAAGTTGAAAACCTGACAATGCCACTATAAAAGTAGACAATGTACAGAAATCTCAAGTACTGTGTACACACTTTACCTTATTTATTTGAGACATCATTTTATGATATTATTCATAGTACACATAAAGTGACAAGGATGACTATGAGTATAGAAGAGCTTTAAACAAATCTGAAAGTCTATAATCACTAATTTACAATCTAGAAATATCAGGAAGAGAACACCCTCTTGTTGCCCTTTTTCTTTTTTTTTCTTTTTTTTCTTTTTTTCTTAAGTAAACATTATTATCAGAGACAAAAATCAAGAATAAATAGATATTTGGTCTCATTTAGTATGATCATTTTAACTTCAACTTGAGGTGAAAGCTTTTCCTAATAACTTCCTGGAAATGAATGTTTTCTGACCTAAAAATGAAGATGTATGACCATTACTCATACATAACCTTTTAGGAAAAGATGATAATGATTCTCAGTTTAGGATAGTTGCTTCATATAGAGGTTAGCATTGAAAGGAATATACTCCTATTCCTAGCTGGTGTCGTATTATCAGAAAAAAATCACACCCTTTAAACATGTGTCCTATTTCATCAGTAAAATCTTATTTACTTTCCATAATAACTATCTCTCAGCTCCATGGCCCAACTGCTCATACTGAAAACTTATTCTTGTATAAACAGTGTCTTCTATGATTCTCTTTGCTTGTTTTTAGCCCCTGTTGCCTACACAGACAACGATAACTTCTCTCAAGTGCCATTTTTTTGCATTGAATAAGTAAGCTATTTCAGTCAGTTCTTGTAAGTTCTGCAAACCTCTGATGATCCCAATAGCTTTTGTTTACATTTGTTGCTTTTGAATTCTTTGTACATTGATGAAAACACAGGAACTATACCCTGTATTATTTATGTGAATATTCAGCCACATCTTTTAAAATAGCTTTTGTATTTTGCATTTTCTACTGGAAAAACCTTACCTGACATTGCTCATCTATCTTTTTTATGATACCATTGCACTCATTTTAACAGTCATTGTATGGTCAAATAATGAAAAATCAAGTAGAGCGAAAGATGTATTATAACTTTGAAAATCAAACAGTTTTTGTTTAGATACATGTTAAAGAGTCTAAGAGTCATCCATCAAATTAAACAAAAAGCAAAACCACAAAACACTGAAAACCAAGTAAAACAAATATAAATTATGAATAATCATTGGAAAAAGATGAAAATGCCAATTAAAAAAAGCTTTAATGACATTTTTTTGTTTGTTTTCTTCATTCCTCCAATGATTAGTGATTCCATTCATTCGTATTTGCGTTTTAACATAAAATATCACTAACATACTGATACACTACAATCTAAATTCTAATTTTAATTAAAATCAAATATATATGGTGGCATGTTTTTTGTTTCAGAGGAACCATTGCTTATTTATTTAGCTTACTACATTTTTTGTACACTTCACTGCTTAGATATGGTCTTACTGCATCAGCTAGATTTTTTCCTCATAAGAAGCAGATGCGGTAATTTGTATTTGGCAGTTAAGCACCTGGTCACTAAATATTTAAAATTCTGCAATGAAATGCCTCTCAAGCTACGGACCAATAACATGTAAATACTTAAAGTTAATCAGCATACAACAAGGTATGAACAATATGTGTGCATTATAATGAAATGCTGTAAATGGCCTCAAAATCTGGAAGACCCTGACAAAAGTTTGAATTCTATCCAAAATAAGAATGTCTGTTTTCTCTACAATCTGCTGAATGCAGACTGTATTAGTATCTTAGCACTGCACAGCTGTGTTTTTCTATCAAATGAGGATAATGCCTGCTTTCAGATTTGGGAAAAAAAAAATCCTTTCTAATTGAGTTGGGTACCTTTATCTGCATTCAAGCTGCTGCTTATTTATTTTTAAATAACTGGATTCTGGCAACATTTTATCCTGAATGAAACACACATTTTAAAAACAGTTAGATATTCTATGTTAGCCTTCTGCTATGGAAACATAGTACCTTCCTAAGGTGGGTTTTTCTTTTTCCTCATTCCATTCAACCAAAATGCTTTCGTGCTCTTAACAATGGTCTCCCTCACTAGTGACTGGCTATCCTTATAGAACAACAATAATATACATGCACATTCTTCTCTCTAATTGTCCGAATGCAATTTCCAGGTTCATGCCTCGTAGCAATAGCAGACTCTGCTATTGAAAGGGAGAGTCTCCTCTTAGGGAGAAATTTTTCATCATTTTCTCTTCCATAACTCACTAGTGCAAATACTGTGCTTTGCCTCCAAAAGACCTGCAGACTTCAATCGTGTCTTAGTTTCATCTAGGATGGAACTGTTCTCTTCAGAGTGTCTGGTATGATGCTATGTTTTGGTTCTATGATAAAAGCAATGTTGGTAGCACAATTATGTTTATAGTTGCTGCTAAGCAGTGCTGTAAAGAGCTGAGGCCATTCATAGTGAGGGGTCCAAGGAGTTGAGAGGGAATAGAAGTAGGACAGTTGAATTTAACTGGCCAAAGAGATATTCCATTTTTTTCAGTTACAATTAACTATAGGTTCAGAGAACCTGTGCTTTCATCAGTAGAGTTAATAATGATGAAGAGTCCCAGTTTGAAGAAGTCCATGAGTACACACTTAAGGCTTTCTTTACTTGGCAGTTCAATAGAACTGAAGCATATGCTGAAGGCTAGTAACAGTTCATCTTAAATGCTAATGTTAAAAATAATTTTTGGCCTGTACTTTGGTTTGCATACAAAATGAATCACTTTTTCATAGTATATTAGAAGACAGTAGATCATTATTTAATATAAATAAATCATTACAGTCCACTGTCTTCACCGCAGGAAACAATCCAGCCCTTTTTTCATTTTGTTCAGTTTGTTCATTTTGATCTCACATCACCCCTAAATGTACAAGAACATAGATTTCAGAGAGTTTTATGTGATTTTTCTGGAGAAGAGGAGGCTCAGGGGAGACCTCATCGCACTCTGTAACTTCCTAAAGGGAAGTTGTGAAGATGAGCGTGTCAGCTTCTTCTCTCAGGCAACAAATAGGACCTGAGGAAATGGCCACAAGTTGTGCCAGGGGAGATTTAGAGTAGATATAAGGAAAAACTTTCTCTCTCAAAGAGTGGTCAGGTGCTGGAAAGATCATCCCAGGGAGGCGGTGGTCACTGTCCCTGGCAGTGTTCAAGGCATCCTATTGTTTAGTTAAATTAGTCAGATTTATTACATCTGGGTGAACCAAGATAACAGCATCACAGATCCAATTCTGATATTTTAAGCTAAAATGATGCCTCGCAGGTTCAGCAATTTTAGATGTCTGCTGATATTGCTAATTATCTTGCTACTTTGGACAGTAACTAACAGTCAATATCTGAAAAGGGCTACTGCACTGTGCATGCAGATGAGATGTAAAAGCATGTGAATAGGTTGTACAAATACTTCATACCAAGAACAAATTAAAATCCTGGATTGGAGCACAATCTTCAAACACAACAAGGTATTTAAAAGGAAGGCTGGTCTTATGCAGATTCTTTTTATGACAGGGAATTGATTTGGGAGAAACGTGTTTTCTGAACCATCTTTGAGTGGCCTTAGTGAGTTCACATTGGAAAAGGCAAACAGTGCTTCGGTCCCTCTTACAGGATCACTTGAGTGAAGGGAACTCATGGCATGTTATAAGGAACTTTTAAACAGACTGTAAACTTGCTGTAAGCATGGCTGGGACTTTGGCTGGGCAAAGCAGTTAGTAAAGAAACCATCTGATGTACAAACAGAAAGAAGGAGACCATGCCCTTAGCAAGAACCCTGGACTTCAAGCAGCTGTCTCTCAGGATAGGATCATGACAAAAATGAATTCAAACATGGTCTAAGGAAGTACTAAGTAAGAAAGTATTATTACTTTAATGTGTTTGCAACTGTACAAACTTTGCAGAATTATTTCAGATAGCAGAATCTAAGTGCATCAAGTTTTAGTTTCAACAATCAGAATAAACAAACATTCACAGAGGTTGTAATTATTCAGACTCAGCGACTGGAAATATGCTCCATTACCACTGTTCTTTGTACTATTTTTCTCAAGCAAATTAGGCCTTTTGAAATGATCAACTACCTGCAGCTAACATTCTTCCAAATCTTGCTAAAGGTTGCTAATTCAGATGTCATTCCAAATAGCACTGGGGTTAGACTCAATTTTTAAAAAATTAATTTGTGTCTTCAGTTTCATGTGTTTGAAGGTAGCCTTTTATTTTCCAGTAAACAAAAATGAAAATTTCTATCACAAAGAAAGGAGAAAACACAAGTTATCTATCTGATATTTCATTAAAATATATCACCATTCACATGAACTGGTTTTTATGGTTTTTAACCCTTTCAAAAATTATTTCTTTCCTCACTTACGAGATAAAGTATAGCCTAAGCACTAGGTAATTCTACATTACTTTCCCCCTACAGACTGTTAAGCAACTACTGAAAGTTTGAACATATGCAGTCATTTGCACATATCTGCATACGTTCATATGCATAAATACACATAGCACAGAAGGTGAAACTCAAAGAAGATGAGTTAAGAAACTGAAATTCTCTTCAAGGGCTGAGCTAGCTTTGAAAGTATCTCACTGAGCTACGAGGTAAACCAAGTACCACATAAATTTATAAACTTCTTTCTTTCTTAAAAAGAAGAAACACTACCTTGCAATCAGTTAGTAATTAAATACACTATCTTGTTAGCTTGCAGGATCTAAAGTAAGCACAGAATCCTCTTTTTGTTCTTCATGATCTTTTTTTTTTTTTTTTTTTTTTTTTTTTTTTAAGAAGAGGGGAATCTGCTATACAGAAATTCCATTTACAAGCATTTTCATATCAAAAATAGGTATCTTCACATGAAAGTCAGAGGAACCTTTTTTGAAATATATGCTTTTTAAGTTTTTCAAAGAATTCTTTTCAGAAAAGGCAAGCACCTCATCAACTCTCTCACACACAAATCTTCAAATGCTGTTTTTGAAGAATTGCATTTAAAAGTATGTTCAGTCATATACCAAGCATGAGAAGCTGGAAAAAAATGTCTTTGAATCTGAACTATAGCTCATCATAATCTGGTTAAAATTATCTTCAACACCACCTGTCATTATTAATACAGGAAGAGAGGTGGAAAAATACTTCCAGCCCAGCTACATTACTACAAATAAGGTCCATCTGCTTTTTGCTGTTCTGCCACATAATAATAGCAGTTATATTTATGATGGATTTATGATTTTGCCTGCAGTAGATGAACTGTAACCACTTTTGTTAAAAATGCTTTTCTTTGAGGGTGTTCGGTCATCTTAGCACAGTTTACACCTGATTTTCAAAGTGCAATCATCAGTATTTTGTATATTACATTGGTAAGTAAAAATTCATTCATTTTGTCATATTCTTATATATATTTCAGTAGTTTTGCTTTACAGACACATGTATATAATAATCTATTTACAATTTTATGTTAAACTGTATAGCTGCACAGAATTTGCCTTAAGGCATACTGACTATAAGGCCCATGTTGCTATTGTCACAGTAAAATAAAGATCTGAAGAACTGTAGGAAATATACTTTAAAAGTAAAATCCAAATAGTACCTAATTTCTAATTGACAAAGTGAGGATGCTTACTAAAAAGAAATGAAAAAGAGAAGCTTAAAAAACAAAGTGTGTACAGTTATCATTGGGTAGTGTTCAAAACACAACAAGGAGTTTCAGAAGAAATCAATGGGTGTGACTATATTAGCTACTGCTGTGGTGCATTGATTAAAATACTGTGATGTGGCTAACTCTTGTCTGTCCTTTCTGAAAACCTATGTAAATCTGAGTGACTTTGTGTGCCTCAGAAAGAGTATATTTATCAGAGCAATAAACACACATCAGTAAGATTTCAAGCAGACCAAAAGAAATGAGAGAAGCTATTAGCAGTAAAACATACCTTTCAAAAACTAATTTCTGTCCAGATCAGAAGAAAAGAGATAACATAATATCCAGGAAGTTCAAAGTAAAAGAATTATGATGCAAACCAAAAAGATATGTTGAGGACCTACTTTGTGAATGTATTAAACTCAGGAAAGAATCTTTTTTAAAAGTGAGATTAGAAGAGTTCAATCAGCCAAAAGGTTTGCAGTTTTCAGACATTGTGGCACTGTTGTATGAGCAGCTCAGAGCAGTAAAACTGAAGTAATTCTTTCTAAAGATGTTCATTAAGAGGATATTTTTTTCTTTTATTTTTGGGCATAAGTCTAGAACATCATAGACTGGACTCAGTATAATAGGTTTTAGAATAAAAAGTCATAGAATAAATCAATACACGATAAACTGAAGAAAAAGAAATCACTTGAATTGGATTATATTAACTGAAGAATGAATATATGTAGCATTGTGCAAATGTCTGACACTTCAAAACTTTCCCTGATTTTTACAATACAAAATTTTTCAGACCAGTAAATACTGGAACTGTGATGGATTTAGGAAATTACTTGCAACTGAGCAACAAAAAAGCAAGATGTAATACAGTGTTGGTAAAATACAAAATACTGCACCTGAAGGTTGCTTCTAAAATGATATTTCCAGTCCATCTAGTCTAGAAAGAGTTCATAGGAGATGAACTCCTCAAAACTGGAGCTTAATAATCAGAATTGTTCCAAAGGAAAAAAAAAATTGCTAGAAATTATTGAGAGAGCAATAGCAAACCAAATTGTCACTATGTTGCTTTAAGGCCATGGCATCATTCCATGGATAATATGCACAGTTTTACTTACCTAATCTTCAAATATATGAAGCTGAAAAACTTGAACAGATGCAGAAAATGGGATAAAACAGATCAAACAAGGAGAATGGCTTCCATAATCCGAGAAGTTATAACTGTGTAGGGGAGAGGTAGACAGTCTACAGCTTGGAGAAGGTATGGCTATAAATATCAGTGCAGCAACAAACGTGATGAAAGTGTGAATAAGAAATTATTTATTCATCATTACTCCTAATAGGGTTACTAAATGAAATAATTAAGAATATGATGTAAAACTAACAATAAGAAAGGCCCTTCTAGGCCTTTCTAGGCTTCACCTATTTCAGTTGGGACATTTATTGCTATTAGGCGCTTTCAATGTATTTTAAATGTATTAGGAAAGTGACCATAGACTTTGGAATCAAGAAAGGTTCATTGTAGGCTACTAAAAAAAATAAACTGGATGCAAATTTTGGTTCAGAAAGTCCTTAAAATATTGATGAGCTGAAGTTGGGAGAATTCACAAGGAAAAATAAGTCTATTCTGCTGCAGTATTCCTTGACTATCCACATGGCTGCACTCAATACAAGACAAAATGAGTCTTTGTTGATATTTTTGTTCATTCTTATACCAGGTAAACGAAAGAAAAGATGTGAAAATTTATATAATCTGTAAATGCATGATGGGTGATAAAAAGCTCAAATTTGGAAGATACAGAATGTTTTTATCTCTCACTTCTCTCACATAAGCTATTGAAAGGTATGACATTCAATGTTATGAGTATTATAACAGTGGATGGAGTGATTTTACTAAAAAGAAACATTGTTTCCAAAGTCTGATATTAACTGCCACAAATCATATCATATACTCTCATGTTTGGGAAAAAAAGCTTACAAAATTTCCTGCTATTTGTATCGTAATAGACTTGTCGTTCTTTGAACAGAAGTATTTATTTGCTCCCAAATTAGTACAGAAGCACAGATTCTAAGTAATTTTAACTACAGTTACTGACATGAACATATGTAAAACTCCCATTCCATGATATCTGGGATCCTTGCAGGATTTAAACATGATGAAAGGGAAAAGGAGAATTTTTCTCTGAGATAGTGTGATCCCTTGCAGCAAGTGAACTAACTCCCTGAAAAGATCAAAGAGCCAAGAAGAAATTGCAGGGAACCTAAATGACAAGAGACACAAAGTAGAAAACTTGAACGTAGCTCAAAGTAGTCACACACTTATCCAGCAAGAAGCAGTTCCAGAAATGTTAGCCCAGCACAGTGAATAGCATGTGACTTCACTGCTCAAGGGACAAGCAACTAGATATAGGAACGTGGCTATGCACAGGCAGGAAAGCTATCTTGAAGGAAATGAGATGTTGAATAGTGGGGGTTATGTGCCAACAACTTGAATTTCACATTAAGGTTAACTGGTAATTGCTGGAAAATACACAGCACCATCAAAATATATGCTTGACATTCCAGTTTACCGGGAACACTAGAAATCTAGTTTATGTTAGCTGTTGCTAGCACATAAACAACTCACTGTAGTAATGGGTTGTTTGAATTGATGAAGTAAGGTCAGCTCATGCAGAAGGAATGAAGAGGACCTAAGAACTTGATCAGGCTCTCCTTTCGGCTATTATTCATCTTGAGGATGTTGCAAAAACGTGCAAAATTTTGTCATATTTTGGGATATTATTTCATCAATATTTTGTTTTTAAGTAAAAATTTTCATTTACTGATTTACATTCAAGCACACCAGATTTAAATTACAAATATGAAAGGGACATTTTGCTCTGGCATTCTGCCTGAAATATGAATTCGCACTAGTAGGATTGATATTTTTCTACTACTTAAGAAGCTTTGTGTAGTGCGGATAAATTCACTAGGAGTGATATAAACAATTTTAAATAGTAAAATAGAACAGTTTCTCTACAACCTTCAAAGTGTTTTGTTAACAAAGCTTTGTTAATCAATCTTAATAGATTCTAAATAACTATATTTAACTAAAGAAATCTGCGTCAGAGATTGCTGAGTTACTCAAAATTTTATTCCATGAAGAGTGAGACTCAAATCATATGGAGCTCTTAGGTAATGTCATTTGAAATAAAATCTTTCACTTAGAATCTCAAACAATTACCAACTTTTATAATTCCTCACTGCAAATTCAAAACATGGTCTTCATATTCTAAGAGTTTACACAATCACAGAATGGTTGAGGTTGGCAGGGACTTCTGGGTCCATCTGGTCAAACCCTCAGTCTAACAAGGCCACCCAGAGCAGAGTGCTCAGGCCCATGTCCAGATGGTCTCTGAAGAACTCCAAGGAGGTGACACCACAGCATTCCTGGGCAACCTATGCCAGTATTCTGTCACCTGTGCAGGAAACAAGTGTTTCCTGAAATTTCAAAAAAAACCCCAACCGATATTTCACAAAATATTTTCAGCAGGTTTCAGATCTCTTCTATGGTGACGTAAAAAAATTAATGAGAGGAGATAAAGAACACTGAAAAAGCCGAGCTCTGACTGCTAAAATAAGGTTATCTTGTGAAATTACTATGGATTTTTCAACTGATTTTTGAAAGCTTTTCCACAGAAGCAATGCTGTGGCATAGCAGATTGTCTTGGATTGGCTGATTTTGTTAGAATGAGAACGCTTTGTAAAATACTGCTGTTGTAAGTCCAAAATATATATTTCCAAAATATTTCACATACACTATAAGGTTTTTTTGTTCACTATTTAACTTTTTTTTTTTTTTTTTTTTTTTTTTTTCTTCTCTGAGAGATAAGAAATAACTGTTTTATAACTGCCTGTTAGACAACAAGGATTCTGGAATAATTTAATGGTAATTCACAATCCATAATTTTTATGGATTTAAAATAATGTCAACCTAGTTATTGGAGGAAATCATTAATTTAGCCTTAAACATCCGTGAGTGCTCTTTATTTGATTTGTGCTACTATGCATATGTGAGTAATAGAGCAGAAGTTTGTTCTGCTGCATTCATGACAACATAGCTGTGGTTTGCTTTTGCTGTAACCTGCAGGAATTATTTTACAGAACGCAATAGAAACTTTTTTTAAAGTCTAGACAGAGTCTTCATTTTATGTTTATTACATCTAAATCTGTCACTTATGTAAAACCTATCAGGATAAAATCTCACAATATTTTTTATCAAAAAATAATTTCAGCATTTTTAAATATTACTTATTACAATGTATAGAAGATTGTCATAAAAATACAGGAACTGCCCAAACAGAAGACTCTCTAGCTGCATACCAAATCTGTTTTTAATTCTAAAGCAAATCATATACAGGTGAGAAGAATTATGTTTGTATCAAAGTTGTCATTTTCCAGTGTTACTCTTGAACATGAATGGGTATTATTCACTTGCTGTTTTTGTTACCACTAAATATTAATGAATTAAAATTAAAAAAAAAAAAGGAAAAAGTTAGAAAAAAGGATGGTTGGGAAAAAAACTAACTAAGTAAATATGTATTGTTTTGCTGAATCTTGTTAAATCTGTGTCAAAGTTTTGACAGGCATCAAAAACTGGAATGCCTCTGTTAGGCTGTTTGGGCATTTTTTATACACCTGATGTTCATAAGTGTTAGCTCATCATAAATAACATATTTAATAATGGTAGTAAAATAAGATTTTTTTAAATGATGAGAAGTCTAACATACAGAATCATAGAATCACCAAGGTTGTAAAAGACCTCTAAGATCATACAGTCCAACCATCCATCTACCACTAGTATTTCCCACTAAACCATGTCCCTTAATACAACATCTAGATGTTTCTTGAACACTTCCAGGGTTGGTGATTCCACTACCTCCCTGGTCAGCCCTTTCCAGTACCTGACCACTCTTTCAGAGAAGTTTTTCCTAATGTTGAACCCAAATCTTCCCTGCTGCAACTTAAGATCACTCCTTCTAGTGTTATCGCTACTTACATGGGAAAAGAGGCTGATCCCTGCCTTGTCACAATTTCCCTTCAGGTAATTGTAGAGAGTTAGAAAGTCTCCCCTGAGCCTCCTCTTCTCCAGACTGAACAATTCCAGTTCCCTCAGCCTCTCCTCATAAAACTTGTGCTCCACATTCCTCACCAGCTTCATTGCTCTTCTCTGAACATGCTCCAGCATTCCAATGTCTTTCTTGTAGTGGGGGGCCCAAAACTGAACACAGTACTCAAGGTACAGTGACATTCATTTTCAGGAAGGCAGATCAGATCAAATTTAACTTTTGGAATAACTTCCCTGAACAATTTCTTCAAAATGGAGCAGTTCCCACACAAGAATTTGAGAAGATCTGCACATAACACTGAATGGCTGTATGTGCAGGAGGTGTGACTGGAATGTGGGAGACCAACCCAGCCTAGGCACTCATTTCTGAATAAGGGAAGAAGCTTGGAGTAAATACCTCCACCCTGGCAATCATCTGGGCTATAGGACTGTCCAAAGGGCAATGCCTCTGACTTTTATCAATTAATCTGTCCTCGAACTGTGAAATATTAAACTGATAAAGATTTAACTAAAATTGGAGTAGAAAATTCATACACACAAACACACATTCACACACAGAAACTCCATAATTTTCAATTACTGAATATATTTTAGTGAGAAATCCAAGAAAAAGGTCTTTTTTTTTTAAATCACAAGTGACGTGAGATTTGGATATCATAATTTGGATCCAAAAAGAGCAGAGCATATTGTAACTTGTGGTATCTGCAAGCTTCAGATTCATCTTTAAATGAGACCAGATGTTATGCAGTGTTTTATGCAAACTGGTTGAACACAAGCTACAAACTATAATACTAAGGTAGTGATATATTTGGAAAGCCTAATCTCATAATAGATCTTACCTAATCTGATTGCTGTAAACCAAGGTACTGAGAAGTCATATACACAATATATATTTCTTCCCATGAGCCATCTAATATTACTCAGTTGAAGTAAAAAAAAGAGGAGAAAGAAGAAGAGTTCTCTGCTTCAGAGTCCTACTGAGTTGCAAATGACAAATGACTTTTTATTGTGCACATCTCCACCATGGCTTCATGAAGGTTTCAATTCACCTGAATAGTAACAGACTTTAATCAACGTAGTGAAGATATTGGATTCAATACAGCCTTCTGTGGATTCATATCATCACTCAACTAGTGGTTTTTCTTTTCTGACAGGCTTCAGTCACTTCATTTTCTCATATTTCTGGCTCAACAGTTCAGAATGAAGCTGGGCTGATGTTGTAGGAATTGTTCAAGGTTTTTTCTATAAATTCAGTCTGCTTACACTCCGCAGACTTCATATTTATAAGCACCAATGGTTATTTTTCTCTCTGCTTTTTGAAGTCATAGTATTTATACACAGGATTTTGCTTTTGAGGCTTCAAGGCAAACATATTAAAATGTCTGCTGTACACTGGATTTGTAGGTGTTTACAATTTAAACTAGGAGAAAAGTGTCCCTCAGAAAGATGACAATTCTATATTGTAGTTCAAATTCCTACTGTTCCACTTCAATAGGCCATTTTTCAATATCATATCAAAGTCCCAAAGGTCATTTTTTATTTACCACAGCAAGAACATATCTCTGTAATTCCTCATCCTTTTAGAAGTACCCTATTTCAAATAAATGACAAAACTATGATATTCTACTTCTGAGAAACTGGTGTCTGGCTTAGGTATTGTAATGAAGCGTAACATATTTAATTGGAATGCTATAATGATCAAAACTATCAATAGATCTGGTTATCTTTTTGAATTTTATTACAGATAAAGTAATTATTGTGTACTTCAACAGAATGAGATATCCAAAATGAAACACTGATGTGACAGATCACTCAGTGAAAAGTAAACATAGTAGTCAGAATAGATACACTTTGTTCTGGTGAGAAGGAAGTTATTTCCAGCTAAAGACTCAAAAAAATCATAGTCATATTTTACACTAAATTATCTAGTTCTCTTTACAGGAGTTAATGTAGATTTATCTTGTGTTATTTAGAAAGAAAATAAGATGAACTTATAGAGACACATCTATACATACTGCTGATAATCAGGGGACAAACAGCAGAAATATGTGATAAATTCCATCTGCCTTAGAGTTTATGCATTGATTTTTTTGGTAGCAGCCATAGCACTGAGTGTGAATTATACACGCAGCTTTGAACACTCCACCTGCACTCTCCCCACTACTCCATTTCCTCTAAGATGACTTGTAACATGTCACACCTCTACAGAGTGTGAAATGGTTGCCATTTTTATTTCTAAAACCTATCTATCTGCTAAGAATTTGTTTCACTCTTCAATGAAAAGGCGCCACAGCCTAAATTAAAAGCAAGAGCAGAAAGGAGATTTAGCTTGGACACCTTTCTATTTCTAAAAGGAGAATCCACACACATTCTTATAAAGGGAGCAGCCTTTCTTCCAGTGGACAACCATCATTTCAGTTTGCAGGATCCTAGGATACTGTGATTTTGTTGTTCTTGCTGTCTCTGTAGAGATATCTGAATTACCCAATAGCTAGCAGGCAATGCTCACCATGTGCTGTACAACAGTTCTTAGCAAATAAAATGCTGACTTCAAGGACTTTCATGGAAACTGTTAATTACTCACATTACTCCTAGCCATGCAAAATAGGTTACTACTAATATAAATTACAGTATTAATTTTTTTTTTAAGTAAAATGACCTTGGAGCTCAAGTGCTGCTTTACCATCTGCATGTTGCACTGAGATCAACTGTCCCTATACATATTCCATATTCTGACACTTGCAGAGCACTGTTTTACCATCTGCTTGGTTTGCCAATATTACAGACAAATACATACACATTGCATGCCCAGGTTTAGCACTGAGAAAACACAGCTTTTCTTCTGTGGATGGTACTTACCAGGTCTACACTGTAATGTTTGAAAACCCAGATCACTTCAGTTCATTGATTCCTACTAAATGTTAGGAGATAGTCTGTTATTACTAAGTTTCATTTAGGCCCAGGAAGGCTTAGATATCCTACCCTAATTTCAATATCATTTCTGTCACTGGAATGAAACTGAAATGCATCACTTAATTTTCAAGACCAAAGATTGAATCATGCTGCCCTCCTACCTTTGGATAATTTATTCCCTCTAAATTTAGTGTCCCACTTGCTGCTGAGCATAGTACTTTAAGTTATATCATTTCTGTGCACTTTATGTAGAAATTCATCTCTGAATTGTGAATTCAATTCAGTGTCTTGTTTATGCTCCCTTCTCTGTTTATTACTAAAGTTGATTTTAAGCTCATTCCTATGGAGAAATAAGAATTTGAATTTTGTTGTCACAGGGACCCAGACTAGACTCTCCAGTACTGTCTTCATTCCAGAGAGTGGCATTTGGCAGTTAGTCATTAACGAATATGTGATGCTACTGGGAAAGAATTGATGCTGTAAGTATGCAGGGGATCATTGCATCTACCTCCTGTCACCATCTTTCCCAAATGGCAAGGACACTTTGCTTTTATAGTTCCTGGCTGCAAGGATGAAGCACTTGGCAGAAATGCAGCTGTTATAAAAGGGAAGTAGTTCAGACAGGGCAGGGAAGCATAAAAGGAGATGCTGTCTCCAGCTTTTACTGGGAAGAGATTTAATTCCCCATTAATACCCTAGCTATTTGCAATGGCAATTTGGGATCTCACAGTGGCATCTGTGGCCAAATGTGCTTAAACCATGTGTGTGCTGAAGTTATTCCAACAGTTTTTTAAATATGACCTGACACAAGTTATGTTGTGCCCATGCTGTGCTACTGCAAAGGCTTCTACCTTAAAAAAAAACTCTTGTACTGCATTTTGGTGGCAGAAAGTCCAATATTGCTTTCATCTTTCAACTCCTAGAGAGTGAAAATAAACCCCCTCATCCGTGGAGCACACAGACACAGAATAGTTTTGTGTGCTCTGGAGGATAACACATGCAGGCACTCATCCCGTGATTATTCACTGGTGCATCTTCCAGCTTTCAGCAGTTAGCAGCTGACCTGTTCTCACACACCAGCCTCAGACATTCTGCTGTGAAATGTGGAAACTTGATAGGACTGCATGGCATTTGTACTATCCAGGTCAGACAATGGTTCTCCCATTGGGTGGGGACAAGAAGCTGCTGAATGAAGTATGTCATCCTTTGCATTCCCCAATTCACTTGGCTGGATCCTCATCACATATAGGCGCTGATCCTGCATCCTCTCCTACCCATCCTGTCCCCAGGTAAATGCAACCCAATACCAGCATGTCAGGACAAATTCTCACTAAATTTACTAAGGGTTACTTTTCTTCACTTCAGGGTTTTAGGATGAAGAGGCTGGAGATGGTTTTATAAATATCCCCCAAATACTGTAGAATTACACTTCACTAAAAGTTGGGGTGAGTGAAGAAAGGAGTCCATTTTATATGTGTGTTTTAAAGAGACCTCATCTAAAAAAATGCTGACAGCTTACTAATAACATGATATGACTTTTATGATATCTCTGACTCTGAGTCTACCTATTCATTTCTCATCTTAAAGTGTACATACAGTTAAAGTGGCATAAAACAAATAATTTAAATTTATTTCCTCTGGATAATTATACAGTTGTTAACATTGACATGAAACAGCTGAAAGAACTTTATAACTCTACTGAGCAGTAAAATGGTTCCTACAGACATCCTTCAACAGAAAGGAGCTTCTTGGCCAATTCTGACATAACTGTGAGACATGGATTGTGTTCTTGCAGTAGAAGCTTCCAGCTTCCAGTGTTTTCTGTATGCAGTATACATCATTACTGAACTTATAACTCGTGAACTATATCTCGTAAAATAGCTGTTTTTCTTCCACTAAGGAAAGTTGCTGAACAGAGTAAAAAGTTAAGATTTGGGGTGCTCTGACTGGGGCAGAATTGAGCCTTGTACAAAATTAGACAAATATGCAGGGTGGGGAGAACGCCTAGCACAGGACAGAACGAATGTGCTCGTTCTTGAAATTACTGCCCTCCCATCTCCACGGAGGAGTACATAATATACCCAAGAAACAACAGGTTGGTAAGGAGCTTTATACGGAAATATATCATAGCAACAGCGGCAGAGAGATTGTGAGCCTGAGCCGCTCAACCAATGAGCAAGCGCCAGGAGAGCACTACCTGCGTCTGGTTTAGGCTATACAACGGAATGAATTTCGATGACCGGCGTGCAATTTCTCCCTTGCCAATAGGCGGCGTGTGCCCATCATTGCAATAACGAATAAACTTTGCTGCTATCACTAAGATCGTTGCCTAACTCGAAATTTTTGACTTTGAGTGTTTCTCACATAACCAACTGCTCTGGAAATATACATCAAGACTTTCAATGAAAAAAGTAACTGTTAATTACATACGTAATTACTTTGTTATTTTGCATCAGAATAGTCACAAACCTACATGTGTATTGCAAGGTTTTATTTCTGGAAGTAAATGACAGAATGCAGTCAGACAACCAAAAAAGGTCTGTTTTGAACTCAGACTACTTGATGAACTGTCACATATTTTAATTTACTAAACAAGAATAACTACTCATATATTCATTCACACAGTGTATTTAAAATGACAATTCGGTAAACACACCTAATTTAATAGAGGCATAATTCACATTTATAGACTCTTAAATTAATATTTCTAGACTTTTTTGGTTGTGTCTGTGATGCATTTTAAAAGCAATGATTGAATAAAGAACTAAACATTTATTTTGTCTGATAGAGAAAAGCAATATCAATCTGGAGAAAAAGTCTCATAATTTTTGGGGATCTCAAGCATTCATTTTCATAGAAAACAGCTTTTTTTTTTTTTTTTTTTTTTTTTTTTTTTTTTTTTCTGTTATGTCACTTTAGCATTATTTAAAAGGCAGAAAATGGAGCCTCAGAATCAATTTCTACTCCCAAAATTCAGCAGTTCACGTAGAAAGCTTATTTCTTTGGAATAAAATACCATGGAGAAATTGCCTGCCTTTAAAAAACAAAAAATAAATCAGAATATTTTATTTGATTTCTTCCCTCTTTCTGCAAGGAACAGTACTGGCAAAAAGATTCCATTAAAATTGAATTGGTTCACTAAAATTTCACCTGAAATATGTTGTATCTGAAAATCAGCTCACTTAGAAAAACCATTTGGAGTTTAAATCAACACTACAAAACAATGCTTCTATATGATAAAGTGTACAATAGAAATAATATAAAGGTTGTTTCATAATAATGGTTTTATAGATATCATCATCAACAGTACATAGGAAAGTAATGATTAAATTACTTGTTACTTTCTGTGGAGAATATTTCCTGTTCTGTGTCACGTTACAAAAATTTCAGTCTAATCCATATTACTATTGTTCTTGAATTGGCAGTTGAGGATGGCAGACATCTATCAGTAAGGTTAAGGTATGCAGAAAGAGGAAATATGTGTGGAGAAAGATGGAAAATAATATTTTTTTAAAAAGGGAATACATAAAAAATTACAAAGAAATACATTGCCATTTGTTGCCTATTTGAAGAATAGAATGAACATATAAGAAACATAATCCTTAAGAAAGAACAAGGAAGATCAAGAAAATTAGCCTTTCTGTAAGTAAATGGAGAAGTACTGTCCAGATATCTATACCCCCAAAATGATACCAAATAAGTAATACAGATGCCTGACAATATTTTTGTCTATCTGAAGCAGCCCAGGCAAACAATGCCAGACATGTTTGTTCTTTTACTCTCAGATTGTATGCTAGATTTGAATAAAATATATACCATAGCTTACTTTCAAAGCATAGGCTGTTGTCTAGGAAACATAAGCAACATTTATTTTTCCTTTCAGCACACTAGAAATTAGTCAGAACCACTGTGTTTGACGTGCTGAAAGATCGCAGATAGGTCTCTTGTGACTCTTTTAGGGAAGATGCTATAATATGTGCTTTGTTGTTACTGCACTGAAGAGACTGTTTAAATTCTCCATTGCTCATAGGTCAAAACCAGCACTTTTCATGCACAGATCTTATATCTCAAGTGAATGAGTAAAATATTGATTCTTCAATATATAAATTTCCCCAATTACTGTACTATTTTACACTCCTGTTTTGAGGCAGATTGTTTCCCTCTCATCCCAGCAGTCTACAAAATAATAATTTCTGGTATATAATATTTTATTCTTACCAAAATACATGATTACATTTCCCATATCTGCATCTATTTTTATTTTTCTGAAAAATAAGTGCGTGCTCCTGATGCTGAGCAAGGGTACTTACAGGGTCTGAAAGAGGTGATGCTGGTGTAATAGAAATGGATTTTTAAGAGAATAGCATCTGGAAGTGAATACTATCTTTACACCCCAAGAAGAAAATACAACTACCCTGTTTCCTTTAGGAACACAAAGGCCCACAAACATTTCTGTTCAGTTCCTATTAAACACTGTAAATGAAATAAACCTAAAAAACCTTATAATTTGAATTCAAAACTTATTCTGAGATGCAATACTGATTGACTGAACATTCATTATGAGAGGATGGTAGTGGGTTGTATTATTTCATATAATGCTACTGCCATCCATAGATATCTCTAATACAAAATTCAGTAAGCAAGTTCTCTGTAACATAAAGTCACATTGTGTCAGTTTTTCCAGAAGACAGTAATGATATGTCATGGTTTAGTGATTTTTTTTGGTTTTCGGTATTCCACATCATAACATCATGTAGTGCACGGGTCATTAAAGAGTTAATACTCCAATTCCACATACTGACTACTTTCTGGATACCTGGTTCTCAGAAGAGAAGAAGTACATATCCCAGGGGACCTGTCGCATGTGAGGCAAACGTGATAAATCATGGGAGGAAGGAAGAAACAGAGAAATCACATTTATAAAAGGAAAAAAAAAAATTGTCATTTTCTCAAATTTGCCATCACCCTCAGGAAGCAACTGCGCAAATACCAAGCAAAGGTGCAACACAGGTTTTCTCTTTGCCTGGTACACACTTTAAGATATCTTCTGCCTGAGGTGCCCTCTCTGTTAACTGAATTCACAAGAATGCCTAAAAAAAAATAAAGCTTGTGATAGATGCTGATGCAAATTCCCTTTTTTATTTTCTTTTTTTGAGAGTATCAAAATATCTAGCATTGAACTAGGAAATAACCTGAGGATGATATCTATTAAAGTGACTGTCAGAATATTGGGACTATTTGTCCCAGTATTCTGCAGAATGCAGACTGAAGAGGAGAATTAAAACTAATTGCTAATAAATTATGTTCTCTTAATTATAGATAATGGGGGACTACTACCTGTCTAACAGGTAATAATCCTAAAACACTGTTCTAATTATGGTTAAAACCTTAAGGTTAGATTTAAATGATAGTATATATGACATGCTAGCGCTCCATCTACTGTACCATTTTTACAGTATTCACACATTCATACACAATTTTGTGTTTGTATGAAATGTTACTTGGTTAAAGATGGCTAACAAGGTTTTCTGTGTTGTTGGTTTTCAACAAGTTGAACCTGCATTAAGAAAGACAGAAAAGCAGGAAATTCGTGGTGTCTATGTCCTACTTTTCTTTCAGATATTCCATGCAGAAGGAAGCACACTGAAACATGCAAGAATTTTGAGATTATCCAAATATAAAGTGCACAGTAATAATGTTGATATTGAATTTGCATAGTTCTATTCATATGAGAGAAAATTGTAACCAATAAAGAATAAGCAGGCCACTTTTGTTGGACTGATAAAAACTGCAGACAATGTAAAAAATACCCCAAACTTTTGTAATTGGAAAAATCATTTCCATTAGGCTAACATATTCTTTAAATGCACCCGTGTATATATATATATATTTGAAATCTTGCCAAATTTTCCACCAAAGGAGTGTTTCTAAGAATTACATTAGAAGTCCTTCACTGTGAAGACAAAATACTCCTCTTTTACAAATTTTAGAATTTTAGAAAACAGACGTTTTTGTCAAATTTTTCCATTGAGACAACATGGCAACCAGCTGCACTTGGTATCTCCAAAAACATGCTATCAACACTGGAATACATAGGAACCAAACTTCAGATACTTGTTCTTCAAAATTTTCATCCAAAGTATTACATGACTTTTTCAAAGTAAAGCAGCAGTGAGATGGTAGAAAGAATATAGAGCTTTGTTTCTCAACATCTTTATACCGGCAATGCAGTAATAATAAGGATAGTTCAGAACAAAGGAATACACAGATCATAATATCTGGAAAACTCTAAACACAGCAGTACTACTTTTGAACATCATTGGATCTCACTGTATTGAAAATATGTATGTAGGGGAACTTGCAAAGTCCCACTAACTCTACAACACAGAGAAGCTGTAGTCACATTGACGGATATTAATGATTTTAACAGGCTTTTCCGTATTCAGTTTTTGCTGGCATGTATTTTAGCCATCTTCTGTACTGTTTCACTGCTGGGCTACATCTGTTTTTCATACATCACTATAACCTCCTATACTGTGCTCCTTACCAGCAGATTTTAAACCCTTAAGCAACCTGAAATACATGCACCTGAAGTTCTCAGATACCATAAGATCTTTTAAGATATACAGTGACTTGGACAAAAGCTGCAGAAAGATTAAATCAAAAATACGCTTTCTGTAAATAGCTTTTCATTATGAAAAATTATGAATGAAACTTTGATAAACAGCAGATTTCCAAAGAGCACAAATTTAAATATTTTCTCTAGTAATCTCTCTTATCAAAATAACTTTAAATTTCTTCAACCAATTACATCTTCATCTCATTATGGTTTTGCTATTCCATTTTTTTCTGTTAACATTTCTCTCTGTTGATTTCGCCACACAAATGGATGTTTTCTGATAACGTTTTATCCTAAATACACGTCAGAAGATTAATAATTTGAAATATTAGATTCAGTAACATGAAAAAAATCAATATATCCATGTAGCTTTTGGAATTAATATTCCCTTGATATTTATACGTACATCCTGGAAGTCTATGTGTGCACTGAGCACAGAACATGATAAGAACTGAGAGATGAATTTATTAAAAATTCATATATTTGTGCTAAGAGTTGTTACTTGGTTCTCTTTAAATTCAAAAGACATTTTCAGTTAACTAAAATTCAGCTTCAGCTTTCAGCTTTTAAAGGTTTGCAACACGGTATATAATTAGATTCTGGTTTTCCTCCTTTGTTACAGATAGTATCATTTAATGATTCAGATTCTTTTTCCTGTGATTTAATTTTAAGAGAAATTCCACTCTCTTAAGTCCAGGGCTTTTTTTGAATTTGCAGTTTAAAACAAAATTTAAGGAGCAGAAATCTACTGCAGATGGTTTAGAAAGAGTCAAGTACAAGCAGGCACTATCACAGTTTCTTTAAACCTACTTTATATTAATGTTTATCATTTTTGATTTATAGAGCAATGATACACTGAGAATATTTATACCCTGCTGAAGTTTCTGATAAAAGGATTCAGGTGTTGCTTTTTACAGTTTCTCATTTTTCCAATAGATTACTCACAACGAATTTACTATTTTGCAAAATCTGTTTCACAGCCCCAGACTAACCTAGGCATTTGAGGAGGACCATCTTTCCCACAGCAGTAGGAAATGCCAATAGAATGGCCTTATTGGGAAAGCTCTCAAACCTATACTGAGGAATCAGGATGGTTGGATGGCTCTTTGAAATGCCTCTACGCATGCATATGCAGCATGGAATGTGCAGAATTACAAAGCATTGTTATGATAAAAATGCACTGTTATAAAGATGTCATGGGATGGCTGACATGATTGGGATGCTGTGATGGAGAACATTTAAGGATAAGCAGGGAAGGCAAGAATGGCAAGTTGATCTCTTATGTGTGAGATGAACTGGAATGCACGGAGCTCTTCCTTGGCGTGGGTGAAGTATCAGTTGAGAGCTTTTGGGTGAGGTTTAGTAGGCAGACCAGCATGGGCATTATTACAGTGGGCATCTGCTATAGATCTCCTGATAAGGAAGATGTGAGGTCTTCTTCAAACAACTGGATAAAGTCCCATGTTTGCCTGAGGCCTTGGTCCTTACCGTGGCTTTAACTAATCTGACACTGCTGGGAGGACATTACAGCAGGGGTAAAAAAAAATCCAGGTCTTTTGACTGCACTGAGGACAGCTTCCTGGCACAGGTAATTGAGAAGCCAACAAGAAAAAGTGCTCTGCTGGACCTGACACTTACAAATAAGAAAAGGAAGAACTGGGCAGTAACATGAAAATGTGGGGCAGGTGTGGTTACCGTGACCACAACATGATCGAGTTCCAGATCCTGAAAGGGAACAGGCAAAAAGCAACATCACAACCCTGGATTTAAGGAGAAATGATGTAAATAACTTCAGGAATCTGCTTAGAAGTATTTCACGGGATATATCCCTGGAGAGAAGGTCAAAGAAAATTAGCTTATATTTAAGGATCACATTGTACAAGCTCAATAGACACTCACCTTGCCAAGTAAGAAATCAAATGATGGTTGCAAGAGGCCTTCATGGATGAACACAGTGTTTCTGGCTGAACTCATACATAAAAAAGATGTGCACAAGAAGTAGAAGCACGGGCAGGTGACCAAGGATGAGTCCAGAGCTGCTATATCCAGCCTTACTGGGATAGAGTTGAAAAGCTAAGGCTAACTAGGAGTTCAATCTAGTGAAGGATGTGAAAGGCAAAAGGGAAGATTCTACAAGCAGATAAGCAGCAATAGGATGACTAGGGAAAATGTAGGCAATCTGCTGAGCGGGATAAGTCAAATAATGATAATTGACATGGAAAAGTTTGAGGTACTGAAGGCCTCCTTTCCCTTAGTCTTCATCAGCAGAACCATCATTCAGGAATCTCAGGTCCCTGAAAACAGAGGGAAAGTATGGAGATCATTTTACACTGCTTTTAAAATAGGCTGACAGTATCAGAATGAAAATAAATATAATTTCACTCAGTGAGCTGTTATGTGAGTAGGTTTAGAAACTAAGAAGAGAATAGTATGCCGAAAAACTGATCTATTCACTTTGATAGTTTAAATTATACTAAAAGGAGAAACCTCAAATTCTCAATTTCATTGGAAGATGCCATAATTGCTAGGACTGCACAAAGGCAATTCAAAAGATATCAAGATTTTTGAAACATTTTCTGTTGAGGAATGCTCATTTACTGTGGTAAAAATGCTGTATGAGAACATGATAATCCAGGGAGGTTTACTTTAAACACAAGTCAAGATATTTTTATTTTGTTTGAGATGAAGTTGGAATTCTGTTTTGTAAATTGTTAATGCAAAATTTAAAAGCTGAAATAGAAGCAAAACATTCAGCTGAAAAGGAAGAATTTTAAGTCCTCTAATTCTATTTCTAATAAAGAAAACTTCTAACATTTATGAAAGAACAGCTGTGGTAACAGGCATAGCAGAATTTCTAAGGAAGAATAGACATAAATTCTTAACAGAGCTTATGACTCTGTTAAGATCAAAACTCATTTTAACTACATAAGAGCTAAAAGCAAGAACAGTTGCAACTATTTTAGATGAGAACTTCAATAAACTTGACAGTATATAATAATATGGCCCAGCACATATAATAAAAGAGATGTGTAAGCATCATACCACAACTGAAATAATAATTCTGAAAATAATAATACTTCTATTAAGGTTAAATAATTGTTTCTGTATGCAAGCGGGAAGCAAATAAGGTATGCTAAGTTCTGACAAGTCAGTTATGCTTTTTAAATTAAAAAAACTTTTTAAATAAAAAAAAAAGAATTCATCCTATCTATATTTTAAATATATATTTTAAATAAAAAGAGAAAAAAAGAATTTGCAGTGCTTTAGTGCTTTCTGTAAATATCTGTATGTTTAGGCAATGAAGAAGTGTCACATGCTAGAAATTTTTCCAGCTTGTTGGAATTGTTGGATTCTTGCATATTTTACATGAAAATCAAATCATTATTTTTTGTTGCTAGTACAACTGACAGATCTCTTATTTATAAAAGAAATTTAACATGAATTTGTTATCTTGTCAGATTTTCTCAGTGTCTCACAGAGAAGAGTTAGTTGCAACTTTGCCAGTGGAAATGTTAGCCGCTGGCAAACACTCATTTGAAGAAATCAAGATATTTCATAGGAATGTTACCAATTTCCACTGATAGATTTGAAGATAACAAGGGAGACAAAATTCCCCATTCCCCATCCTCTGACCTTCTGGTGGGCATTTGAGATTTCCAGTTACTATGTTCTGAATTACAGGGCTCATTATCTCAAGAACAAATACATTTGAATTCTTGTCTACAGCATATAACAGTTTGTGCTTGAATGATGAAGAGTATCACAATTTCTAAAGAGCATATCACTGACATTTCTGTTTGGTATGGTGGGAGGTTTATGGCTGCCTTCCCCAAGACAGAAGGAAAACTTGAAGTGTCTACTGTGGCAGCTACTGTTCTAATCCTCTAATCCCTGTGGTACTGTGTAGAATGAAGATGAAGCATAATCACGCCCATTGTGGCTCTCTCTCCTTTTTTTTTTTTTTTTTTTTTTTTTTTAGTTGAACCATCAAATAGATCCATCTTTTATTTGTTTTAAACTATCTATTATAATGTTACTTGAAGATGTGAAAAAGTTGATGTGTTACATCTTGAACTGTTATGGAGAAACAGCCTGATATTACTGGAAATGGAAAAGTAAAATAAAGAAATCTGTAGAGAATTCAAATAGTGGATAATAAACAACTTGGTCTCTGAGCAAGATACACAATTTCTCATCCTGTAAAATACTAGCAACCATTTTAATACATGGGAGAAAAGTAGAGAGATGCAACTTAGCGAATAGGCAGATCTCTGACAACTAGCTATAAAAGCACATACTGTTTGAAAATCATAGAGGAGCAGCATTCTTACAAGTCCTTTTTTTTTTTTTTTTTTTTTTCCCTCTACAGGCCCTCTGTCTTTAGCTAGCTCTTATGTGGCAACTAGAAAATACAATGGAGATAAAGACATTTAATTGTGCACATATTCACCAGCAAATCTGCAACTGAAGGGTTCACAACACACCTTCCTCTTGAAGATAATATTAATGTTCAGTATAAACACAGAAGGGCTTCTGCAAGTACTGAAGATGTGCTACTGTTGTACTGACTCTAAATCCTCTGATGCTCCAAAGATTTTGGCTAAATCCTCACATATTTTGCTGTTTCGTCCCTTGGAGAGCCAAATCAGAGGGAGAGACTATGATTCACATAAAACAGGATGCTCACAGAAAAGTAAGAACCAGTGCCAGAAATTGCAGGAAGGCAGACAGGCAAGCAATGTAGAAACTGCTCATGTGATGCTCTTCAGCTATACATTCATCATGCCTGATTATTCCAGTTCTGGTTTTCTTCTGCTGCTATCCTTGCCAACTTGCATAATGTTTTTGTGATATGAATGGCTTTCAAACGTGAACTATAGACTGAAGCTTAAAATTAATTTTCTCTTGCATTCCAGGTTTTTTGTTAGAAACCAGAGGCCCAGACATGATACAGTTCATTTAGGAAGTAGGCCAAATTCAAGATGTACCATGTGTTAGATCAAAGAATTTTGAATATTTTTGTTGAAAGTCCTAGTATCTCCATAGTTCTGATCTAAGAGTCAGTTATAGTTAGGCAAGATGGAAGAGGAAACTATTAGAAAAATATCTTGCTAGCATTCTCAGCTGAGGTGCTCATCTCTTTAGTGAAGCATAAGTAGGATAAACAGGATAAAATTAGAAACATTCTTGATTCAGTGAGAAATTTAAGTTGTCTCAAATTCTGCCACGAATTATTTCCATTCTTCATTCTCCTTACTCTTTCCTTTCCCTTGCCTGTTCTTTTCTCCTTTTCCTCCCTCCTTCCACTTCCTTGTTCTCTCTTTCTCTCTTTTCCCATTTTCCCTCTTCTTTTTCTATTTTCCCCATTCATAGAATCATAGAATTGTCTGAGTTAGAAGGGACCCTTAAAGGTCATTTAGTCCAACTCCCCTGCAATGAACACGAACACCTACAGATAGATTACTCAGAGACCTGTTCTTGAATGTCTTAAAGGATGGGATGATTACCTCTCTGGGCAACCTATTGGTGCTTCACTGCCTGTTACTACAAAAAATATTTTTCTTGTCCTATCACGACAGACCCTGCTAAGAAGTCTGTCCCATTCCTTCTTATAACCCTCCTTTAGCTATTTCAAGCCTCTCCACTCTTTAGATACTAAAATCTCTTCCAAAGGTGGCTTTTCCCCACCTTTCCTTTCCTTGCCTTTCCTTTCAGCTCACAGAGATACAGGATGTTGTGGACTGTGAAAAATCAACTGAGATACAAGAAAAAAAAAAAAAAGTTTTCTAGTTCATACTCAATGCTTCAGTCACAGCAGAGAGCAGGAAACTGTATCAGTATAAGAAAATGGAGTCTAGTTTCATGCTTTGCTCCCCACTTTTACAGTCATACGTGAATATAAAGAAGACAAAAACTGAAGTCACGCAGGGATTCCAACAAATTCCTGCTCTCTCCCCCGAAAATTGTAAGGCTCTGCCATAATATCACTCTCTTTTCCAGTTAGATAAAGATAAAAGGAGTAGGAAAACGTGTGACAATTAGATCTGTTAAGATTTATTAGACTAGATTAGTATGTATTTTGCTATGTATTCTGAGAGCTTAACAAGACAGATGACAACATGAGGAATTTATGACTACAGTCATCCTGCACATTTCTTACTCTGTCGATACAGAATGTGATTCATTTTTGACACACTTTTGGTTTGCATCAGTCTGCATCTCTAGATCCTGTAGAAAACTAGGAATAAAAATACTTCTTCATATTCATTATTACTAGATGAAAAATGGTCTGTGAAATGACAAACCCGTTAATCTGATTTGACTTTGAATTATTTTTTTCTATTTTAGAAAGTGTATTTACTGAGATTCTCAAAGCTTAAGGGAAAAAGATTAAAGATAGAGCTGGTACACAGCTTTCAATCATTAAAACAAATGAAAGCAGAACAGTATTTGAAAAAAGAAATGGTACCTATTAGTAGTGATGAGGAAAAGCTTAACCACATGGAAAACAAAACAAAACAAAACACCCTAATAACCACATTTTTAAACATACATGTTTTCTTTGCCAAAACAAACATGCAAATGAAAAACACAGCTTTCAGTTTAAAATTCTAGTAAGGAACCATCATTTTAAAATTAACAATATAGATGTTAGACGTAATTTTTCTTAATTTTGGGAAGGCTTAAGGTTATTCTAAATTCTCTTTGCAGCATAAAAAAACCATCTGGCTCAAATCAAATCTGACCCCACTAGTATTTCTGGCACATAGTTATTCATAGCTGCAGTGTCTGAATATCATTGCCATAGACTTCTCAGATTCTAAAATAAAAACAATAAATTAAGTTTCCTTAGGCTCCAGAACAGAATCACAAAAGAAGATTGTCCGTAGATGTTCTGGGGACATAAGGGTTATATTTATATGTTTATTTACTACCTAGGAAAACAACTGCAGATCTGGAAGGAATGATTTATGGACTAAAATAAATGAGAGTCACTTGAGAAGATGGCCAAGAGGATTCTGACAAACCATATAAATGCTATTTCATCTTAAATATTTTTTTAAAATGTTTTTTTAACAAAAGCCCATACTTGATAATAATTTGAGTTCTTTTTTATTAATGCTCAAACTGCATTATTTTCTAAGTGTGTGGGTAATAGAAGGATTTTCTGTAAAAAAACCCCAGATATTTAAAAAATAATTTTATAAGTTACAGACACCTGCAATGGGTAAAAATCTTTTTTTCTATTTAATTATGGGATAGGTGTGGTGACTGATAAATGAGCTGTGGTGTTTAACTCACAAGTTACACAGACTTACATATTGAGTTAGGAGTATCAGTGCGAGTCAAATCAAAGCTCTTCGTTTCTGTCATTAAATCCTTCTTAAGAAGTGTGCATCTGCCTCGAAAAGAATCAGGCAATGACACTTGCTTGTTTTATTATTGTTATATTATTATTATATCACTGCATTATATTATAAATATAATATTAATATTATATATATTATGGTATTGTGTATTATTATTATATTGTTGTATTATTATATTATTAACCTGTGCAGATCTTGTAGCACCACAATCTAGCCTAACAGAATATTTAATGCTGACATCAAGGGATCAAATCCACTACTGATCATTAAGATTAAACTAAAGTCCCTGGAGGCATTCAAGGCAAGGCTGGATGTGTCTCTGGGCAGCCTGGTCTAGTGGTTGGTGACCCTGACCATGGCAGGGGGGTTGAAACTAGATGATCATTGTGGTCTTTTTCAACCCAGGCCATTCTATGATTCTATGATTTTATGAATAGGAACCTAAAACTAAACATTTTAGCATCTGAGTACCTGCAAGATAAATCTTTATTTCAACTAGGAAAACCTACTTTGCAAATATCCTCAAAAATAAAAGAAGGCAGTAAGCATAGTAACTCTTTGAAGCTACTGGAAAGTTTTGTGCAATAGAAAGCTGGGATAATACAGAAATCAGTTATGTTGAACTATTTTAATGAGAATATCTAGACAGTAAGTTCTTCAGCTTTGACTAGAATCTTTTTCTGCCTGGAATTGGGACATAGATATTTCTAACAATCTGTAATTGTGGCAGATCAAAGGCCTGTTTCCTCTGGGCATGCACAGGTGGCTCTGAGGCTCTGCTTGTATTGCCATTTTGCGAGACAGATAGTGACAAATGCATTGTATACGAAATCCCAGAGGACTGAGGATTCTTTTATTTCATTCTGAGAGGGCTATAAATAAGCCATGTGGCACAAAACAGACTGTTGAATGAAACAAATGCACACACACAAAATAAATCAGAGAAACCTTAGTGGTTTACAAATGGACATTTTCAACGGGATCCAGAGAGACAGAGAGAGCACTTTTTTTTAAGCAAATGAAAGAACAGCTTTACTGCTTTCCACAGGCACTTCTGGGAAGAGGTGTCCATCAAATATTCATGGTAGCATCTTGTCGACACAAGTCTGGTTGATGGAGTAATAGTGCCGACTCACCTGGCACCAAAACTCAGCCATTTTCCCTTTCCCCATCCAGTAAATCTGTGGCTGTCAGTGACAGAAGCTGATGGGAAATGATAGCCTTATTGAGCTGCCTCATGAACTGTAACTCATTTGTTCTGAAGACCCAGACTGACAGCCTCTGCATTTCTCCCTTCCAGCAAAATCGAGTATAAATCACTTTATCATTTTTCCCAATGACAGTTTATCAGAATTCTGGAATTTTATATGAAGTCATAGAGGCTGGTGGTAGAAATAAGACTCACAGTTGATCTTGTTGTTGGAGGGCATCTTGCCAGGCTTAACGCTCCCATTAAAAATTACAATCTGACTCACACTAACCAGACAAATGCGTACATGTATACGTGCAAACACTTGATATAGTGATAGAGTGAGAATACTGATCAAGTTCACATCTACTGGGCTTAAGTACAAATAACGTTTTGAATCCACTGATCTTACAATTACTATTTACTTTCAGTTCATGGAGCATTCATTTCTCATTTTGACTTCTGAGTCTCCTAATGTTTTCCCTGACCAAGAAAAACAAAAAACTGCACAGAAATTCTTAAGAAATTAATTCTGTAATTCTGTAATTCTGAAATCTTTCACTACAGAGTACTGCTTCATTGAATAGGAACCCTGCTACTGTCACTTCTTTCCATTTTTAATAAACTACAAAATGAAAACAATAGAGTAGGCACACTGGAAGTATTTACAGAAATTGCTGCTCTAATGTTGAGTCTATTTTATGTATTCGTTATATAAAAAAAAAAAAATTGGAATTATTTGGTGTTCAGGATTTTTACTTAGTGCAAGATAGCCAGTTAAGCTACTAATTCATCTTCTGTCAAAGTTGCCCATAAGTTAATATGTACTATGTAAATATTATTCATTAATCCTAGCAATGAATAATTACGTGCCCTTAAGCAAATAGTTGTCCCCATTAAAGAGGTAGAAAAAAAAAAAAAATCAAACTAGGCCCACGAAGTTTCCCCTTGAACACAGTCTGCCCCTTGAACAAATTTAGAAACATACATAAGAATGTACAAGAAAATGACATTTCTTTTTATGGTTGAATTTTTGTTTCTTTTGGGCTCTAAGATGAATTTCTCCAACTGATATCTTTTGCAATGATTACATTTTATTTTCTTGATCACTTTGGGTAGGCAAAGCCCTCTAGCTAAGTGACAAGACAGGAGATAATGACATCTAAGTGACATCTGCAGATGAATGATGTTATGGGAGTGGTGTGATCCAATGTGTTCCCTATTCTCTGCATTCCTCTGTGAAGGTGGACCTTCTTATCAGTTATAGAATCATTGTCAGGATAATCACGCTGGTAATGGCAAAATTTAGAGTAGAAAATGTTCTGTAACAAAGAATAAAACAGGTACACAGTAGAAGATAGCATGGTTTAAACTAAAACCATTTAATCATTATGTAGATAACCATTAGGACACAACATAATGCGTAGCTAAGTCTAGCTTAAAACTGGTTCTCCAGGAGCCAAAATTTCATGCCACAGCCTACCAAACTGTTCCCCTTAGAATGCATGCTAATACCAGTAAGTTACAAGTGTGAAAGTGTCTGAAATCTGATACTTGTAGCACAGCAGGTAATGAGCATGTGTCTTATTTAATTAGCCCAAATGACTGAATACAACATCAGCTGCCTGTTTTCTACTCCTCTAGCACTGACTATTGTCATTCTTAACATTGACCTGGGTAGCAGAAAACCCCTACACCTCTTCTTATTAACTCTTGAAACATTAATTCATCTGATTTTGCATCAAGGTGTATGCATCATTAGACAATAGTTACTTGCTTGTCACATTTACACTGTTAATGACATGGACCAGTAGGCCAATTTTGCACTGTAGATAATACTAGTAAATAGAAACGTGCATGCAGTATGCAGAAAAAAACAAACACCTTCTGATAACATGAATTAAATGCAAAACCAAAAATAAATATGAAGGTCTCTGGGAGGTCAAAATTAGGGCAATTAAAAATTGCTTATTAAATTTAATCCTAAAGGCACTGAGAAACCAATTTACATCCATGGCGTGAAACATGCTAATAATTTGCAGAAAAATGTATGTAAAAGTGTCTGTTTTGCTGTTGTTGTTTTGCATTGTAAAAATTAAAACATAGGGAGCAGGTATGGTCAAATACTTCACTTTTCAGAAATTACAATTCAAGCACAATTTGTTAAAATAATCCTGATGAAATTTCACCTCTTACAGAATTTAATGTATGAGGCACACAACCTCATGCAGAAATTGAGCAGTAGAAAGAAACAATGATACCGTGGGACAAAAGAAAAGAAGATATAGACTGAAACTGATTTTCTTTTTGTCAACGGTTTACGGGCTGCTTCAGCCCAGTTCCATGACTGACGGAGTGGAGGAATTTACAAGATTTTACAACAATTTGAAGGAATTTACCTCCGGAAAGGGGAAAAGGGGGTTCCCAAAATAATTAAAAACATCTGCAATGATCTGGAGAAAAACTAACTAATATGCTAAATATGGTATCAGAATGCAAGATAACACATTATAATACAATATAATTATAATTGAATCTAATAAATCTAATATAATGAGAGAGTGTGTCCGAAAGGTATAAAGGCCTCTCCATAATGCTGAGGTGAGACACATAGTTGGGTTGAGCGCAGGGAGGAGAGCCAAAAAAGGTCAGATCTTGTGACCTTGCCAGGGGTTATATCTCCTCTCTGAATGCTAAGTCCTCTGGGGTATGTAGTTCTTCTTCTCTTCCAGACTGGTGTTCAGAACTGGAGCATTAACTCTTTAATTCCCAGTGCACTACATGATGTTACGATGTGGAATATCGATAACCAAATATCATAAAACCATAGCACTGAGAAAATACTATGAATATGAAAGTTCATTATGTTTACATAGCTTTCTTTTTTTAAAAAAAATTATTTTATTTTTAAGCTATTGTAAGTCTCCTGTGGGAAAAAAGAAGAACTAAACAAAAACAAAAAACAAAACAAACAAACAAACAAAAAACAGTACCAGTTTTGAAGTCCATTTCAGCTTTTAACTTTTTTCAAATATGCTGACATTGTACATTACCCTTAGGTTAAAAAAAATCAAGTGATCAAATGTCCAGAAAATGCACTGCCCTGCAACTGTTACAAGGTTATTGCTGTTTTCATGTGGAGAGTTTTAAGGGCTATTGAGATGAAAAGGAATTATAGCCAAGTCACTTAGTGTCATGAATTTTCCACTGTGCTTCAGGCATGCTTTTGGGGAGCTTGTGTGTATCTTGCTAATAGCTTGACCTTCATGGATTATTAAAATGGAATTTTATACAATGGAAATGCTGATAATTTGAGCTAAACGGCACACTTTGAAAGGGCTATGTTTAGAGATGCTAATTGCAGCAGTTTTGTAAAGTAAAATGGTATCATAATTGCAGAGCGGATTGAGATGATGGGTACCACACAATGGTATGCAGGCAAGTCTGTGTTCGCATTTTGTGGGAGGGTTTTCTGCCTATGGGTAGATGATATTCTTCAGTATTTATTTATGGATTGGAGAACACACAAGAGAAATAAAAAGTGTCTTTCTTCAGGCACTTGTCTGCTCCCACCCTAAAATGAGTCAGAAGAATAACATTTCCAAGCATATTAATCAGACTGATAACTTCTTTCATGTACACTCAAGTGGGAAATATTATAAGCACAGTTTCCCTGCTGGTGAAATGATTGCCCTGAAGGACAACAGAAGTACAAAAAAGAAAAGGAGGCAGATAAATGATAACTAGACAGATTCACCTTTGTTTTTTAGATGTATTGTAGGCACTTGAAGAGGGTCACAGGTTGTGATCAATGAAAAGAACTGTGATATATCTGAGGCAAACCACTGCAATTCAGCTGTATGAGAAAGGCAGCTTGATATGGAGGAAGAAATGAATTGCAAAATGACTTCTGTGAAAGAAAAACAGATCATTTTAAAAACAGAAAATGTAAAGATATTTTGGAAAAACAGGCTATCAGAAAAGATGGTTTTCAAGAAAATCTGCAGTTCAAAACCAGAGGAGGTAGATGGTACCTACCCTTGTCTGTATGTATATATACATACATGGACACTAACGTAACACTTGTTGCACATTTCATTTATTCATTACTTCCATTTGTTGCATTTTACCTGTCGTACAAAATCCAACTATGTGGGGTACCAAACCATAGATAAATTTAAACAACTAATTGCAGCAATTCCTAACACACCGTTCTCTCACTTAGAAAACTGAAGTGTATTGGTCTGTTTTTGGCCTCTTCTTCTGTATTTGATGATATAGTGATTGGACAACATACAATGAATATTAGCGATCAGAATCTCTTACTGACCTGATTTAAACTCTCCCATCATTCAGATATATGACATCTTTTGTCAGCAATAAAGTGTTCTGAAACACACGTCTCTCAGCTTTGCCTGTTGTAATCTGGGGTAGATACAGTAGCAGTATATCCTTGTAAGCCCATACCGGGATGCCATTCCAGTACATAAAATTACAATATATTTACTAAGCCAGAAATGAAAGTGGGAATGACTTCCTTAATCCTGTGGCTAGGCCTCCCAAGTTATCAGAGAGCATGTTCATTCTCATCTCTCCTTAGCCTTCTGATTGGAACAATTCTCGTGGGCTCCAATGTTATTTCAGCAGGGTCAGAGGGGAAATCTAGGTGTTCTTTTTTGTTTGTTTCATTGTTTTCTTATAGTGAGAGGCTTGTATATTTCCCATGACTCTTGAATTGACATATTTATAGAGGGTCTCTTTCCAGTTTTTTTTGAAACGTACTCCATTACCCCTTCAAAGAAAGTCTTCTTTTTTTTCTTTTGGTAGGATTGTTTGTTTTTGCTTTTGCTTTTTCCTACAATTGATGTGCAATAAAAAACTGAGTTACAGAGCTCTGATACATCTTCTTTTGAGACACCTTGGCTGCGTACATATACTGGAGATATTAGGACTGTTAGGACTTTCATACTGAGATACACTGTCTACACACTGCAAATAGCTCCATATCCAGTCCTGGATTCATGCTTAACATAATTATATGCATCAAACACTAAGTCTTCCTAGAAGGAGATTTGAACACAAAATAGTTACTTTCCTTGTGGATGCTGGTAATGATAGGAAGGTCTTTTCATTTGTATTTCTTCAGGTTGTGATCTTGTCAGATCTCATAAATGAAGCAGAATCTGGCCGGGTTAATAATTGGCTGGGATCTTTCCAAAGAAAATCCCAGGTGCTAAAGAAAGTAGCACTAGTGATTCAGTGTTTGGCAATCTTCCTTCTGCTCAGTAGCAGACCAATGTCTCAACATAATACTGAGAAACCATTCAGTAGCTCAGTGTGCCAGCTTCCAGAGGAGACACACAATCAGTGCAGATAAAACTTGCAGTTAGTGAAATATCTAGGGACCTTCTTGCAATGTGAGAAGGCAAAATTGCATTTTGGGATATAAATCCCAAATTTTGAATGTGGAGTAAACCGCTGAGCTTGCTGAGGATTTGGTACATGTCATCCTAAAGATTATTTCAGAGCACTGAATGAACAACAGGGACAAACATGCTCATGCGAAGCATTTGGAGAAAATTTATGATAAAAATACTCTAGACTATTATCACTTCTGTTGACATTCTTCCTAGAAAGGCAGGCCAGAGTTATTAGATGCAGTGCAATTGGATTATGAGACATTCCTGAAATAAGTCATTAGGATGAAAGGAACAGCTATTAAAGAATAGCTGGGGAGCTGAAATGCCTGATTCACCTTCTGTTCTGTTAATACTCTGCCAATGGTGAGCTAATTCAGAAGAAAACTTGACTTGCCTTATCTGGATAAATTTGCACAACTATTTCTAATCTATGTGACTTTCAACATTTTTTTTTTTTTTTAACCTTAGCACATATTATTTTCTGATATATTATCAGTTTTAATACATAATTACTCTGTTTCTTGCAAATGCAAGTTTGTTAAGAAAAGAAGAGTCAAGAGGACAAAGCACTAGACATGCTTTTTTTGTCAAAGTAGTGACTTTAAAGGGAAAATGAAGTAGTTACAAAGGCACCATTTCAGAGAGTACTGCTCCTACTCTGTGTAGATTGGGTAATGTGGAACAATTAAGTCATGATACAAACTGTGTTACTGTTTTAGATCATAACCAGAATATGGTGATATAAAAACATGAATTAAGACAAGAATTATTAAGACATGAATTATCATTAGACTCATGCATCCATCACTTCTCTAATTTCATTTGTTGAGGAATAAGATAAATGTAAATGCATTATAGAAGTAATTCTTCAGGGAGAAGCAAATAAAATATAAATGTAACCTTTCATTACTCTTTGATTCTTACATTAAATAGATACTGAGCAATGTAAGACCTACCTCACATATTTCTTTTATGGGCTGCACCTAAAGAAGAGTGGAATGAGAGATATTTGCAGTGTGGTGCCATGTTTTGAAAGCATTAGCATAGAATGGCCAGGGTTAAAAAGGACAACAACAAAATGATCATTTAGTTTGAACCCCTCTGCTATCTGCAGGGTCACCAACCACTAGACCAGACTGCCCAGAGCCTTTTTGAGCTTGGCCTTGAATGCCTCCAGGGATGGGGCATCCACAACCTCCTCTGGCCAACTTGTTCCAGTGTTTTATCACCCTCAGAGTGAAAAAATTCCTCCTAATATCTAACCTTAACCCCCCCCGTCTCAGTTTAAAACCATGGTATATGATATAATGTATAATAATATAACTACAAATATTATATATATATAAATAATATATAAATGATATAATCTAAAATTTATATCCATATATTATATTTATAATATATAACATATATACTATAAATTATGCAATATATAATAAATAATATATATATATATTGTGTATATACATATCAGCAATAATGCCCCCAGTAGGTATATTTATATGTATTATATATAATATTATTCATAATATAATATTTATAATATACATATGAATATATTATGAATATTTTATATAAATTATAATTTTTACAGACTTCTTACAGATGGAATTGCTGTGATTTTTACAGTTCTTACAGAATTTTATTCAAATTCCTGTGAACAATAGTGATACTCAGTTCTCCCCAAAACAAACAAACAAACAAATAATAATGATAATAAAAAAGAGATAGCAATTAAACAATTTATAAAAATCAGAGGAAAAAAAAGAATAATAAATTACTTACCTTGGTACTTTTTTTTTTTTTTTTTTTTAAACTATCACATTTTCAGAATGTTAAGCTTTAGATAAGAAATTTATCTAAAACTTTGAAAAATAAGAATTGTCCCAGGAGAACATGGAGCCCTGCCCAAACATGACTGTTCTTTCTTTCTGCTCTTGTTTTCCCCTGAACCTGGAAACTAAAACTACATGCAATTAATTCCTCTCTTCCATGCAAGATTCAGTAAAAGAAGCAAGCCTTTATCCTTGTAAATTTTCTTTGGATATCGTCTTTTATTCAAGATGAGCAGTAAGGATGTTTCACTTTTACAGTTCCCATTCCCAAATGAATTATAATTCAGTGTACGATATAAAAATTGAGCAAAATATGGTAAAACTAATTCCATGAGCTGGATCCTAAACAGAATAAATAGAATAAAAGGAAGAAAAAAAATCGTTGACTTTTCACCAGAAAAAATCTTGCCTGTTGATATGATGATTTTTTCCTACTGTTTGCCATCTGTCATTTGTTTTGGTATCTCTGTGTTTTTATTCTGTTCATCCCTCACAACTGAGTTTTTCTATCCTTGAATATACAGACAAGAAAAAAAATTAGCTTTCATGTTTCAGAATAATATGTCTGACTATACAATTAACATTAGTTACTTCAAAATATGCCAGCACAATAGTTCTTGGAAATTGTTCACTTATATCACTTTTATTTAACACTTTGTGGAAATTTTTTTAATTACTCTATTTTTTGGTGCATCTATTCATCAGTTTTTCAATACAAACAAAAAAGATCAGACTTATGGAACACAAGTTACTTCAGAAATACTAACTTCATATAGAAGAATATTAAGTTCAAGAATCTTTTGTCTCTTTTCTATATCGACATGTGACAGATCAACCATGATTATTTTTCTAGAGTCAGATACTACTGGCTCTGTAGAGTCCAAATATGCATATGATGGATTCAAAAATATCAAGAGTGTTGCAATTAAAAGACATTCTAAACACAAGTGTTATGTTAGCAGTTTTCCAAGTGTTACATCTAATGTTGAGAACCTAGTTTAAGATAGTGATTTTATGAAACTCCTTAAAGCCTTAAGAACTTATGAAATCGTAACTAAAACTCCATTTAAACAAGGGTATCTTTTCAAATTATATAGCATTACAAGAAATTTGCAACACAGTCTATTGACAGCATGGTAAAAGGAAATCAAATTGCACTGAAGGATGAAAGAAAGGTCACCTGTTTATCAACTTATCACCATATGAATGCATGGCTTCTAGATACTGTTTGCAGATATGCCTTCATTGGGTTATGACAGATTTATTTATATTTATTTATTTATATTGCTTATATAACAAGCAGGTTGATATGGCACACAGTAATAAAATTTATTCAGGCAGCTTCAATGGAGAAAAAAGGGGTACATTTCCAGGTGATTCAAACTGGATCAAGTTCTATGATTTTGCCCAGAATTAGACTGTGTTTAGACTTTCATGCTAAATAGGAGCCTCCAAAACATGAAATTGTCCATTTGAAATACAGAGCACACTGAACACAAAATCAGACAGTACATGGATGTCTACTATTAAGGATGCACAACTTCGGACCACCAATAAGTAACTAATAAGTGCTCTTGAATGTTTGGAGTATCCCAGAGACTAATTCTGGAAGGAAGACAAACAAAATCGATAGGTAAAAGAGTAGGCAAGTAGGTTTCAGATAAAAGTATGAATTAATTTGAAACTTTCTAATGGCTGATCACTATGATACACTTATTTTACCAAGTTGAGATTCAAGGACTTCTAGTCTCTTTATGATTTTAAAAATAATTTTATTTGCACTTTAATATTAGTAAATTAGAGAAAAACTTTGTGTCACATTCAGAAAGCTGCATGTATATATGCATGAATATGAGCAAGTAGTTGCTCAAGGTAATATCTGCTATGTGACATTTCCATTAATCTGGATAATCAAATAGATTTTGTTTCTACTTTTCACACAGTAACCAGAATCATTGTATTTTATTTTCAATTCTGAGCATTCAGAATTTTGTTAATTTAAATTGAATTGTAACCTCGGGAGAATGGGGGGGAGAGAAAGACTTCCAGTATAATATTTTTGCTGGCACATTTCAAGAGCACTTTGTCTTCAAACTATTTTTATTTAAATCAGAATGGCAACAAAATGTGTATCTTATTAGCTGGGAAAGTAACTAAAAATTATATTTACTCTCTTTGTATGTGCCAACCTCATCTACTGCACAAGAGAAGGCTGTGTTTGTAAATGGGAGAAGCAAGGAATGTTCAACCTTTTCATCTGTACTGCAGGTACTCTGCTCTTTCTGAAACATCCTGTTCTGTGACCTACAAATCTGAATCCTCTTCAAGGATATATTAAACAAAATCACATTTTCAATTCTGCATGGATATCTAAGACAATGTTTATAAAGGAAAAAATCTTGTAATTATCCATTGTAACATATTTTTTAGAGGGAAGGCTAGATGACCCAAATAATTATAGTCTGGCTAGCTGAACAACAGTTCTGGACAAAGTCATAGAAAAGCTGATGCAACATATAAGCACTAAAGAATTAAGGGTGGTAGCGTAATTAGTGCCAATCAGCACAGTTTTATGGAAAACAGGTCTTGTCAAAACTTCTGATGAGGTGAAAAGTTCAGCTCAGAGAGGAAAGTGTGTTGACATACCATAAATTCTGTAAGAGCGTTTGTCTTCCCAAATTCAAAGATTATAACTCTAGAAAATTCCTTGTAGTACGTGTTAATGATTTGAGAAATTCACTGTCAATTGAAAAGTTCACTGACAAGTATTAGAAAACAACTAAGTTGGGAAAAATAGTGCAAAGAGGAATTTCTAATTGGCTATTACAAAGATCTTGTCCCAGTACTATCCAGAAGAAACTGCATTTTCATGCTGGTAAAAACATATGATATAACAATAGTTGAATGAAAATAATATGAAAATAATAGATAATGTTACATATGCATTTGAATTACAAAGTTGAAGTACATTTTAATATAGCTAAATGCCACATTTTATGATTAAGAACTAGGAGCTCAGCTCACCGACTTTTTAATGGGTACCTGTGTTTTGCAAAAATAACTGTCATAAAGGATTTTGAGATCAATATAAAGAAATAGTCCCAGAGTAATATCAGGGAGAAGAAAATTGACAAAATTCCTGAATGTAAGTGGGGAATGTGTGTGTTCAAACAGGAAATTCTAATGATTCTGTTCTTGACACTGTTAAAACCATTACTGAGAAACAGGTCCCATGCCCACACTTTCAAATGGATGCTGAAACAAGGGAAGAGCCCAAATACTTGTTTTGGGTCAGGGAAGCATGAATTAATATGTGAGATTTGAGACATAATTTTCTCAAGATAAGTAATTTTCTTAAGACAAGATAGTAGTTGAATAGTCATAGTCATAATTTAGGCTTGGTAAAGAAGATACAATATGAGCAGTGCAAAAGTAAAGACACTATAAATATGCAGAAAATATTTCTGATGACAGAAGATTCTAAATTTACCAGAGAAAGTTATAGAAATATACAACTTGGAAGTAGAAACTGGAAGTCAGGTGAAGAGAGAACTTTTTTTTTTTTTTAACACTAGAGATGGCTTCTCAGTAGAATGAGTCATTTAAAACAATGAATTTTCCAAATAACTACATTTGGACTTGATGATCTTGAAGGTCTTTTCCAACCTGAACAATGCTATGATTCGATGATTCTAAGTCTTTAAGACTCAGGTGAGTTTAAATCCACAAGATAAGAAGCACCATCAGAATTATAAAGATTAGTGACATTCAAAGGATTGTGTTATTCAAAAGATCAAACAAGAAGATATTAGTAAGTTCTCAGTCTTAAAATTGATTACTTACATCTCAGATCACAAGTATGTATTTTTCAACAGAAAAGCACACACTAACCATAAAGGATAAATTGTCATAACACTTCAGAAAAAGCCTTCGACCTTTTTATTTTCCCCCAACAAAATATAGACCTATTCTCTCTATCAGGAGGAATTATTATTTTAATGGATTCTGAATCTGAAGCAAAGTTGAACTGAATGAAATGATTTTCCCATTATAAAGCAGATGAAATTCATAAATATCATAGTTCTGGTAAGACGGGTCACATTATTTTAAAACTAGGTTACTTAAATATCTTATCTTTACAATAACAACAAAAAAGCTACATCATTCTAATCTGAAAATATTTTATAGCTTTTACTTTACAACATCCAATCTCTCTTGCAACATTTCCTACTCCTACATTCCTTCCTGTTCATATGCTAAAATTTTCACAGGCTGGTGCATACTTACAGTACTGTTACATGTTTTACACATATTAAAAGATAGTACAACATTCATAATTAATAGCATCATTTTATAATTATTGATGATATCCTGTTGGCAATTCATTTATTGAAACATACAAAACAAAAAAATATTGTCATCTAATGACCACATTCACTAATCATACATTTCATGCTCTTAGACTATAAATGTACTTCTCACTCTGGTGAAAACCATATTCATTTCTATGATCCACAAGGTAAAAGAAAGATGCTAGAGTATTTCAGCAAAATGACTTGTTTCAAAAGATCTTAATATACTACAACCTCACAGTTCTTAGAATGTTGTCATAGAATTACACAGGGCTCCAATTCTAATTTTCCTAAATGGTCTCCTGGTAAAAGAACAAAGAATCCCCACATTCAGTATAAGATCTGAAATTAAACTGTCACTTTTTTCATCATGTCACTATCCATACAAAGATGTGCTAGGATAATTTATGTCCCATATAAATCTTAACTCTTAGTAAATTTTCTCTCAAGAATTGTGTCTAATCACTTTCAAAGGCTTTGAAAAGTGCAACTCATTAAGTAATGTCAGTTATTAAAAACTTGTTCATATTTGTCCTAACATTGTAATAGTCAGGCAATAAAAAGAAAAATATATTTATTTTGTAAAGCAAAAATGGCTCAAAATATCAGAGTTGTTGAAGAAAAACCTACTTTTTTTTATACTGATGATCTTCTGCATTGAATCAATTTTACAATAGCTTTTTATTACCTAGATTTGTAACCTGCATAATGCCAGTGCTGGTGTGTGCCCATCACAAAAATCACTCCTTCAGAAAACCTCAGAATTCTCACACATAGGTACAGTCCTCAAGCAATCTCTAGAGAATTTTCTCCACTGGGCCCTGTAAAACAAGCAACCCCTCCAAACACCAAACCATTATTTAATGACTTAGTATGACTTTGGTTTAAGCAAAGAGAGGAAATTTATACAAACTCTTCATTAGAGGACTTCTTTAAGAGAACTTTGACTAATTCCACTGAACTTTCTCCATCCTTTCAATTTGGTGATGGAGATGTAACTTTGGGTATGAGATAACATATTCCATAAACATATTTTTGGACTTTTAGGCATACTAATCTGAAAATAAAATCACTTGATATTTCATACACATGGAAATATATTAAATAGATTTACAAACATTCTGCATTTTTATTGCCATAAGCATTATTTTTGTCTAAAGTGCTAAAAACTTTCACTGTGTGAAAAGAAATGTTTCTGTGTTAGTAATCAAATAATTTCTCCAAAAATATTAACATATTTTTTAGTTTTGCAGCATTAATGTGGAAATGTTTTATTCTTCTATTTTGCATATGTCATGAAAATTTCTAGCAGCTCAACAAATTACTAACAATTACCACTAAGATGCAGACAGTTTCTCCAGATACTGCAGCACTTAAATGTTATAGCCTAAATCAGCAGAGGAGGAATCATTTTATCTTCTGCCATCATAAGGGCATTTCATATTGCAGAGTCGGAACAAAGCCATGAAATAACCTATTCTAAGCCAAGTAATGTAAATGCACTTTTTAATGGCTTTCTACATAAGGTGGCTAAAAAAATTACAATATTTTAACATTAAATTCAAGGTCTTATTAATCATCACTGGTACCTTTTTCCAAATCGTAAAACAGACATTTTCTTCATAAATACACAGTAGTGTGATTTATTAGGATTCTCCTCTCCTTGCTTACTGTTTATTTTAAATGCATTGCCTACCATTTTAACTGTGTACTTCATGTCAAGGCAATGAATACAGAAAATATTCTTAATTCCACTCATTTCTGGATTTTACCCTAGCTAGTTTTTTTTTTTTTTTTTTTTTTTTTTTTTTAATTTTTCAATGGAATTTATAATTAAATTAGATAGATAAATAGACAGATAGATAGATAGATAGAAAAGATTTCTCCTTTAACAGCCTACAGTATGTATAGCCTAAGAACTTGTTATATTAGATGTCACTAGAGAAAATACCTGCATAAAAAACTAAAGGGAAAGTCTATAATTATTCCCAGCAATCATACAACATGTAGGCTGACTACTCCCTATCAGTCTAGTCTATAATTCTCTCATCTTCTCCACTATATTGTTTATCAATAATATCCATGCAACATGGATCTTCTCAGTCTGTGATCCTACATTCATAAAAGAAGAACTGCACAAAATAAAATCTGAAAAGGAAATGAAATTTAACTATGTAATGCCTTCTTCCTTCAAATACTTCAATGTTGAGATCAGGTATGGCAATAAACCCTATTAATGATTACTAAGACAAACAATCTTCATGTATGAGCAAGCACGCTGCAATCTATTGGCATCAATTCACTGGACATCATCTTACAACAGTGCTTAATGGTACATATAATCCTGCTCAAAGCAAGGCTTAAAGAAAACAACAGTGTATTAGTCTCTGTCAGAGAAATGGAGATGAAAAGAACTATTTTCATATCAGGTAGCTGGACATGTCTGTTACAGAGGGTGCACTCAGTTCTAGCAGAAAGCATTCAAATTCAGATTATTCTTATAATACCATTTGGTGAATGAAATATCTAGCAGTAGATGCAGTAGTGGGTTCTTTGTGTTCTTTGTTCCTGGTGATCCTCTATCAGCCTTCTGCCTGGCCATTATGACAAGACTAAGGAGAGTATGTAACCGTACGGTGAAAATTAAATAAAATATCAAACATCCATAAATGTATATTACCCATCAGATGTTTGATTACTTTCTGTGATTGTATATCAAGGAACTAGAAAACAATTGCACTTTGCTCTTTCCTTATTATCCTTTAGATCTAATATTGTTAGAATTCAGTGTTAGAATAGGGTATTCTACACAGACTGAAGTAATTCCAGGCAATAGTATTTGTTAAAACATTAACTTGACATATCTGGAAAAACGGAGTTAAAAAAGCTCATAATCATCAAATTGATTTCTTCTTTCAAGCATGCTTCAGTTATTAAGTTTCCACTATGGCAAGAAATAAACCTGAATTCTCACAACAATATTTTTAAATGCTTATAGATTTGGGGAAGAAATGCAAAATACTCTTTCATTTGCCTTTCTTGAAAATTTAGTATAACTTTTAAAGGACTGGTTTTAATGATATTGAAATGTCTGAAGAAATTATAGGAAACCACTAAAAAGGAGAGATGTTTCACTTGGAATATTATACCCTATGTGTTTATTGGTAGATATGTTTATTAAGATTTTATGGTGGTTGTAATGCTGATCATTACACGTGTTCCTTCTGGTTTAGAACATTAAGTTGCCTAAAAGTGTCTCACTTCCCATGAAGACAAAGTATATGTTACTAACTCAGTTCAAATTTAATTGAAGTTCACAGATTAGTATAAACTAGTGAACAAAACAATTATGTATGTTTACAGTAATTGCAGTAGAACAACGTAATTTCTTATAAAAAACAGATTCTGGTTAATGTCATTATGGCTGTTTTTCCTATTTTTTCCTATATTAGCTTTCCCACAGAACAAAAAGTATGGACACTACCATTAATACAACAAGGCTCCAAATTACTTAACGTGCATGCAAATAACCTCACTGCTTTAGTGAAGTTTCACTGTGCTAATCCCCTTGGAATGCAGCATTTATCACCTACCAAACAAGTGTAAAATATTTCAGTCCAAGAGGATTATCGCTGCTGTTTTTCTCTCTGCTCTACTGGAGCAGAAGAGGAGAGGGAGAGGTAGGCAGGGTGATTCAACAACTACAAAAGAAAAAAAAAGTAAACACAAGACACATCCTAAATAATTTTGGCCAGATGTCTTTGTCTTTCAGGGGTTTTTACGTTTCCTCTTTTTTTTTTTTTTTTTTTTTCCTGTTTGTTTTTTAATTCTTGCTGCTAAGAGAAAAATATTTACAAGCTACAAACTAAAACAAGATAAACAAACTTGAAAACAAGACAACGGGGGAGTCATAGCCTACACTAAAACTGCAACCCTGAGACTCAGTGTTAAAGAGATACTGGAGGAAAATGCTATTTGTTCCATGAAGCAGTGACAGCCAACCTCCATACAACTACTCACTCATTTCTATTCCTTTCTCTTGAACTATTTTGTTAATTTTTTTACTGGTTAATAGAACTGAACAAAGCAGTGAATTCTGGTCTGCATCACGTTTTTTGAAAGTAGAATAATGTTATTCCTTATTTGGTGCTCTTCTCCTTTCGTAGCAGATCTGAAAATTGTTTTTCAGTGTTGAGTTAATGCTTTGAGAGACCTAACCGTATCGTAGATATTTTTTCTAAGTGGTAAGAACTAATTTAAGACTATTTTGAGATGTTTATCAAGGTGGAATTGTACTATAAGGGCTACTTTCTTCTTAAAATTGTTCAATTTAATCTCTGAGATTGTTTTATGTTGCAAGATCTGCCCTGTTGTATCCAGTCTCTCTTAACTTTCACTGACTCGAACCACTCTGTATGTCTAGCTGTTGCTGTCACCTCACTTTATTCATCACTTTTCTTGACCAACACTGAATATTTTGCTGGAGCAAAGACTCTGGAACAAATCCTCCTACAATCATTGGCCCTGTGAAAATTATCATAGAATCATAGAATGGTTGGGGTTGGAAGGGACCTTTAAGATCACCTAGCTCCGACCCACCTGCTATAGACAGGGACACCACCCACAAGACCAGGTTGCTCAAAGCCCCATCCAGTTTGCCCTTGACAATGTCCAGGGAGAGGGCATTCACATTTCTGGGCAACATGTGCCAGTACCTCAGCACCCTCACAGTAAAGAATTTCTTACTAATATCTAGTCTAAACCTACCCTCAACTAGTTTAAAACCATCTCTCTTCTTCTGGTTCTAACCTTCCCTTATAAAAAGTCCCTCCCTAGCTTTCCTGTAGGCCCCCTTCAGGTACTGGCAGGCTGCTGTAAGGTTCCACCAGAGTCTTCTTTTCTCCAGCCCTAAGAGCCCCAACTCTTTCAGGCTGTCTCTCCAGCAGAAGTGCTCCAGGCCTCTGATCATCTTCATGGTCCTCCTCTGGTCTGCTTCAACAGTTTGATAATCTTCTAGTATTGGGGGTCCCAGAACTAGATGCAGTACTCCAGGTGGAGTCTCACAAGAGCAGAGTAGAGGGGCAGAATGCCTTCCGTTGACCTGATTGGCCATGCTTCTCTAGATGCAACCCAGGATATGGTTGGCCTTCTGGGCTGCAAGCACGGATTGCTGGCTTGTGTTGAGTCTGTCATCAATTGACACTTTCTAATCCTTCTCCTCAGGGCTGCTCTCAAGCTATTTTCTGCCCAGGTCTGTCTGGCGTTGTTGAACTTCATGAGACTGTCATGGGCCCACCTCTCAAGCCAGTCCAGGTCCTTTGGATGGCATCCCTTCCCTCTAGTGAGTCAACTGCACCACTCAGCTTGGTGTCATTGGCAAACTTGCTGAGGGTGCACTCAATTCTACTATCCATTATCTACAAAGATTTTAGATAGCACAGAGCCCAGAACTGATCTCCAAGGAACATCACTCACCACCAGTCTCCATTCGGACATTGAGTCATTGGCCACAACTCTTTGAGTGCAACCATCCAGGTCCAAATAGATGACGTCAGTTGCTCTTCCTTTATGCACTGACTCTGTAACTCCATCATGAAAGACCACCAAGTTTGCAAGCAGGATTTGCCCTTGGTGAAGCCATGGTGGTTACCACCAATAACCAATTTATTTTCCAGGTGCTTTAGTACGGCCTTCAGGAGGATCTGATGCACGATCTTGCCAGGTACAGAAGTGAGACCAACTGGCCTGTAGGTCTCTGGATCTCTTTCTTCCCCCCTTCTAGAAAACTGAAGTTGTTTCCTCATTTCTCTTCAATGGGAACTTCACCAGACTGCCATGACCTTTCAAATACAATGGATAGCAGCTTGACAACTTTATCCACCAGTTTCCTCAGAATCTATGAATCAATCTTGTCAGATCCTGTGAGCTTTTGTAGCTTGATATTCTATGGGTGGCCTCAAACCAAATCTTCACCTACAGAGGACAGATTATCTTCCTGTTTTATATTTTTTGTTCCATATAAGCTTATTTATGATTCAGTAATATCTCACTTATGTGTGCTCCATCTCCAGAGGTATTCAAGGCCAGGCTAAATGGGGCCCCAAGGAACCTTATACGGTGCGTGGCAACCCTGCCTACAGCCAGACAATTAATCTTTAAGGTCCCTTCCAACCTAAGCCATTCTATGATATTTTACATTCAATTATTACACTTCTACAATTCTATGAAAAGTGAAATTAAATATATCCAGAAGTATTAACATAAGTTTGGGAAACACACCTCTTTTCTTTCATAAATCTAAACCATTAACCAGTATGCCAGTATATAAACAAGGAGGTAAAACATCTGCTCTAAGTGTGGAAGTGAGAATCTGGATAGAAATATATTTTTGAAAGACAGTAAGTATTATTCCAACCTAAACCATTCTATGATTCATTAAAACAATTACAATTGTCCTAAGTTAATATAGAACAGCTTAAATTGCTGATCTGTTCTTTGGATCCATTCTTCATATTTATTTACCCAAAGCTCTGAAGAAAGAAATCATTACAAAAGTTCTGCCACACATTTCCCAGCAAAATTTTTAAATGGATGTGGTATTTGTGACTAAGAAAACATCATTTTTTAAAGTACAGGTGTATAAACTGGTACAACCTTGAAAAAGCTTAATTTTTTTATCAGTGATTTTTCAGGACAAAAATTTGGCAAATTCAATATACCAAATAAATAGACTCATCTAATCCAATTATACTCATTTAATCAATAAAAATAAACATATATTTGGACCAAAAGGACTGTTAGTCATTTGGTGGTGAAGATTTTTCAGTGTGAGAAGAGAGATTTTATCTCTCCCAGAAAAATTGTACAAACCATTTGAACACGAGTAATAACTGTAGTAGTCAATGGAAGTTATCAGAAGAAATGTTTTAACTACTTGTCTTGTTAGCAATTGGATATATTTTCACGGACTCAATGAACAATTCGCACTTGAGAAAACCTAATCGGGCTCATTTATATGAACTAGGCTTCAATCCACCAATGCAAACATGTCTAGACGTGGTGAATCACCAGAATAAGATGTCTCAAGCCACACTGCAGGTCCTTGAGATATCCTGAGCTGAACCTCATGCAAGCAGCTACAATCATCTTTGTTTAACAGTGGCAAGAGCTGAGAGCTAAAGTTGAGACAGAAGCTTCAATTTACAATTAATCTGGGTCAGAGCTGAAAAATAGACTAAAATTTCCCAATATTAAATCCAGTGATTTGTACTACCATATCCTGCTCCTCTTCTGCAGATAAATAGATGGCTTATTCAGTGAGTAGATGATATTTAATAGATTAATAAATGTTTTCTTTTTCATGTACAGATTCAGATCCCCTAACATTTGCACATCTTTTATATTCCAAGATCATTGAATTATGAAAGCCAAAAAGCAAAATAGAACTCATACCATTACTCACATGTTTATCTGTGTTTTGTGATAATAAATACCAGTATGCCTTTTTTATTTTCCCCCTAAAATTAATTTAACAATGTTTTCGATGTTAAACGGAGGATGGAAATTATCTATGCATGCCTTCCACTAACGGTTTAGACATTGAATGCTTGCAGGGTACACGCTACATAACATGATTACCATATCAATGAAACTGAAATCTGCTATTATGCAATTGTTTTTGATGTGCAGAATTTTGAAGACATCATTGCGCTTTTAGGGATAAGACTTGACACTTTGAGAAACCCTTGAAAAATCTGTCAGCTTCTGGCCTCATTTAGTCAATGGAATAAAAAGCCCCATGCATTGACTTCAGTCAGTACACAACTTCACCTGAAATTTCTCCCCCTTCTTAAATGAATTAATTAAAAAGCTGAAAGAACAACCACAGAAATCAGAAAGACAGCTAGATGTTTTTGTTTGTTTTAGACTAGTGACTCTGTCTTCATTCCTGAGGTTCTGTGACAATATTACGAATTATCAATCCCTGTGCTCTTTTGAAATAACAAGAAACTGACATTATATGAGCTTACCAGTTCATAATAAGACAAATTTCCTCCTTCATATGTGTCGGATGAGTTGGCTGTGGTGGTTTTGTGCAAGCAGATTAGTAGGTAGGATGTACTTGACTTTATTCTGGGTTTTACCACTTGGCCATGTGTTAAAATCATTTATATGCAATCTAAAATAGTACACAGTGGATGTAAACCACCATGAAACAAATGTACAGCAGTTTTAAAACCTGTTCTTAAAAAATTTTTATCAGTGTTCAGCTGTTAAGCTGAGAAGCAGTTTGAAATCGAAAGGGGATATCCACTGCACATCCAACTCATTTTCAACGATTTGGGTGATTTTTCTCCATGATTTATGCCATGGTTTATACCATGGAGAAAAAGAAAAGCAAACTCTGCAGAGGTCAGGACTGGAATCCAAAAGTTCTTAACAAAATGAAGAGAAGAACCAAGAAGAAGGAGGAGAATTAAATAAGGAGCAACATACTATCTACTCAGGAGCAATCAAAAATTGAAAGCAAGTAACATTTGGCAAGGTAGCAAAATGTTGCAAAAAGAATGGCAAGAAGTTTACAGAGTGTGTCAAAAATAAAAATCAGCTCAGTAGAGCTAGGTAAAACCCAGGAAGCCTAATTCAAAATGAATAAAATTTTAGTGTCAGCTTTTTAAGTAAAATACTCTAAGTTGTATTGGTCTGTTTTACTTGTTGCTGCTGAGGTCTCAACTAGAATTTCTTTTGAATAGTAAAAAAACCTACAGTAAAAAACCTTTCTTTTGAATATTAAAAACCTGGGAAGAACCTTGAGAACAACCATAGGTGGCAGAAAATAAGAGCAGTAAGGAAGCATATAGAAATGTGCCTAATTAAGCTAAAAAGGAGCAAAAATGAAGAGTCAGTATGATAAAAGTCAGTGCATAGGTGGGATAATGTTTGTCATAACTGTTTGGGAAAAGTGAAAGAAAATCAGGAAAATCATTTTGGTTAAATATCAGAGAAAATACTCTACATGCATAAATAAGCTACTTGATATAGATGCTATAATACAGCACCTATTTTATGATATTTTAAAATAACATTTAGCTAAGCGTTAAGGATGGATTAAATATTGTTTCTCTCTATGCACAAGAAATATTATTTCTGAAGAAATATTGCTAAAAAGCTGGAAAGCTCTTGTATAATTCTGCTATAGGTAACTGAGCACCATCTAAGCAGAAGAGAAAAGGAGAAAGAACATTCTAGACTCATGAGTATATTCTAAATGCATCAACAATATATGAATATAGATTTTTTTTCCTTCTTCATATATTTTTTTTTAAAAAAAAAACATAACATAGTACTGCCTGACTTTCTATGTATAAAATACATGAGTTTTATGTTTCTACAGTTTAGCATATAATTCTAAAACGTAAAGTACTTACAAATTCAAGAGTTTTCCTTTTCTCTTTTGCTTTATACCTTATCTAATATGTGCTATGAAGCCCATCACAAAGATGTACTGCATAAAGGAAAAAATCATTAATAAAAATATACCCCCAAATTTGTAAGAAGGCTGAATATATAACCCATGCTCACTACTGGAAATCTTCAGATCAGATCTTATGCTTTGAATTTTTAATGCAGTCTTTTTATTTTTCTTATTATGAGTGTTTTCTGTAGTACTAATCAATATAGAGGCATACATTCTTGACACTGCTCTTTGCTTTGAAGCTTGCACTTACTTCATTTGTCTTTTAAAGTGTCTATTCAATGCTCTGAGCTGAAAATCTAAATGCTTATTATTCATTTGCATGTTGGTATGACTTTTTGTATAAGATTTTCAAAATTGACACCCATTGTTTCGTGGACATGGTAGGAAGGTTTTCAATTTATTTCATGAGCAGCATCACTGCCTTACTCTGAAACATAATGATAATCAATGAAGGAAGAGAATCAAATAGACTATGTGACCTCCAACTGAAAATACAGTTTTTCAGTATGTTTATAAATGAAAACTCTGCCACTGTCATTCTTTTTCCTTCTCTTGAAAACAAATCTGTTGAAAATGAATAAATTCAGGATTAAAAAAAAAAAATAATAAGGAATTTTTGTTGCTAGAATGTAAATGCCATTTTCAGAAATGATTTAGAAACTTAACACACTAATAACCAGTTTAAATGCAGTTTTGTCTCCATAGGATCAGATTTTTAGGTACATTTATTGCTAAGTGTTAAAAGAAAGGCATCCTATTATGATTAAGTGGTATGAATTCAATGGGCAATAGTCACTTATGGTTGGACTCTTACAATTCAACATTGTCTATCTAGTACTGTGTCAGTAGTCTAAGCAGGGAAGTATCTACAGAGTGTTTTAGTCCGTCATCAGACATCATGTTTTTTAGGAAAACATGAGAAGTGTAAAAGAAAAAAAAAAGAGAAATTATGTGAAAAAAGGCATGTCACATAGGCATGGGAGGATAGCAGAACATTGTGCCATGTTCTTCTGAGAAGGAGCAGGAGTCACACCATCAGCCTTGGAATCTGCAGTGGCTTGCTTGTTTCCCTGAACCTGTGTTTACACGCCTGTAACACAAATGGTTCCAGAGACTGGAAGGAAGAGCTGGAACAAAGAAGATGTACCACTGGTGGAAGAGGTTAAGGACTGGGAATACCTAAGCAAAATACTGAAGTCTATGGGCTCTGATGGAATGCACCCACAATTGCTGAAGGAGCTGGCAGATGTCATTACAGGGCCACTCTTGATAATTTTAATTGATTGTGGCAAGAAGGAGTAGAGGGAGAATTACAGCCTGGTCAACCTCACCATGAACCTGGGGAATATGATGGTACAACTAATCCCGGAAACCATTACCTGACACGTGAAGGGCAAGACAATCATTAGTATGGATTCACCAAGGGAATGTCATCCTTAACTAATCTGATAAACACCTACACTGAAATCACAGGTCTGATGAATGAGGGGGGAATATATTGTCTTCCTGGAATTCAGGAAGGCTTTTGACACAATAACCAACAAGATCCTCATAGAAAAATTTTTGAAATATGGATTGGATAAGTAGACAGCAATGTGGATGAAAACTGTCTGAATGTCTGGGCCCAGAAGGTAATGAACATTAGTGTAAAGTCTAGTTAGGGGCCAGCAAGTAGTGCTGTACACCAGATGTCAACAGTTGGTCTGCTCTTCAACATTTTCACCAATGAAGTGGAATGTGGGGTAGTGTGTGCCTTCAGTGATGATAAAAAATAATAATAATAAAAAAAAAAAAAAAAAATGGAGGGGAGAGGTTGATATGAACAATGGTCATGCTATCCAGAGGGACCAGGACAGGCTGAAGAAATAGTCTGACAAGATTATGAAGTCCAACTAGGAAAAGTATAAAGTCCGCGTCTGTGGAAAAACAATCCTAGGCACCAGGACATGCCATAGGCACTCAGATAAAAACCACATTTGATTAAATAGATCTGGGTGTCCTGGTGGATACCAAGTTGAATATGAGTCAGCAATGTGCCCCTGTTGCTAAGAAAGCTAACAATACTACTGGCTGTACTAGAAGAAGTGCAGCCATTGGTGAGTGGTGTCAGCACTAATGAAGCTGCACAAGCAGTGCTGCATCCAATTCTGAGGTCACTGGTAACACAGAGACTTGGCTATACTGGAAAGAGCCCAGCATTGGGCCACAAAGGTGATGAAGGAACTGGGGTACCTTTCAAACAAGGAAAGGCCAAGAGAGCTGGGGCTATTCAGTCTGGAGAAGAGAATGTTTGTTGTTTAATTGATATATATAAATACCCAAATGGAGGATGCAATTAAAACAGAGCCAGGTTCTCTTCAGCACGCCACTGCCAGCACAAAGGATAATAGGCACAAAGTGGAAAACAAGAGATTCCACGTAAGCACCAGGAGCTGCTTTGCAGTGTGGTGACAGAGCACAGGCACAGATTTCCCAGAAAGGCTGTGGAGTTTTGTCCTTACCAACTTTTAAAATCCACTTGGACATGGGCCTAGGCAAGTGGCTTCCTCATTAAGAAGGAGAGTTAACCGGATTACCGCCAACCTCACTCTTTCTACAGTTTTGTAATCTTAAATAAATACAAAATTATCAAATATTATTTGAAGAGAACTTCATTTTCAGTGTGTGAATTATCTTAGACTCAAGTTATATGTAAATTGCAATTATATGTAAATTGCAACTTATATTTGTAATATTTTGCACTACCTTGTATGAGATAGGAAAGAGATCGTGTTTGATTCTTAGCAATTTTGCATATCTGTTTCTTTATAAAGCAAAACAAGGGAGGGTCATCTTACATAATTATTTTACTTTTTATATGCTCTTTTACCAGACACATTTGTATGCTTTTAAAAAATGGAACGATAGAAAAATAAAAAATAGAACTGCTTAACTATGAACAGAATGGGTACATGAACCAGACAAATTTTCCATGAAAATTCTTTCAGTAAAGTTCAGTTTTCAGTGACTTTTCATATGGAGGTAATACTGCTCTACAGAATCATTAATGCTACATACTGTGATACAGACAAACATTCCCTAATGATAAGTTAGAGATTGCTACACTCATTTTCACTTGAAGCCCTGAATCAAGATAAGTACCATTATCTCCTGAAGACGCCTTGCCGGAAATGTAACATCAAAATTAAGTCTCCATAGTCTGTTACGAGCTCCTAGTATCACTATGTAGAGAGAGACATTTCTTTAAGAATCCCAATTACTTCAGATTTGTACTTTACACTATCTCCAAGTGTGAAAACCCAAGAGTCTAGCAATTATCATTATATTCTCATTCCTGTAGCAGGTTGTATATGCTAATGAAGAGAAAAAAAACTAATTATATAGTATCATAGTCTGTTGTTACTAAGCACTTCTGTAACCTCTTCTTCCAAACAGCTGTCTGAGCTTATAACTTCTTCCTTTATTAAAAATTAAAACCATAGTTTTCAGGAAGGCAAACAGTGCAAACAGAAGTCATAGTTTTAGGAAACATCTAGAAATCTGATTGTTTGCCAACCATGCAAAATAAATAGTCAGAAACTCAAAAGCTTCCCAATTCTACAAAAAATATGCTATTATATACACGCTTGTACTGAGTTGAAAATACTTATTTGATGGAAATACTTTACACCATTCACTAAGGCAGAGATAATTTTTGGCAAATAGAATAGGAACTACTCAATACAGGATAACTAAAAGAAGTTAGGGTATGTTTGCAGAATGTAAACAAAGGCTACAGTGCCATGAGCAGCACTTGTTTGTTTTTTTTTTGTTGTTGTGGGTATCTTTTTTCCCATAGAATTTATGCCCAGAAGATGATAAAGAAATAAAAAAAATAGTACAAAAGAAAAAGAACTAGATACAGAAAGGCACTGCTAAATGAAAGGAAAAGTGTGATCATGTTTATAAGTATACATGTGTGTGCATGTTTTTTTTTTTTTTTAAGCAATAGAAGTGAGTGGTCTTCTCCCTAGGCTTAGGAATGAGTTTTTCCAGTGGAGGAATTTATTTCATTATTACCCATAGCAGTGTGCCTTCAACAGCCGTTTGCACATCTGGTATGAACTACAGATAAGTAAAGGATAATGTTCATGGAAAACTTTTGTGTAACCTAAGGTACAAATTTTTACATTATTCTTAGGAAAATAGTTACATATATAGTTTAAAAGCAGTTTTTATCTAGATTTTATATGCAATATTTTGTTATGATATCATACAATGCCATAACAGGTTGCCCTGAGAGACTGTGGATGCCCTTTCCCTGGAAGCATTCAAGGCCAGGCTGAACGGGGCTTTGAGCAACATGGTCTAGAGAGTGGTGTCCCTGCCTATAGTGTGGGGGGTGGGGTGATTGGAACTAGATGATCTTAAGGTTCCCATCCAACCCAAACCATTCTATGATTCTATGATAATGTATTGTTTTGCACAACAGATGAAAGAACAAACGCACCTACACAAACGTGATTTTGAATATCCTATTAATAAAAAAAAAGCTTAAAAATACACACAAGTCCAATCTTTAACAAAAATGTTCCAACTACTTCATTTCACCTAACGCAAAGGAATTCTTATCATTGCTGATGCAAGACAGATGTCTTGTTCTTAAAACCCAAGTATATCTGTGGGAACAAGTGGAAAGACAACATGAATAAGGTGCAAGTGGTTACAAAGGGTAGTGAAATTCAGCATTACAACATTTGGTATATTCTGTAAGTGGCACTTAAAAATAAATACCTAATTGAAATTGCATTCTAATACAGAATTTCCCTTATTTCCAAAGCAAAATAAAACCTGTAATTTTAGCCTCAAACAGCTAGAATACATTTGTATGCAAGAACAGCTCTAGAGAAATGGGCCAGTGGCAAGCAATGCTGAGGTTTAAAAAAAAAAAAAAAAAAAAAAAAAAAAAAAAAGAAAAAAGCATTCAGCTTTAACAAGCCAAAAGAGAAAAGGAGGAAAGTGAAAAATATAAATGAGAAAAGCAAAAAATATACAATAGCAAAGAGGGAAAAAGAGAGGGGAGGCAAAGAGTGCTATTTTGCATTTGATTATAAAACAAGTATGGAACCCTTAAATAGACAGGGAGTGCTCTTTATTTTAAAGATGGGGTGAAAGCCTGAGAAATGCAACTTCTTTTTTCATCTAAGTTGTAAGGTACATCTCAATTATCTGTAGAGGAGAATCCATTCTTTTGTCTAGTTCTTAGTGTAGGTGAGCATTCTGATCATCGCCCTCTCTGTATGTTGCAAACAGCAGTTTTTCTATAAAAGGGTTCATTGGCAGTTTAAAGATACCGGTGAGATATTCAGCCACAGCACGTTACTGATCACCTCATTATCGCTGAATTAGCTAGCTATCGTAGAGTGGAAGAAAAATAGCCTGAGTTACCTTGTGGCCTGCTGAAGAATAGACTTTTTAAAGAAACCCACAATAAACCACACTTTTGTTCAATTCATGAGGTTACTTAATCAATCAAATCCTACCCTCAAAATGCAGAATCCAATTCCTATCCAAATAGGCTTTTGTGGTAGTCTGATAAGTGGGATATAATGCCAGAGTACAGCAGTTTATTCTTGAATAGATAGGATGCACCTTAAAATTAATGTTGTTGAAAGAGAAACAAGTGTTGAAAATGTCAGCACTAGAGTGAACTCCGGCTTCAAGGATAAATTCACAAAGGTAATCATCCAGTTTTGTGGATTATAAGGAAAGGAAAACAAATATTTTTCATAGCTACCCTTTCATTCTGTGCATATGGAATCAACAAAACAAGCTGGGAGCATGCTGTCAGCTGCCATGTGAAAACACTGAAGTCAATGATGTTTTGCCAGAAAATAATTTTTCTAATTTATTACTGGCAATTAATAAAAATTCATCATCAAATCCTACAGAGTTATCTAAGTTAACTTTGGCTAATTCATTTATCCATATATCGCAGATCACTGTCTTTCAATAGCAGCTTTGGAAACACTTATTTCATTGGAACAATAAACAAAAATAACAGGGAGAGGTTGCTAATATCCAAGATGAACTACAAAGTTTTGATGCTGCAAATTCTGCAGGAGAAAAAAGAATTTCTATCGTATCTCAGTTACATTGCACTACATTGCTGGAAATATCTTTTTAATGATGTGTTTAAATGTTTTAGGAGATTTAACAAATGAGAGTCGATTCTCTTGAAGTACAGAATAAACAACATGATTCTATGACTAAGGCATTGCAGACATTTACTAGGAAATATCTGAGACAGCTTAAATGTATTGTTGCTTCTTGATCTTTTATTAGTGTCTTCTATAGGAGCTACTATCTTCAGCGGAGAGTGCCTATGGGTAAACAAATCTTAAATGGCTTCTAGGTGTAGCTTAAGACACTGTCATGTCCCACAAAACACCTGCATGTTTTTGCCCAGAGATAGAACACAGATGTTCAAGTGCTTGAGTACTCTGGCAGGGCTGTGGAAGTGGGGACTTTCAATAGAAGGGAACAACAATTGAGGAACATTATCGGATTATGAACCACTATGAGATGGCCAGCCACTGCAGCCTTTTTCAGCATATGGTCTTCTGGTCTCTGAACTCACTGCCTAGCACCACTTACAGTGAGGATGGAGTGTGCTCAAAATGACCCTGTACTGCTTGGCTGCACACACACTATTCTGTGGGATGGGCTCAATATTACACAGAATCAAAAAAGAAGAGTGTTTTACAGCTCATGTTGTTTTCCTAGGTTCAGTAGATGCTTATTCATATGTGAAAAGATGCTGAAGGCAATACAGAATTTTTATTTCCTACTGGATTACCAGTGGAATAAATTTAAGTAACTGTCAGTAACAGAAGGTTTAGGATGATTTCCTTCTGAAATTCAAGTGATGCAAAACTTCCCAGAGTGTCAGCTTAGAGTGTTCTTGAAGATTCTGGTAGGTCCAGGTTCACAAGGTTAAGCTTATCCAATATAGTTGGAAGGACATTTTCTTATTTATACCCAGAGTGACTAAAGATGTAGAGAAAGCATATTCTATCCATTGCTACATTTAGAGCAACAAATAGTTAAGGACTATTTTAATGCATTGTATATTACTCAAGAAGAATAATTAATGAAAGGAAGAAAATACCATGAGACAGTGAAATGTAATAGCTTTAAAGAACAGAACATATTTCCATGTTTTCATACTTTCAAAAGAGACAAATAAGCTCTGGCAGAGTCCCTAAGTTTCCACTAAATAACTCCTCAGCAATTGTTCTTAGCTACTTCTGTAGCCCACCTAATCCATGGGGAAGGTCCAGTCTATATGAAGCACAGACAGCTCCCCAGAAGAGCTGTTATGGCAAATGTGCATTCAGGTAAATGTGATTCAGGAAATAAATTCTTGTGGGTTTTTTTCCTCATTTTATGTAAAATTAAGAGATTTTCACCTATGTTTGACCATGTTTCACCATGGTTGGTGAAATGCTATCAATAGTGCTCTACAGCATTCAAAAGTGAAAATAAAGAAGGATAAGTGAGAATGAAGAAGAGAGAAGTGAAGGAGATTAGAAATTGCCACTTGGTCATAAGCAGGACAGGTCCTATTTATATTACATGCATTATATGACGCTCATAGCATAATGTCATCCTGCCATCAAACTGGGGCCACTAGATGGTACTGCATTATAATTAATAAATATTAAAAAGTAATCTCATAAATACATGCGGTTGTTCTTTTTTTCTTTCTGCAATGTTCTCACGGTATCATTTGAAAGATTTGTAGCAATCTGCATGGCATTATCTCAAGAGATAGACTAGAAACTCCACATAACTGGAACATATAGAGATACTCGTATCTATGTGCACACATTTGTAAATTACCATATAGAATCATCATTTTATCATTCACTACACTCAATTTCATATGTTCCTGTATTCCATGCAGTAACTATTAGATATACATGCATATCCCGTATATGTAAATCAATAGGCATATGTATGATTTTTCATGAACTCAACAAAAGACACATTCTCAAATTTTAAAATATAAACATTGCACAATAAGAAAAATCTGGACAAACATTTTTCATATTTTTTGTATACTTTGAGTAATTTTCAATCACAATTTGTTTCACCATAAAAGAGATAAAAATTCACTTTTATCTATGTTAAAATGTTATCTCTCCAGTAGTAAAGCACTTTAAATTTTATGATCACTTACCTTCTAGCTGGCAAAGATCTTGAGGTTTAAAAATTGCTGCAAAACTAAATTATCTGAAACCATAAGCATACTTAATAGTATCTACCCATGAAACTATCCTCAGAATAACCTAACACTGCTGGTTGCCAGCTCTATTTTCAATTTTCATCTGTTAGATATATGATCAAGCATGTCAAATCTGCCCTGAGTAATAGAAGTGAAAAAATAAAGTCATTTACTTAAAACATTCTGATAGCTATTTATCTGAAAACCCCGGTCAGATTTACCGCTCAAAGGCATTTACCTACAAAGTTAACCAGATGCTTTGAGTTGAAAACTAATTTAATTTCTCTGTTATCTTAACAGGACATCTGTTGAAACAACATCCAAGGAAGGTAATATGTTCAAAATTAAACATCCCGCAGGTTGTTTTAGTAGAGAACGTACAACATTGACATTTAACTGTTAACGACCACTGCCTTACAAAAATAATTAGTAAATGCGAAATCAAAGTAGTATAACAATTATACTAATCGACATAAAGTAACATCAAATGAATTTCTAAGTAGTTCACGTTCAACCTTGTTGCCAAGTTCATTGCTTTGCTACAGCTGACTTACACTGAAGATGAATGACCCATTTCTTTTGTTTCTTTCATTAGCTTCACCGAGGCTACATACTATCCCTTTAAAATCACAGTACACTAGCTGCTTAAAGTGCTCAGCACTCATAGCCAACATGTTTTTAAGGAGCATGAGTGACAAGCTATGCAAATCATATCCTGAAGTAATTTGCATTATTGAAGTTAATTTGCATATGGATATAAACTGCACTTCAGAGCTCCTGAGTATCAATCTAAGCAGTGGCATATGAAAGTCACACAGATAGGTGGAAGAGATCTTGCTAGTGTTCAGATGCTGAAATAGAAAAATACTCGCAGGTGTGTAGTATGCTGGAAAAGTTTCTGGGGACAAACGGACTACTGGAAGGAAATATGGCTCTCGTATTTCCTCTCCCCTCCATTTATCCCTACTAGCAATGTAGGACTATTGCAATTTCTCTGTTGGCTGAAACTGCAACAAGCATTGAAACCTCTGGTATTACTTCTCCTAGATAATAAGGATAACTTATCTTTCTGCATTTTCCATAAGCTATTACTTAGGGGTTTTTTTAATATGTAGATTTTTTTTTTTTTAATATTTGTATAAATACATAAAATACCCTTCAATTTTCTCCCATAATAAAGCATGTGAAGTTGTGAAAAGTGAACTGATTATTTATGACATGATGATTAGATTTTTTCTTTCCTTATGAAGTGTACCAATCTGTAGGCCTTGAAATAAGAATTCATATACAGAACAGTCAAAAAGAAACCTGAAGTACTTCATTTCAGTTGAAAGCAAAAGAGAGGAAATTGAGCAGGAGCACAAATCTTCTCCGAGGTACAATGAAAGGACAAGAGGCAATGTCACAGACTGTAGAAACAAAAATTTCAGCTACATATCAGGGGAAAATATTTTACAATGTAAACAATTTAGAACTAAAGAAGTTGTAGAATTTTTACAACTTAGAATTTTTTAAAACTTGGCTTGCTAAAACTCTGAACAACCTCACCTAACTTTGAATTTGGTACTGTCCTGAGCACGAGGTTGGATCAACTGACTTGTAGTCTCTTACAACGAATTAGACTGCAAATTTGTGGTGTAAGTTATCTTCTACCTAGGTCCTCTGAAAGTAAAGCCTCGTGCTTATTTCCATGGAAATTACAACAGATACAAAGAGCACAACAGCATCATTTGATAGAGAAAATTCTCAGCTACAAAACACTATTTTTCAAGTCACCATCATTTAGGCACAGCTAACGAACAAAAGCCTGCACGTCACTTTCCAAAAAATCTGCAGCGGATCTGACCCACTGTTGCTGTCAACCACTGCTTAAATGCACCACCCACTCACTGTGCTCACATCCACTGTTTGGTCTCCATAAACATTTAGCAAGAGTCGATGAAAGTCAGTGGGTGCAATTTGTTCCATGTGGAGGAATTCAATTCTATACCTTTGCTTCATATGTACTTCCATGTCAGATGCCATTTTGTCAGATGGCCCCTCTGCTGCCATCTCTCACACAGCAGAAAAATGTAGTGGAATATTGGTGCGAAGGTTCAATCTCTACTGCCATACCACCAACACCCACCTTTGATGTCATGGGCCAACATAACAAAAGATGACACACTACTTTAGGAGCAGCTCTCATATTTAGGGTGGGTAGGAGAAAATGTATTAGAAACATTTGATTTCTCTTAAAACTTCTAGCAGAAAACAAGCTAAATACATACTTTTATTTAGTTTACATTTTAATACCTACAATCCATTCAGTACTTTGTATCATATTTAAAAGTGAAATTAAGAAATAAGTGGTGGGTTTTTTTGCCTTTTTTTTTTTTTTTTAAATCTTTCCTATCCCTTCATGCTCCTGGTCAACTCTGTGCAACTCAGGGAATGACAGAAATGGAAGTAACTTCAGTTGAATGCAAATTAGTATTTATCTAAAATAAATATTTTAGATCAGTAGATCTAAAGATCAGTAGAGTAGAACAAGTGCTAAAATCAGGCTTTCTGTAAACGTGGTAGCTACGTAAATATAACTATCAATGTGCTCAGGGTTTCTAAGTGCCATGATTCTGTATGTAAGCTTTCATAACATTCTACATGTCTTCAGAGTAGGGTGGAAAAAACAGGATTTATTTTCTTGGAATACAGAAATGAATTACATACTGACCTCTGAGAAGAAAAAAAAATATGTAATGGCTGTACACAGTAAGAAAAGCACAATATATTTATTTCCTGCCTCTTTATTTAGCTTTTCCTAACTACTGCAATCCATGGAGTGTGATGCTGTATGGCAACATCACTAAATTCCCAAACCCAGTTCATCTCTAAAATAGGCCAAGCTGTACAGAGATTAAGAAAAGTATTATGACCTCATAATTAAGAGCTATATAAAAAAATGAATGCACAGAGAGAGCTAAACTATGATTATGCAAGCAACCTTAATTCTGGCATTTCTTCATGCTATAGCATTTGGCATTCAGACACTTAACTTTTCTGTTAGAAAACATAAAAACTTATAACCTTATGTTTTAATATATTAAATGCAATCTTTCAATATTACTCGGAAAAATTAAGGGATGTGTCAAGAAACCCAAACAGAAACTACGTCAACTGCAACTGTGAAAGCACACACAAACTGTTCTTGGTCACATTCACATGGAACCAAGGACACTACAGTGAGAGGAGAGCTCCTGCATCTGGTCACGCAGGTGGGGTCACACACAAGAAGATCCCTAAGGGTTGGGATGAGAGCATGTGCATAAGGGCTGCTCTGGACCCTGATCCTAATTGATTACCATTATCCAGCACCATGAGTCTGTCTTGTCTCCCAGTAACAGGCAGCAGCACGTCTACCTATCCTCACTTACAATTTTAGCCATGCATCTTTCGCAGAAAAGAAGGCCAATAAACTAAGAATGGGAGTTCAGTAGATCTTATTCTGCTTCTTTGCTGCTTGTGGGATCCACAGGCATCATTAGTAGAAGCTTTTAAAAGCCTTGAAGCAAATGGTGCTCTTTCTTCATTACATGACCATTTGCAGAACTCTCTATTGAGGGTCTTTATTCAGACATTGTAGCTTAGTCACACAGATGCAAATGAGACTTCTGCCTGAAGAAGGTCAAAAGTGCTGGGCATACTGTTAACTTTTTAGATTCTTTTTTCTTTTTTCTTTTTTATTTTTCTTCCAAGACAGCTGTATCTAGTTCCTTGTTTTCTTTCCTGGTATATTTAAACAAGTCATTGAATCACCACAGTTTCTCATATATGCCTTCTATTATTTTTCATTTTTTTTTCATTTCACTAGTGTACTTCAGATTTGTTTCGTTTAAGATGAAAGGTTATGCTTTTCATACGATACACTGACTTAGCCACTGGCCAAACTAAATACGACTACTTAGAGATCCCGAAAGCTTAAAGTCTTACTTATACTGAGAACGGCACTCACCAAAAATCATAGTAACACAGACTAATTAAATATTATTGAAGTGTGACACTGAAAAGTAAGTCTCAGAAGTCGGCTCTCTAGCTATTCACACACAGATCCATATAATAAGGTTAAGAAAAACTGATTGCATTTTCTTTGTTAGAAATCTTCTCAGACATAAATATTTCAGCTTGCTGTGAAAGAGCATTAGCAAAGGCATTAACTATGCCTGAAAGTTGGAAAATACTTAGAGTGCGACATCATTTTCCACAGCATACATATGGCTGTAATGGTAGCATGTAAACAGACTTGTATGGCTATTCACTAATGAGTCTTGAGCCTTCTCAGCCTCTTCAGACAGTACTATCTTATGGTTCTAAAAATTTCTGAGTCCTTATAGGCCCATTACATTGTAATAAGGAAAAGTCGTAAAAATGTCATGACCTCCTGTCTGCATAACTTGTTTAAAAAGTGTATTTTAATAAGGTATGTTAACAATTTAAATAAGATTTTCCCATTGTGTCCATAGATAAAGCGGAAAAATTTGTATACATACACATAGAATAAAAGCTGTTCTCAAAACTTTCGGAAAAGGAAGCTTTTCTGTTCCTTGGCAGAAAGCTATAAATTATACATATAAAAATAAACTATACCCAGTTGAACTATTATTAGGCTGTAATTTTAACCTATCAATTCCTAAAACCATGCTGTGCAGGCTCCTCTTTTATGGTTTACAGCCTCAGAGGCATCCCTCTGGTACTTATTTTAAGGTTATTTTTTATTCTCTATTTAGAACCATTTCAGACCTAGAGCTTTTTTTAAGGTTCTATGTGCCATTTCAAACATAAAAAAAATACATGGGAGTACCATTACAGATTTTAAGCTGCAGTTACTCCCTGATGAGAATATAAACAATAAAGGAGATTCAGTGCAAGACCTGTGAACATAACTGAGAAACAAAGATAAAAATGTTCCGTTTCATTAGATGTCTACTTATACTAAGCAGTTTGAGCCTTTTAAAGATCTAGAATATGAGGATAAGTTTTGTCTGTCCAAATAGTTGGGTGTCTTTCTATTGTACACATATTTCTAAGCCCTAAATCTTGCAAGATATTTGATTATTTGGAGACATTTTGGTGTACCACACACAGCTGGAAAGGAGAAGAGAAAGTTGTTTCACATGTGAATTAGGACTTCTGTAGGCAATGAGTCAATCTATAACCATTTCCAAAATCTGTTTTCAGTTTACTTTTGCTTTTCTTCCTCTCGTCAGTAATGCTACTGGCCTGAAAACCAGAAGTGGAGAAATGTACTTGACTGGATATTCTCAGGCAGATCACATCCAACTAAATAATGCCTCTATAGTCCAAAGAAACAGTTTAACTGCAGCCAAATATATACCTCAAGTACATGGTTGCTTGAGAAAGACCAGATCACACAGTTCAAGTCTTCAGAAACAAACAGTTCCAGGTGTAGGCATTGTTGTCTGGTCTGATTTCGTTCCAAGCAGCAATTACCAGTGTTCTTAAGCTAATTTTATTCTAATTTAAATACTGTCAGTAAAAACAGGTGTTTTTAGTTTCTACTTTCTTTCCCATCTCCTTTCACTTCCCAAGACATTATGAGCATCCCAACGTTAAACAATGCAGGTGGTTGAAATGAGCAGGTGGAGAAGATGGGATGAGTGCAGTGGTACAACAGGTGCTGGGTTTGTTACAAACATCAGTTCACTTAGCAATAAAGAAAACATTAGGAGTCAATAGAAGACACTATAGTCAAAGTCTTGTATTTACTACATGTTTGCCAAGATCTTAATGAAGCTGCTCTTATCTGAAGGAATAAACCCCCAAAAGTGTAACATTGGTTTACCTGCAGAAAATTATTTTATAGCCTCAGGAAATGATTTTCTTTTGACGACGCAAGTCTAAACAATCCCAGTTTCCACCATTTTCTACAATTTGGGACAACATATAAGTATGGAAGTATCTTTACCTCATTCATTCTTCCTATAAAAGTGTTAACTGCACCATAAGACATCGGTAACTCACAAAGGATCAGAGAATTATACCTGTAACTTACAGTTAGTCTAAATTCTCTTTACTCAGAAAAGGCAATTAAATATGTGAGTTGAGAGATGAATGTAGTTTCCTTTCACAAGTAGAATTCTCCTTGCTGGTCAGTTCACACCACTGTGAACATAACTCAGCACAGGCTGCAATATTTAGGCTAAGTCAAAGCTTATTACCATTGCTAATCTTTTATCCCACCATTTGCCAGTCCTCTGGGTTCACTTTAGAAAGAGAAGGTTTTGGTTTGAAATCCTGGTTTGAGTGCATTAACAATTACCACTTTACATGTTATCACTTACAGTATCAATAAAACTGTATAAATACATCATTCTTTTTAAAAATATATACGTTTTTCCTGTAGGTTTTTTTTTTTTTTTTTTTTTTTTTTTTTATTTACTGTATTGAAGCGCTCAGTCATAATATTTGTATGAGGAGTACAAGGTTACAAAAACATTGCTAGAGCCAAATAACAATCTATTCTAGCACTTCAGTTTATATTTTAATGAGAGATGATACTTTCTTTTATAATTCTTATGCTGTGGTACAAGACCCCTGGAAGGAATCCAGCTAAGTAAAAGCAAGCTGAACAGTAAGAAATAAAAGTAATTAAAAAAATTGTTTACTACTGAGATAATAATCTTTTGTATTTGTGAAATCACTAATTTGCATTTCTCATCCAGATGAAATTTATGTCGCAAATCATATTTCAAACAAGGAAGGAAAACAAGTGAGGTATTTTTCCTTTAAAAGTCACAAGCCATTGTTGTGGTGGGCATCAGAAGATGTCTAGGACTGAGGTTTTAAACATATCCAGAATACTCTAAATTTCTATCATATTATTCCAGTGATTAATACAGAAGAGACAACCTTTGAACTGAAGCTAACTGATGCTAACACAGTACCCATAGTTTAAATGTATCTGATAGTAAATTACCTTTGAAAGGTCTCCAGCCTCCAAATAGAAGCAGATAACAAACACGTTCCATGAAACCCAAAGGATCAGCCAGACAGCATACTGTAGAAGAGAGAAATGATGCATTAGTAATTTTACAGTCAGCTTAATTAACAGTATTTTGCTAGACCCTCAGTTCAATCCAATTCAAAAACAGACAGTAGGTACTGTGCACATGAATAAAATGTTACATATAAAAAAGAATCAAAATTAAATTCTTGTCTTTCATAGACACAGTCTAGCATGAGCTAATGAGTACTTGGTCACACCAGAAAATCTGTATATGAGAAAACAGATCGTAGACCTAATATTCAAATATGAGACTAATGTCAATCTCTTGTTTTTCTGCTCTCTGTGACACTGCCAAGGGAACATGGAGTTGTGTCAGGAGAGGGGCAAGTGTGGGTTAGGGAAAGGCTCTGCCTGAGAGGGCAGTGGGCGCGGCCCTGAGCTGCTGGAATTCACGGTGTGTTGGGACAATGCTCTCAGACATAGGGTTTGGACTTTAAGTGGTCCTGTGTGGAGCCAGGGGTTGGACTTGATGAGCCTTGTGGGTCATTTCCAACTTACATTACCGTACTTCACAACACTTCAGTTTTATTCTTTGTATTAATTAATATTAATTAATATTTATATTAATTAATTCTGTACTCTCAAGAATACATATATACATTTTGGTTATTTCTACAAAATATGTAGAGATTTTCCTCAGTTGTAACAGCTATATATATAAACATATTTTATGATATTCCAAGTCACAATTAAAAATTATTCAGGAGCCTCCTGAGGAGCAAACTGTTTTTAACTGCCATTTTCTTTTTTGTTGCTTTTAGGTTTAACTACAATGTATAGCATGAGTATTCATGCTCAGAATTTGTTCACTGGTGGTTACTGAAATTCTTATTTGCGTATATTCATGTGAGTAATGGAGTATATTTTTCCTCTTTCTGTCCAATACTTTAATATTATTTTCTCTTCAGAACACCTCATGTACTAGGATTGGAAACTACATTTCGTTTCTGTACTGCTGGAGGATCATGGGTAACAAAGTTTGAGCTGCTATTGACACTGTTAAGAGCAACAACTTTAACAACCTTTGGATGTACAGCTGGTTTTCTAATGATTGTTGTCACTATCCTCTAGTTATTCATAATTCAACTCTGCATGTTTTCTAATTTCATTACGTTCATTGGTACTGCGTATGCGTGAAATACAATGACAAAGATGTGACACGATTCTCTGCCCGTTACAGATGAAGGTTACTTCCTCATTTTATATTAGCAACCCATTCCTGTCAAGTATTTATAGAATTAATGTTTGGTTGTCTTTTCTCTAAAATGAACTAGTTAAATTTTGCTAAGCTACCGTTCTCAATTATGTTTAGCATTATTGAGATTTTTCTGCTTTCCTTTATTCTACCTCACCAACTGATGAAGCAGACAACACTTTAGAATATATGATTTTGTAAGAAGTAGATAGTGTATATCTAACCATTGTTTGTCATGAATGACGATCTCATTCTCTAAATTCAGCAACAACTTATGTGGGATTCTTCTTGCATTTCTCTTTGAAGTGCTGTTTTGCATCAGATTCAATGCCTTTAATGCCTCAGATTTGTGGGGGTTTTTTGTTTTTAAAGAAAATATTAAGTCCATTAATTTGAATTAAGTTACTATGTTTCAAAGTCCATTAATAGCAAAACTTGATCATGCCATTTTTCACTTGATTCTAAATACTGTAAAAACGCCCCTATGCACAGCACATTTAGCAGAAAATTCCAAGGACTTTGGAGCTGCATCTATTAGCAAACAGTCGTACGTTTATATGAAGAAATGAAAGTTCTCTTTGCTGTTATATAGTCTACTTCCTTTTGCAACCACATCCCCATTTCCTCTAAAAGGAAAATTTATCTGTCTTTTAGATATACTTTTTTAATTATCATCTGCTATAATTGGACTACAAATGAGGTTTAAAATATCTTTTAACTGTATTTTTTAAAATTGCTTCCTTTTGAAATGTTATATAAGTGTTTGCTGCCTGAATTCTGTGAATAAACTGAATATAATTATCTCAAAATACAAGAATGCTTCTGCTTCCCACTGCTTCTTATTTCAGGTGCTTCAGATCTAACCTATCTCTTATCTCTCTGGATCACATGCAGTCACAAATGCCTCTTGTTGTCTATGTGTTTCAGCAAACTGCTACAGAAATTCAGCTCTGAAGGTCTGTGACAATGAACAAATCCCTGTGGTACTCTCTATTGTATGTATCTAATTAGAAACACAATTTTTTATAAGGGTTCATCAGAGGGCTATAGATGGTTGTTGTTTTTTTTTTTTCCCCCTCATATGTAAGAGCTCAAGACAGCTGCATTATCTGACAGAAGCATTATCTGACAGAAGCCACCATGGTGTTACAACAGTCATATTTCAAAAAGACAAGAACCTTGATGAACACACTTAACCAAGCATGAGATACTGACAGGAGGTATAGCAATGACAACACTGCTTATTATTTTTATGGAAATATGTGATTTAAAGTGGTATAGCTGGAATGCTAAGCTGAAGCTTAAATGTTTCCTTTTTTAAGCAAAGTTGTAGACAATATATAAAAGGTATTTCTTTCCAGAAAAGAAATTATATATAGAAAGCTCTCAATATTAGAATATTTACCATTCATTAAAAAAAAAAAAAAAGTATTATAGCAATCTTATTTTTTTTTTATTTAATTAAAGCAATTATAGCAATGAGGGATTACGAGAAGAATGACTTCATGATTTATTGATACCATGTAACTTTCAAGTTTGAAAGTTTGCTGTTAATTATCACAAAATATCCTAAGGTGCCTTTTCACTCTTCTTAGTAAGAGGAGATCTGAAGTATTAAAATTCCTGTAATGGTACTAATGTATATAACTCTCTTCACATTTCAAAGTTGGTTGAGGTTCACCATCTCCAGTTTACTAAAAGTGAAAATGATGGCCACAGAAATTAAATAACTAGACTTAATTTCATAAACCAATTGGAAAAATGGTGGTGAGGACACAAGAACTGAAGTTCAAGATAACTCACTACTGCGTTTGATACAGACTTGGTCACCAGAACTGTGTGGTTACTTTGGCTGAAAGAGAAATATGTCGTGTACTTTCCAAGTACAGACTGTAAGCAACTCTGATAGCTGTGAGCTAATTTAAATTTAAACTTTCTTCTCACAAATCTTTACCTTACATTTCTATTACACTCCAATAGCTTTTGGATATGCGAGTCAATTTCAATCACATTTGACTAAAAGATACAAGGGCTTCAGAGCTAGAAGATGTTACCTTATGCAATTCAAAGGCAGCAGTAAACTGAATCATTATTGTGATTAGTGATTTGCTAGATATTTTCTTTCTACAAATGTATATAACTTTAGTCTTAGGTTCCTCCAAAGCTGAAAATAGAATACCTCAGACAGTTTCATATTTAATTCAGGAGAAGAAAACAAAACCAAAACCAAAGAATTAAACCCTAAGAGCATCTCTAAAATGAAATGACATTTACTGTAGGAATTAAAGATTGGATTATTTTTGCTACCTAGGCAACAGTACTTGAGTTGTTCAAAGATCAACCTGAATCCAGCATCTTTTCCCAGTAACACAGTAACAATTGTCCGCAATTATCATTATCTTTGCTTCTGAAGTTATTTTCCTTTAATTTCCCCTGGCTAGGAAAATATATCACTTAAAACCACAGTTTTTAAACTTATCTTTCTTTATCTTTAAGTCATGCCTGATAACAAGTAGAATTCTTGTCATCAACATCTATCTGAACATGCTATCTGAAGTTAATGATAACGTTTGATTCATTTGATTAATCTCTGAGGTGTCTATATCTTTGCTTATCTTCAAAAAGTCCCTCTGAAACAGAAAAAGCTAATATTTGGTAGAGACACTCCTAAACAGGAAACCCCTTTGATTAATTACAGTAAATTTTTGTGCTGTTGTCTAAACCTCTTCAGAATCAAAAAGCAGAAGTTCCATTTTTCTTGTTTCCTCTTTCCTGAGATAAGTAAAAAAACCTCACCCAGACTCACTCAGGAGAAAGCCATCCAATTTGGCAATCACAGCAGCCTGCAGGGTGACCTCACACGGCCATCTAGTAGGCACCATTCTCTAACTTAATATGCGCCTTGTTGTACGCTTTCTTTTCCACTGCCAGAGTCTTTACCCTGAGAAATTACATAGCAGACATTCAGTTCAGGCATTGTGGTACTGCACTGAGTCCAGCCCTGGTGGCTGGAAGGAACCAACCTTCAGCAAGAAGCTTCCAGTGCTGAGAAATGTTAGGGACTACTGCATCTCCAGATAGTAATCAGGAACAAAATCTGCACCCAGGAGAGATTTAGTTATTGAATACATCTCCGCTTAAAGAAAAAACATTACTCTCAGCAACCAAACACAAATAGCAACCACGCTCTGCTTTTAATGATCTAGATGAAAGTCTTTCCTGCACAGCAGTTATCTACAGTCCACAATGAACAAGAGCTCAAGGCCAAAGCCAGTAGCCTTGACAACAAATAGCAATGTTCCTGGCAGCAGAGGACTTTATGCAACGAAGCCAACTTCAATGTTATTCTCTTCCTTGAATGTACTAGCAAGATCTTGTGGAAAGACAGAACTTTCTGAATCTTTTCATTGTTCGTTAGTTGCCACGGCTTGTAGCTTGCACTAGTTTTGCTTGACTGAATTCTTCATATCATCAGGACTCAGGTTTTTCTTGCTGTTTTTCACTTTTTTAATCATGGCTACATTGCCAGAGCACTGTCCATCTTTCTGAGTTTCTGTTGACAAGCTAATATGTATTGATTTTGTAGGATACATTTCTGAGTAGTTGGAGTTTTCCTATTCAAACTATAATGACGGTCTAGTTTGTATACTTGAGTTTATCAAGGAACATTTTAACCCTCCAACATTACTAAGTTTTGCCTTTTCACCCTTCCGTCAGTCATAAATGAATATGTATTTTCACCTTCCCTTTGCTTCCTCGGGTAAAAAAAAAAAGGAAGAAAAAAATTATGATGTTTTACTTTATCTACATTACACTTTAATAATTACTGTCCTCTGTCAAACCCAACGGACAGCTACTGAACTGTCAAGTACATCAGAACTGGTCAACAACAAAAGGAAAATTACTGTTGGATTGGTTTTGTACTCCTAAGCTATCACTGCTTGGAGATACAGAGCAAGTGCTGCTTAAAATTTCTTCCTGGAGGCTTCTGTACATCCACTGGCTATATTTAAGAATTCAAGCTCCCTGGACTCAGTTATATGCTCTGACTTTATATAGAAATGTATTAACTCTATTTTTACTTAAATGTGTGTGGGAAGGATTTTTAAGCATAAAAAGCAAGAAAAAAGCTGAGGCATGCTCTGGTCAGGTTACAAACAGATGAAGGGACAGCCCAGGGCTCAGCACAGTGCTGTGATGTCCACTCACCCCTTCCCTTTTACTGACAGCCAAGAAGTAATCACTTGGGTGGGACTGACTTCATTTCTTTTATCTTTTACTATTTTATTTCCATTTTCTGATGTGCCAGAAACATAGAATGCATAGTAGAGAGTCACTTTTTCTGAAGACATAGTTCCAACTCCTGCACAAGAGAAGCTGGTTTTCTATAGAGCACATTACTGCCAGTGGCACCATCTGCCCACATTTAGATGTCTGCAGTGCAGATGTCCTCCTCTGAGCAATGTCTAGATCCCCATTACAGTCAATTGAGAGGAAAGGCACTTCCAAGAGTTCATTTCTCAACATCTGACACAGATCATTCCACCCCTGCTGTCTGGAAAGCTGAAGTCCTTTGAGGCAAAATTCCCAATGTCACAGAAGCCCATTAGAAATCTCAAACCTGTGACATCAAAAATGAAACAGAAGCACAGTGTGCTACGCAGACACTCACTGCCTTTCTTCCATGCAAACAAAAAGAGCAAATAATTTTAAATATCAGCAGTTTAAAATATTCACAAAGGACTTCTGAAGAGATATCTTTTAAGAACTACTGTTCTTTGTATCCTAAGTATACTAATGCTCCATTACTGCTTTAACTTGATTCACTCATCTGTCCATTTTCTTTTTCTTAGATTCAAAGCTCTTTAGGTTTTAGTGGAAAAGCTTGAGAATAATATGGCACCTCCTTTTGGGTACTGAATTGTTTTTTTTTTTTTTTTTTTTTCTTTCAACATTCAACTGTACAATCAAAATATAACACTACAGAGAAAATACAAAATTTCCATTCAAAAATTCTGTGAAAAACTTAGAAGACGTATCTGCCCATTTATAAAAACTTCATGAGAAAGATGTACAATATGGTCCCAGTGCCATCACCCTGTTCATCATAAATGTTTACTTTTTGTACAATGCTCAAGGAATGAATGCCCAGAACATAAAAATAAGCCCATAGAAATACATAAGTTATCATTTTCTACAGTTCAGTCAGCTTACTATGTCAGTCCAGGGTGCTACAAATATTCCAGATCCCCAAATGAATTTATTCTGTAACTAAACAGAAAAAAAAAAAAAAAAAAAAAAAAAAAAAAAAAAAAAAAA